>NW_022436942.1:65986272-66415395 GCF_009761245.1 Sapajus apella
TAAAAGTGTTCCTATTTCTCCACATCCTCTCCAGCATCTGTTGTCTCTAGGTTTTTTTAATGATTGCCATTCTAACTGGCGTGAGATGGTATCTCAACGTAGATTTGATTTGCATTTCTCTGATGACCAGTGATGATGAGCATTTTTTCATATGTTTGTTGGCCTCATGTAAGTCTTCCTTTGTAAAGTATCTGTTCATATCCTTTGCCCACTTTTGAATGGGCTTGTTTCTTTTTTTCTAGTAAATCTGTTTTAATTCTTTGTAAATTCTGGATATCAGCCCTTTGTCAGGTGAGTAAACTGCAAAAATTTTTTCCCATTCTGTTGGTTGCTGATTCACTCTAATGACTGTTTCTTTTGCTGTGCAGAAGCTGTGAAGTTTGATTAGGTCCCATTTGTCTATTTTGGCTTTTGTTGCCAATGCTTTTGGTGTTTTGGTCATGAAGTCCTTGCCTATGCCTACGTCCTGAATGGTTTTGCCTAGATTTTCTTCTAGGGTTTTTATGGTGTTAGGTCTTATGTTTAAGTCTTTAATCCATCTGGAGTTAATTTTAGTGAAAGGTGTGAGGCAGGGGTCCAGTTTCTGCTTTCTGCACATGGCTAGCCAGTTTTCCCAACACCATTTATTAAACAGGGAATCCTTTCCCCATTGCTTGTTTTTGTCAAGTTTGTCAAAGATCAGATGGTTGTAGATATGTTGTGTTGCCTCCAAGGCCTCTGTTCTGTTCCATTGGTCTATATCTCTGTTTTGGTACCAGTACCATGCTGTTTTGATTACTGTAGCCTTGTAGTATAGTTTGAAGTCCGGTAGCGTGATGCCTCCCGCTTTGTTCTTTTTGCTTAGAATTGATTTGGCTATGTGGGCTCTCTTTTGGTTCCATATGAAGTTTAAGGTGTTTTTTTCCAGTTCTGTGAAGAAGGTCATTGGTAGCTTGATGGGGATAGCGTTGAATCTGTAAATTACTTTGGGCAGTATGGCCATTTTCACTATATTGATTCTTCCTAACCATGAACATGGAATGTTTCTCCATCTGTTTGTGTCCTCTCTTATTTCGTTGAGCAGTGGCTTGTAGTTCTCCTTGAGGAGGTCCTTTACGTCCCTTGTTAGCTGTATTCCTAGGTATTTTATTCTCTTTGTGGCCATTGTGAATGGCAGTTCATTCTTGATTTGGCTCTCTTTAAGTCTGTTATTGGTGTATAGGAATGCATGTGATTTTTGCACATTGATTTTGTATCCTGAGACTTTCTGAAGTTGCTTATCAGTTTCAGGAGATTTTGGGCTGAGACGATGGGGTCTTCTATATATACAATCATGTTGTCTACAAATAGAGACAATTTGACTTCCTCCTTTCCTATTTGAATACACTTTATTTCTTTTTCTTGCCTGATTGCTCTGGCTAGAACTTCCAGTACTATATTGAATAGGAGTGGTGAGAGAGGGCATCCTTGTCTAGTGCCAGATTTCAAAGGAAATGCTTCCAGTTTTTGCCCATTCAGTATGATATTGGCTGTTGGTTTGCCGTAAATAGCTTTTATTATTTTGAGATACATTCCGTCAATACCTAGCTTATTGAGGGTTTTTAGCATAAAGCGCTGTTGAATTTTGTCAAAGGCCTTCTCTGCATCAATTGAGATAATCATGTGATTTTTGTCTTTGGTTCTGTTTATGTGGTGAATTACATTTATAGAGTTGCATATGTTGAACCAGCCTTGCATCCCTAGGATGAAGCCTACCTGATCATGGTGGATAAGCTTTTTGATGCGCTGTTGCAATCGGCCTGCCAATATTTTATTGAAGATTTTTGCATCTATGTTCATCATGGATATTGGCCTGAAGTTTTCTTTTGTTGTTGAGTCTCTGCTGGGTTTTGGTATCAGGATGATGTTGGTCTCATGATTTGGGAAGGATTCCCTCTTTTTGTATTGTTTGGAATAGTTTCAGAAGGAATGGTACCAGCTTCTCTTTGTATGTCTGGTAGAATTCGGCTGTGAACCCGTCTGGACCTGGGCTTTTTTTGGGTGGTAAGCTCTTAATTGCTGCCTCAACTTCAGACCTTGTTATGGGTCTGTTCAGGGTTTTGGCTTCTTCCTGGTTTAGGCTTGGGAGGAGGCAAGTGTCCAGGAATTTATCCATTTCTTCCAGGTTTACTAGTTTATGTGCATTGAGTTGTTTGTAATAATATCGGATGATGGTTTGAATTTCTGTGGAATCTGTGGTGATATCCCCTTTATCATTTTTTATTGCATCAATTTGGTTATTCTCTCTTTTCTTTTTTATTAATCTGGCTAGAGGTGTGTTTATTTTGTTGATCTTTTCAAAAACCATCTCCTGGATTTATTGATTTTTTGAAGGGTTTTTTGTGTCTCTATCTCCTTCAGCTCTGCTCTGATCTTAGTTATTTCTTGTCTTCTGCTAGGTTTTGAGTTTTTTTGATCTTGCTCCTCTAGCTCTTTCAATTTTGACCATAGATGTCAATTTTAGGTCTCTCCTTTCTTCTCATGTGGGCACTTATTGCTATATACTTTCCTCTAGAGACTGCTTTACATGTGTCCCAGAGATTCTGGTATGTTGTGTCTTCATTCTCATTGGTTTCAAAGAACATCTTTATTTCTGCCTTCATTTCATTGTTTATCCAGTAAACATTCAAGAGTAAGTTGTTCAGTTTCCATGAAGCTGTGCGGTTCTGAGTTAGTTTTTGAATTCTGAGTTCTAACTTGATCGCACTGTGGTCTGAGAGACTGTTTGTTATGATTTCCGTTCTTTTGCATTTGCTGAGGAGTGATTTACTCCCAATTATGTGGTCAATTTTAGAGTAGGTGTGATGTGGTGCTGAGAAGAATGTATATTCTGTGGATTTGGGGTGGAGAGTTCTGTAAATATCTATTAGGTTTGCTTGGTCCAGGTCTGAGTTCAAGTCCTGGATATCCTTGTTAATTTTCTGTCTGGTTGATCTGTCTAATATTGACAATGGGGTATTAAAGTCTCCCACTATAATTGTGTGGGAGTCTAAGTCTCTTTTTAAGTCATTAAGAACTTGCCTTATGTACCTGGGTGCTCCTGTATTGGGTGCGTATATATTTAGAATCGTTAGCTCTTCTTGTTGCATTGATCCTTTTACCATTGTGTAATGTCCTTCTTTGTCTCTTTTGATCTTTCTTGCTTTAAAGTATATTTTATCAGAGATGAGAATTGCAACTCCTGCTTTTTTTTGCTCTCCATTTGCTTGGTAAATCTTCCTCCATCCTTTTATTTTGAGCCTTTGTGTATCCTTGCATGTGAGATGGGTTTCCTGGATACAGCACACCAATGGGTTTTGGCTTTTTATCCAGTTTGCCAGTCTGTGTCTTTTGATTGGGGCATTTAGTCCATTTACATTTAGGGTTAATATTGTTATGTGTGAATTTGATACTGCCATTTTGGTGCTAGCTGGCTGTTTTGCCCATTAGTTGATGCAGATTCTTCATTGTGTTGATGCTCTTTACCATTTGGCATGTTTCTGGAGTGACTGGTACTGGTTGTTCCTTTATATGTGTAGAGCCTTTTTCAGGAGCTTTTGTAAAGCAGGCCTGGTGGTGATGAAATCTCTGAGTACTTGCTTGTTCGCAAAGGATTTTATTTTTCCTTCACTTATGAAGCTTAGTTTGGCTGGATATGAGATTCTGGGTTGAAAGTTCTTTTCTTTAAGGATGTTGAATATTGGCCCCCATTCTCTTCTGGCTTGTAGGGTTTCTGCTGAGAGATCTGCTGTGAGTCTGATGGGCTTCCCTTTGTGGGTAACCCGACCTTTCTCTCTAGCTTCTTCATAAGAAAGAAGATTGACGGCTGAGCCCTGGACAGGTCAATGTGTGTGAAAGGTGGGAGATGAGGTGAAGCAAGGGAGATGCACTGTGGTGGATGGACTATGAAGGCAGGAGGAGAGGTCAGGTGAGTGATGGCATCCTGAAAGCCACATGAAGAAATTGTTATGTAAAAGAGGTTCCCATTGGTTCACGTACTGCTGACAGGTTAAATAAAATGAGGTCTAAGTAATTATGTCTAGATTTGTTAAAGTGAAAATCAGTAGAAACCTTGGGAGAAACCATTTTGGAGAAGTGGCAGGAGTACAAATTACTGGACCGAGTTCAAGAATAAACAGAAAGAAAATCTGAGTCCGTGAATATAGACAGTTCTTTCCAGGGCATCATACCTGCAGCATGTTATTCCTCTGCCTTCAGAACAAATATTTCATTTTCTTGTGAAGAAATGACAGTATTTATTAGCCCTTACTACTTACTACATTAACAAAATAGTAGTTTTTTACTTACTGCCTAATGAAACTCTTTGAATAGAAAGAGTTGGACTTTGGACTCATTCAACTACAGCTTAAATCCTACCTTAAGCTCTGTCACTTACAGCTATTGCTTAGCCTTTCTGTGCCTCAATTTTCTTATCAATAAAATAAAGATAAAAAATAGCAGCTGTTTTCACAGAACATCACTGTCATGCTTAAATGAGAATCTACACAAAGTATTTAGAACACTTCCTGGAACAAATAACACCACAATAACTATTAGTTTTTTGTTTTGTTTTGTTTTGTTTTGTTTTGTTTTTTGAGACAAGGTCGTGCTCTGTCTCACCCAGGCTGCAGTGCAGTGGCACCAGCATAGCTCACTGCAGCCTTGAACTCCTGGGCCCAGGCAATCCTCCTGCACCAGCCTTCTGAGTAACACACCATAATGCCTGGAGAACTTTTAAAATTTTTTAAGTAGAGATGAGATCTTACTTGCTATGTTGCCCGGGCCAGTCGCAAACTCCCAGATCAAGTGATCCACCTGCCTCAGCCTCCCAAAATGCTGTGATTACAGGCATGAGCCACTGCCCCAGCCAGATTTTATGGTTACTATTAGCACTACTTAACTAAAACATTTAATTCAGTAAAATGATACCATTGTATCTTCTTTGTAGGATGTCTAAAAATTAGAGGTAACACTGTATTTCAATTATTCTAAGATGCTCATTTCTCACATTTTAACATCTGTGACACTGGAATGCCATTTGCAATTCATAGTTTCCTATAATTGGTAGCATTTAAAAATTATTTTATTTATACATAAAATAAAGAAGCATCACACAATACATTGTGTCTTACATGAAGTAGAATGTGGTCTATTCAAAAGGTCCAGGCAGCTCTAGGCATGATTGGTACTTATCAAAAAGTTAGTTCTTAAAATACTACAAGGAAAGAGAGCTAAAAGAACAACAAATTTTTAAAAACAAATTCTTACTTTGGTTCGTAAAAAAGCTATAAGCCCAAGGAAACTTAGGATTCGAGTAAGTATGGTTCATTTTATTCAATACTCAGATTTATACAATATATGTCAATCACTTAATTGCCATGATTTATATGAATATTTAAGAAAGGTAAATTTTCAAATGGGCAGTTAAGGTTGTCTTTTACTATTTTCTACCCAGAAATGCTTTTGTTTGAAAGGAGGGAGGAAAAGCTTCAATAAGATTAAGTCCTAATACTGCAATTTTAAATCTCTCCATTTGCTCAGACAGGGCTGGAAAACATGAATTTTTTTCAGGATGGAAGAGTTCTGAAAGACAGTAGAATATGCCTGCTACCTAGTAGATACTCAGGTACTGTTTGATGATTAAAAGGATTAAAAGAATGGATAAATACAGTTGAGGAATTCAACATTTTTGAATAAAACTCATAAAGTAAAGCAATACTTCTGCAAAAGTAATAATCATGTATATTTTCTATTTTTTATTTTTATAAGGACACAGTGAAAATATTTTTGCACATATGTAATGAATCTACATGAAATGAAAACATACATTTATAATAAAATATATACGTAATAAAATCTTTACAAGCACAGATAAAAAGAGTCCCTTTACTGCTGAAGAGGCCAAAAGTTCACAGAAGACAGCAATCCACACAAAAATAATAATAAAAAACAGAAAGTGAGAAATTATTTTTATTTTTGAAAAACTTATACTCTTCCCTTCCCAAGTATTATTCCATTATAATGAAATTTCACTATAACTTTTATGCATACTCATTGCTAAGATCACAGATAAGAAAAAGGAAAAAACTTTGTATATTATACATATTTTTGGTGACACAAGATCACAGCCTGTGTGGATATATTATCAAATTGATTTTTTTCTCACTCAGTATACCAAAATACATCTTTGTAGATCAACATTCTTCAGTATCTATTGCTACCTTAAATAATCACTTATTATGCCATGTTATGCATGCATGAAATTTATAAAATCCATTCTATGGGGTCTTCCTAAAATTAAGCAGTGCAGAGAAAACCAAATTGCATATATGTCTGTTTCCTAAAGCTATTTTAGTATAATGGAATTGAGGAGTAACAAGCATATACTTTAAAAAATATATATGGCATTTACCACCAAATTATCCATTTGAAAAGTCATCAGACTCTTACACTTTAAGCAGCAGTGTAAGCACTACTGCTCTTCATGACCACAAAATTGGGAATAGAAAACAATACTTCACTCCTCTTTTACCTTAAATTCCTTCCCTTCCCAGGAAAGCTAAGTATGTTTTCCTGTGTATATAGATAACATTTTAAAACCTTGATATTTTATTAGGTTTATATAAAATTTATAAACACATAAAGGGCTTGCCTTTTAAGAAAAATGGGTCTTCCTATCAAAGAACATGGGACTCTCTTCCTACTTCAAAATTTCCTTCTAAGATCCCTCAGTAAAGAACATATTTACATAGATGTACATTAATATAAAATGGATATTGGATTTCATCCAAAGAATTTTTAGCCTACTAAGAATATTTTATGAGTATTTATATTATGGGAATACTTCTTCTCATTATGTACCTTTCTGTCATGTATATAACATCATGTTTTAAATGTATGTATTAAAAGTAAAATCCTGGACCAGTGCGGTGGCTCACGCCTGTAATCCCAGCAGTTTATGAGGCCAAGGCGGGCAGATCACTTGAGATCAGGAGTTCCAGACAAGCCTGGCTAAAATTGAAACACTATCTCCATTAAAAATACAAAAATTAGCAGGGCATGCTGGCCAGCACCTGTAGTCCCAGCTACCCGGGAGACTGAGGCCAGAGAATCGCTTGAACCCCAGAGGCAGAGGTTGCCGTGAGCGGAGATGTGCCTCCGCCCTCCAGCCTGGGCGACAGAGCGAACTCCGTCTCAAAATAATAATAATAATATAAAATTCTGTACATACTAATTAGTAAAATCACTAAAATTGTCTATAATGTGTTCTAGGCAGGACAGTATGAGTAAGAGGATGGGAAACCAGCTAACGTTTTGTTTTGGTTTTTCTGATCATAGAGGTGACCAGCACCCTCTCCAAGGCGTCCCTGTCCCAGGGACTGCGGGGCCTGCACGGAAGGACGGGTGCACCTCCCTGACCCTCCCCTCCTTCAGCCACCCTGGGCTGGGAGCTCCCATCACCTGCTCCTGTGGTCGCCCTCCTTCAATGCAGGGCTCTTGAACAGAAGGCACCGCTGCTCTGTGGCCGTGTCTCCTTGGCTGGCCATCCAGTGGATCCTGCCGAGCTCCCAATCTCCGCGTGCTCCCAGGAATCCAAGTAGACTCGGTCGGGGGTGGAGCCCAGGCCACCTGGCCCTTCTTGCTACTGGAGCCAAACAGCTACCCCACAGCTGCCCTCCGCTTTTTCGCAGACTCCGGAGTCCAATCACTATAAGCCAAGCCCAGGCCATCACAGCCTTCAGCAGCAAAACCGCAGCTTCCGACCTCTCAGACCGAGTGAGCCAGGCAGAGCCTTATGCACGCGCCTGGGCACACCAGCCAGCCAGAGGCCCAGGAAGCCGCTCCCAGGCGGCGCGTGGCTGGCGCTGGGATTCTAGGGCTGGGCTGCCCGAGCAGGCTGGGAGCGCTGGGGCCTTGGCGCTCTGCGGCCACCAGAGATCTGGCCTAGGAGGGGCTGGTTACCCCCACCCCCGCGCCTCCACTGCCCAGAAGACCACCTGCTTTGGCTGCCCAAGCTGCGACATCTGGCCCCCTGTCCGCGACGCTGGGAGCCCGGCAGGGTGGGAGGTTGCTGGTTGCTGCTGTCCATCCCGGATCCCGAGGCCGCCCAGAGCACGCCTGCCCCGCCTGCCTCCGTGCCCCTGGGCTGCCCTGGCCACCCGCACACCGGGCGGGCAGCAGCAGCCCGGACACCCCGCCCCGCCAGGCTCCCAGCATCAGAGACGCTGGGTGGACTCCATGGTGGCGGTAGCGATCTAGGCTAATCCAGGCGGTCCGCCGGACAGCAGCAGAGTCAGCACAGGGGCTGCGCCTTAGGAGCGCGCAGCGCCAGTGGCCCACAGCTCTGTGCCCCCGCCGAGGAGACAGCCTGCAGCGTGGTCAGACAGGCTCTTGCGCTGGGGAGGCGGCGAGTTCAGGATCCCGAGGCCGCCCAGAGCACACGCCGCCAGCTCGCCTAGGCGCCTGAGCTACAGCCCCTGTGCTGCCTCTGCCGCGGTCCCGCAGGCCGCCTGGATTGGCCGCCGCTGCAGCTGACACCACGGTGTCCACCCAGCGACTCTGATGCTGGGAGTCTGGCGGCGGAGGGTGCCGTGTGCTCTCCGGCAGACTCATAGCTGGTGGTGGAGCTGAGGGCCCTAGCGCATGGCGGGCAGAGACTTGAGGCCCGCGGGAGGAGGGGTCGGTGCGGATGCTGGCGGTGCTGGGGCAGCTTGAGAACCCGCGGAGGTGTAGGGGAGAGGGAGCGAGGCACCGGTGCGCAGGAATGCGGTGGTGGCAGGGTCCCAGACTGCTCAGCCTAGGGCTGGCGGGATCGTGGGCTCCCAAGCCGAGGACCGGCTAGGGCTCCGCTACGGAGCTACGGAGCGAGGAATGGCTATGCGCATGCCGCGCTGCCTGAAGAGTCTGCGGGTCGATTGTGCCTGCTCAGGGACAAGCGCGATTCTCCTGCCTCAGTCTCCTGAGTAGCTGGGACTACAGGGGCCCGCACCACCATACCCGGTACAGTTTTTTTGTATGTTTAGTAGAGACAGGGGTTTCGACATGTTGGCCAGGCTGGTCTCGAACTCCTGATCTCAACTGATCTGCCCGACTTGGACTCCCAAAGTGCTGCGATTACAGGCGTGAGCCACCCAGCCCACCTCAAGTCTTCTTTTTTCGGCCTTTTGTCTGGTCTGGGATGGAAACCGAAGCAGCCCTGCCTCTGGTCGGAGGACCTGTGGGCACTTCGCTCACCGCCCAGGGAGCAGAGGCATTGGTGTCAGAGTTCCCCTAACTGGGAGACAGGGCCCTCCCGGTGGACCTTCATGAGAAGCAGCAGGCGCAGGGAGAGGAGGAGCACGTCCCCTTGCAGCAGTGGCTGGAGTGGCCCCTTCGAGCTGGGGTGGTCTCCAGCGGAGCGGGGTTGCTTGGAGTTGGCAGGGTCTGTGGGATTTGCCTCCCGCCCTAGGAGGAGCGAGGCTGGGGACAGGGCGGTGGGTTTGAGACCTGGCTTCCCATGAACTTGGAAACCGGTTCTCACCCCTCCACTGCCCCGGAGGGAAAGGAGGGACTGGGGCTGCGCAGCCCACTGCTCCCCAGGACAAGCCCTGCATTCCACGTGCAATTCTCCCAGTTCATTCACCATTCTCAGCTTCCAGGCTGTCCTGGTGCCTTGCCCATGGCTCCTGCAGAGTGCAGATCTCAGCGAACATCCAAACACCCGGGACGCCAAACCCAGGGCAGCAGACGCCAGAAGCAGGACCCTGACAGACGCAGGAACGAAGCCCACCACCTGTGGGGGACAGCATCGTGCTTGACTGAACAGCATGCATGGTCCTCAGCGCCCCTGATTGGGCACTGACTCAGGTTTCCCACCCTGGCAGGAGGCTGAGTGGAGTGGGAATGACAGGTTCATGGCCACAGGGCTCACATCCTCACTGAGCCAGACATTTTGGGGAAGCAGGTTGTGATATTTGCATTTATACAGGACTTTCTTCAGGCTTTGCCAAGCAGACACTGACATCTGCCTGCACACAGTGGGCCCTTCTTGATTTTTCCTCCTGGATGAGGGTGGGGTGGGGGTGTCACAAATTGGAGGAGGAAGCTCCACACTCAGTGTCTAATGGAGTGAGTGATGCCTGGGCCTCAGAGCAGGAGGAGGCCCCAGGTCAGGCAAGTCAGGACTAAAGCAGGAGGGAGTCACGCCTGTAATCCCAGCATTTTTGGAGGCCGAGGTGAGTGGATCATTTGAAGTCAGGAGTTTGAGACCAACCTGGCCAACATGGTGAAACCCTGCATCTACTAAAAATATGAAAATTAGCCAGGCTCAGTGGCAAGTGCCTGTAGTCCCAGCTACTGGGTAGCCTGAGGCAGGAGAATCACTTGAACCTGGGAGGCAGAGGTTGCAGTAAGCTGAGATAGTGCCACTACACTCCAGCCTGCGGAACAGAGCAAGACTCCTTCTCAAATGAACAAATGAATGAATGAATGAATGAATGAATGAATAAAGCAGGAGGGAGGGCCACTGGGATGAGGCTGCTGGGGGCAAGGCCAACGTTTTTTCATACCCTATCTTTCAATCTATTCATTTGCAGCCAAGAAAATGGACACACCAACAAGAATGTTATTGTTAAATGCATAAATAAACTGGAGTTATATGACAGGAATATTCTAAAAAAGAAATAAAAAAGAAGAAAATCAAACATTTAAACTAGATCAGAGAAGCAGCCTCCTGTACCCACAGTTCACAAGGAAAAGCCTACATTTGGAAGAGTATTGCAAGCTTGGGAGTCAGACTCTCACCCCTCACGCAGAGCCTGTGGTGGAACAGACCATGAACCTAAGGATTGAACGCTGAGCTCAACATGTTTCCCTGCCCATCCTAAGTGTGGCAATGCTCCCTCCTTCAGTGCCTTAATTTCCACCAGCAGGAAGCTCTCATATGGCGTCAGCTTAAGATTTTGACCTGAATAAACTGTAAAATTCATAAGCCCTTTCTCTAGTCTCGAAGCTGTAAGAGTGACCTTCACAGATTTTCTTCATATGTATATCAACCCAATGGCAAAAGCTGGGTCAAAATTAATAGAGAGTTCATTTGGCCTGAGGTTGAGGACAGCTTCCTAAGATACACTTCCAATTGGCCTTGGGAAGTGCTCTGGAGAATAAAACAGAGGCTTCAGTTTTTAAGAAAAAAGCACAAATCACAAGAAATTATGAAAGTTATTCAAGAATTCTCCCTGGTTCATACCAATAACATTGGTTAGTGATTCATTACATTGTTGAACTATGGGCAAAATTTCTACTTGGCAATAGTTATTCTAGAGCCCATAGAAAAGGTGACATTGAGAGGTAATTAGCTCAAGTGGGGAGTAAGATATGACTGCTGTTATAATTGAAATGCCTGCCTGGGCCCGATTTAAAGAAACTTTAACTCTTTTTTTTTTTTTTTCATTACAAACTACATTCTGACTCAGTTTTTGTCACAAAGCTTACATTTATTTATTAGGGATAGATACTTGCATGTTGTGTGTGAATCTACTCTGCTCAGAATTTTGTTGTCTGAGATTTAACAAGATGCGTCTTTAGAAACTGCTCTTTGTTAAAGAAAAGAGGACGACTAAATTATTTGTGTGCTATAAATTGCTTTTAGCATTTAGGGCTGTATATGCACATATTTCTGGAAGCCTCTAACTGGGCTCCGAAATGTTTTTTCTGGGCTTGTACAAAACGTGTTTTTAAAAAGTGATCAATGTTAAAATATGTTCAATTCAGTGAAAGAAAATAGCACGTCATTTTTGTTTTTTGCACAAACCTTGAATTTACTTTTCAGTGCTGGATAAGCTCATGTTCTGTGTTGACCTACTGTGCCCAAAATTGTGTTTTCTGAGATTTGACAAGATGTGTCCTTGAAAGCTGTTCTTGGTTAATACATGTTGAACTCAGAAAAAAAAAAAAAAAAAAAAGCACATCTTACATCATTTCTGTGCCATATCTTGCTATTAACATTTAGGGTTGCATGTATATATCTTCCTGGAAGCAATAACTGGGCATTGAAATGTTTTACTTTGAAATTCTACAAAGAGTGTTTTTGAAAAGTGATCAATGACAAAACATGCTGAGTTCGGTGAAAAAACAACACATCATCTAGTTTTCTAACAAAGCTTGTATTTACCTTTTAGAGCTAGATATTCACATTTGCTGTGTAAGGCTAATATGTGTTTTTTGAGATTTGACAAGATGTCTCTTTGAAAACTGTTCATAGTTAATAAACATTGAATTCAGTGAAAGAACAAAGCACATCATAAATTATTTGTATGTTATATCTTGCTTTTAGCATTTAGTGGTGTATAGGCATATCTTCCTGTAAGCACTAACTGGGCTCCAAAATGTTTTCTGAGCTTGTAGAAAGCATGTTGTTTAAAAGTGATCAATTTCAAAATATCTTGAATTTGTGAAGAAAACAGCAATCATCTAGGTTTTTGGGAGAAGGCTTGCATTTAACTCCCAGGAATGAATACTCTCATGTTCTTTGTTGGGCCTACTGTGCTCAGAATTGTGTTTTCTGAGATTTGCTAAGATGTGTCTTCAAAAACTACTCTTAGTTAATACATTTTGAATTCAGTGAAAGAAAACAGCACATCATACATTATTTGTGCACTGTATCTTGCTTTTAGCATTTAGGGCTCTATATGCATATCTTCCTGGAAGTGCTAAGGGCTCTATTTTTTTCCTCAGCTTGTAAAAACATGTTCTTGAGAAGCGATCAATGTCAAAACATGTTGAGTTTAGTTAAAGAAAACAACGCATTATTTTGTTTTTTAACAAAAAGCTTGTGTTTATCTTGTAGGGCTACATTTTTCTGTATGAGCCTATGATGCTCAGAATTGTATTTTCTGAGATTTTACAAGATGTATCTTTGAAAACTGCTTTTAGTTAATGCTTGTTGAATTCAGTGAAAAAAAAGAAAAAAAACCAACAATGGCACATCATACATTATTTGTGTGCCATATCTTGCTTTTGGCATTTAGCATTGTATATGCGTGTCTTTCCGGAAGCATTAACTGGGCTTAAAAAAAATTTTTTTTTGGAGCTTGTAGAAAATGTGTTTTTGGAAGATGGTTAATTTAAAAACATGTTGAGTTTAATTAAAAAAAAAACCAACAGCACCAGCACATCATCTACATTTTTGGCACAAAGCTTGCATTTCCCTTTCAGTGCTAGATATTCACATTTTCTGTGTGGGTCTACTATGCTCACAATTATTTCTTCTGAGATTTGAGAAGAGGTGCTTTGAAAACTGCTTTCAGTTTATACATGTTTAATTCAGTGTCACATCATACATTATTTGTGGCGCATATATTGCTTTAATTATTTGTCTAGGGTTGTCTATGCATATCTTCCTGGAGGCTCTAACTGAGCTCCCAAATGTTATTTTCTGAGTGTGTACAAAACATGTTTTTAAAAGGTCATCAATATCAAAACAAGTTGAATTCAGTGAAAGAAAACTGCATGTCATCTAGGTTTTCTGCACAAAGCATGCATTTACTTGTTAGCCTTAGACACTTGCATGTTTTGTGTGGAGGTACTATGCTCATAATTGTGTTTTCTGAGATTTGAAAAGACGTGTCTTTTAAAATTTCTCTTAGTTAACATATGTTGAGTACAGAGAAAGAAAAAAGCACATCATTTTTATTTGTGTGCCGTATCTTGCTATTAGCTTTTATGGCTCTATATCCATATCTTCCTGGAAGTGTTAACTGGGCTTTGAAATGTTTTTGTGTCTGTGTGTGCTTGTACAAAATGTGTTTTTGAAAGGTGATCAATGTCTAAACATGTATAGTTCAGTGAAGGAAAACAATGTGTCATGTAGGTTTTGACACAAAGCTTGCATTTACCTTTTAGGACTAGATACATGCATGTTCTGTGTGGGCAGGTTATGACATAATTGAGTTTTCTGAGATTAAAGAAGATGTGTCTTTGAAAACTGCACTTAATTAATACATGTTGAATTCAATACAAGAAAACATTACATCATACATTATTCGTGTGCCATATCTTGCTTTGAGCATTTAGGGCTCTATATGCATATCTTCCTGGAAGTGCAAACTGGGCTCCAAAAATTTTTTTTCTGAGCTTCTATGAAACACATTTTTAAAAAGTGATTAATTCCAAAACACATTTACCTCAGTGACAGAAAACAGCAAATGATCTTGGTTTGGGGCCAAAGCTTGCATTTACTTTTTAGGACTAAACACTTAACATTATCTGTATGTGGCTAGCATGCTCACAATTGTTTCTTCAGAGATTTAACAGAATGTGTCTTTGAAAACTGCTCTTAGTTAATGCATGCTGAATTCAGTGAAGGAAAACAGCACATCATACGTTATTTGTGTGCCATATCTTGCTTTTAGCATTTAGGCATATGTGCATATCTTCCTGGAAGAGCTAATTGGGCTCAAGAATGTTATTTTTTGAGTGTCTACAAAACATGTTTTTGAAAAGTGATCAATCTCAAAACATGTTGAATTCAGTAAAAGAAAACAGCACATCATCTATGTTTTTGGCACAAAACTTAAAATCTCTTGTGTTTATGAAGAAAACTGATGGTAATTGTGTTATATATGCATTTAATAATAATTTGATGGCAACAATGTTACATATGCATTTCCTGCCTCATTTCATGATGTACACTTTGAATCTAGTGTGCACCTAGATAGACTTGCCTCATTTTTACATGAGAACAATTGAGTTTCTTAACACTATTGTCATTTATGAAGAACTCTATTGTTCATTCAAGGATTCCCAAGTGAATCCAGAAGACAGTGGTGCATTGGGAAAAGAACATCTTTCATTAAGTAAAGTGGTTTTCAATTCAAAGTGTGTTCATTAAAAGCCTTTCTTATGGCCTAGGTCTCTTGTTCACATACACACATTACTGTCATGCATACTTAAACTTAATGTGGTTGCACACATATTTAGTTATTAAAACAGGTTCATACTGGTGAATAATCTTAGTGATTAATAAGCAAATCTTTCATGAGAAACAGAGCATGACACTGGGATCCCTTTAAGTCCAACCCAAGGGTCTGGGTCCTATTCTCACCCTGGAGCCCTCTGGGCAGCTGTCCATGAATTCTTTGAGCCTCAATATTAGCTTCCACAATATTTTACCTTGAATCACACCCACCAGGGGACTCCTCCTTAGACACCATTGGAAAATGGTGCTCTAGAGACTAAGGATTTCTAGGATAATCTGATAATGAGAAGGCTGTTTTTGGAGTAAACAAGTGACATTTTTTAACCAAGCAGTTTCATTTTTTTTTTTTTTGAGAAAATGCTCACACCTACAGGACAATCAAATTCTACTACAATATTACACATTACTCACTCTATTCATGATCCAAAAGGAAGCACAACCATTGTAATGTATTTATATTTTCTTAAACAATTACATTAACTTGGTTCCTTGCAAAGCTTTCAAGGCAACCAAGAAATTATTTCACCTGGCAAGTTCGACAGGGACATTGCAGGGATTCTCCTGTCACATGGGTGAGTTTGTCTTTCTCCACCTTGCAATCCACGACCACCCTTCCCTTCTCCTAGGAAGAAAACCAAGTGTGCACTGATGCTCAGTGTCTCAAGCAAGCCTCTCATTTCTATTTCATTGTACAGAGTTCCTTGTCTAGCACACAGAAACTAGGACTAGGCTGAGGGATGGGAGACTGATTTTCTGTGTGGAAGTGGAATTTCCTATTCTTGGCAAGGTGATCTCAGGCAAATATTAGACCTCAGTGGAGAAAGTGCAGTGCAGTTGTTCCACCTTTGCCTGAAAGCTCTTCCTTTCTCAGATTCCTATCAGAAGTAGGTGTGGTCTGTGGCTGCACCAGGGGCTCCGTGCAAAAGGAGGGTGCCCTGGACAGCACTCCTTGGTTAAGTTGGGGGAGGTTGGTTTCTGAGGCTTTCTGTAATAAAAAGGCTTTGAGAATGATGGAGGGGGCAGGAGTGAATATCAGCAGGGAATCACCCATCTGATGCTCCAAGTAATTGAGAGAGCAAAAGGTTCTGGGATTTCTGCAGTCTCAATCCTGGAAGAAGGCTCAAACAAAGAGGCTCAGGAACAAGAATTCAAATCCTAATGGATGTCAAAACACAGAAGAAGTGGAGAGTCTGTCCCAGGATGTACAGAGCTGGGAGGAAGTGCATAGCATCAAAGGGCCTGATCTCTGTGCCGGGATCCCCATCTGCAGGCTGTGGAACCCCACACCAAGGCATCCAGGGGATCAAGCCTCTGTTTTCTCATGGGTTGCATGGAGACAGCGGCAGCTGCTTTTCTTGATTGTGGTCCATGAAACTGCCTTGAGGGAAATTAATTAAAGGCCTCTCAGAAGCCATATGTATTATTAGGTGAAATGGTCACTGACACAGTACTGGTAATTCTGAAACAGTTCTGTCCCTTTTAGATCCAATGAACATTGTCCTGGGTGGTGATGGAATTTTTTTTTCCAGGCTCATTGATGTGTAGTTGACATAACAATAAGCTGCACATATTAAATGGTACCATTTGATCAATTTTACTATACATATACATCTACAGACCCATGTATATGACATATACATACCCATGAGGCAGTGGTGATGGGATTTTTTTATTGACACTGTTGACAAGTGTGCTGTTTAGGGGGATGTAAATCTAGGGAATCCAAGAAAATATGCAAATTTATGCACACGCAGAGTCACGCCTCAGCAGTTCACTTTTACATACCCCATCCTGTGTACACAAACTCTCACACTGAAGGGGGACCCAACTTCTTGTAGAAAAATGATAATTGATAGTTCTATGCCTGGAAATTGGTTTGTTCACCCCATCCCCAATCCCAGTGGGAACCCAGAATCAGAATGGCTCTCCTGACTAAAGCTAGCACATTTTATTTTCCTTGAGTGCGTTAATGATTGCAGGGTATGTACCCCTTTGGCCGGTTCTTGTGGACGCCTGCAATAACAGAGAACACTGCAGGGTCAGATCATGCTCTGGCCCATTTGCACAGGTCTTTTGTCCTCTTGCTTACTTCGGAAAGCCAGATGGGAAACAGCGGTTGAGTCAAATGCCCTACAAATGAGTGTAGCAAACACCTGTGGAAAAGGTGTGAGCTCTTCCTGGAGGATGTACCTCTTAAGTCCTTTTTAGATGGCCAAGGAGGAAAAATTGCTGCTGGGCAAAAGACCCTCAAACCTACTGTTGGTAACTGATGCTGCTGTTTTCAAATGCTTGCTTGGATCAGGTGTCTGTTGGAAAGAGAGTCCCACTCAACACTTCCCCAACCATGGGAATTGTATGTTATGTGTGATGTGCATTGTCAGATTTTTACACATGAATTGAATGAGAAAGAATCCCAGAAAGCAACATTTCTACACCAGACAGAGAAAGGCAACCTGTCCTTCTCTTGTGATGTGTCCATCTCATCTGCTTCTCTAATAGGCTTTCAGGTTTATCTAGGGAGACACGGAATCACTCTTAGTACATTGAGGGTGCTATTCCTGAATTACAGAGTTTGTCTGATGTGGACATGGGGTGAGTGTGTGGCAGTGATTGGTCAACACACATGGACTGAACTGTTGCTGGATTATACTCCTTGGTTGACAAAGAAAGACCAAAGAGAGGAACAGAAAAGAAATGAAATGAATCCTTGGTTTGGTAGCTAAAGGCAACCTAAAAGAATGCAAATTAGGCAGTCGACCACCTGTCCTAAGCCACATGCTATGATCCAGTGGCACAGTCTTATCGTGAACTTCTTGCTGGTTCTGAAGCTCATCTAAGCTGACTCTTCCTGAAATTTTCCAAGACCATTTCAGCCTCCCTGGATCCAATGGCACTGCTACTTCATTTACCTCTTGTACAAGATTTCACACTTGAGTGAAAACAAAATTTTATTAGTGGAATAGATTTCACTACCAGCAAAATATTTGATTGTATTTATTCACTAATCCTTTGTCATAAGGATAATCAAATAGGGAAGATTTGAAAATACTGAAATACTACCATTTAAAAATAATCACTACAGGAGTCATATGATATTTTTGTTTCAAAATTTTTTTTCTTTATCACTCTTGTGTATTCACTGCATGAGGTAGCTGTTCGTGCTAGCAGTATCCAACAGAGAGAAAGTACATTAAGGAGAGGAGGAAAGGGTTGAACACTAATCACTCTAGCTCAGCTGTGTGAGGGAGCTGTAACAGTGTGATGGACATCAGGTTAAAACCAAGTGACACGTTCAAGTTCTGTCTCATTTCCCAGGGTGTGCAGATTGCAGGAGTTCAGAACTTCCAGGGCTCGTGGTTATGTTGTTGTCGAATGCACAAAGTGGTCTCTCTGTAATGCTTATCTGCTTTGGGACAGCTGCTGTGGAGTGATCCAGAGTTGGCAGAGGTTGACCAGGTTGTACAGTGCCTTTCATGCCCTGAATGTGGAAACAGGCTAGAAGCACACGGACTTTCCACGTGTTCTTCACATGAATGAAGATGCCAAAGTCCGCATAAAAATGCACCTACAACTACCTTGGTTTACGGTAGCTCTGAGGCCACCTTATGCTAAACAGTATTTTGGACCTCTGTAGGCTTGGGCACTTCTAGCCAGGTACTCTAGAAGCTGGAGCTTCCCGTGCAGTGACTAATTATTCCTCTGCTGAGTGATAAGTACAGTTCAGTACACCAGAGCATCAGCACTGGGGCCACATACCAGGTTTATATTTTGGCTTTTCCTAATAGGAACTTGTGACTTGGAAACATTGATCTCTGCACCACAATCGTCTTATCTGTGGAGTGGGGAAATTGTGCAAGCCTCCAGGCATGATTGAGGTAGAACAAACGAATGTGTGTTAAATAGGCAGTGGTGATGAGCTTTTATTGTTTGTAGAAAGTTGACACTGGCAATTGCGCTGTGTAAATAGGCCTGTGTGGGCAAATGCATACATTCATCTCCACACACTCACATATTCGCACTCTACTCAGACCCACACGCAGACATCCCCTGAAACTCAAGCACATAACCCCACACCGCCTGAAGGGAACCCAGCTGCTTCCAGGGATGGCAGAACATAGCCATTGTTTTGTATCCAGAATATAAGTTTCTTTCACGGCCCCTTGTATTCTCTTTCTTACCTAGAAGCTGGAATCAGGCTGGCTCTCCATACTAAAGCCAGAAAAAGGCTTGACTTTTGTCATTATCTAGATTTTTTTCCTTAGCAGTTAAGTAATGCTGGAATACAGATCATTAGACTGCTTTTGAGGCCACCTGCAATGACAAAACTGGCATCACATTCATCATATCTGTGGCACAAGGAAATGACTTTAGAAAGGAGTGTCAATGACACTCTGTGTAGAATATCATCTCAAGAGAAATCAGCTGTGGGGTAGAAAAATGGAAGGATTCCGGCATCGTGGAAGGCCAGAACAGAGATAGAAAGAAGCAGAGACTGGTCATGTCAAATGTTATTTCAGGTAAAAGTAAAATAAAATGTATATAGATCCTACAGGATTGTTGATCTATTGTGTTGAAAAGCACACATTAGGAAAATTGTCCCCGTGTTAGCGATCATAGCTCGCTGTGTTTTCAGTTTCAGAAATCATCCATTCATCTATACCTTTCTTATTGCATTTCAATTTATCTTCTCCTTTACATGGGATTTTATGCTCTTAATACTGAGTTAGCCACCCAATCAGCTGGATCCATGCAAACACTTTTCATTTATGAATGCAGTAATAAATAAGATAATTCTTAGGCGAGAAATACACAAGATTCTGGTAGGTAATTTGAAATTCAAGAAAGAGCTCTAAGAAATAAAGATTAACCAAAGTCTCAAATAATATATTTACTACTATATGTATTATTAAGTATGCAATAGACACACACACACACACACACACACACACACACCATACAAGGAAGTTTCCTCAATCTGATAGAGAGTATCCACTAAGAGTCTTCTGCTATATTATGGTTAATTGTGGAAGACTGAATGATTTCCCCCTAAGTCCTGGAATAAGACAAGGACACCTTGTCTTAACATCATACCATCAACTTAGCCAGTGCAATAAGGTGAGAAAAGCAAAAGGAAAAGTACACAGATTGGAAAGAAAGAAATAAAACAACTTTAATTTCGGAAGACATGACTAAAAATTCTGTAAAATCAATTTTAAAAGCTATTAGAACGAATAAGTGAGTTTAACAAGGTTGTAGGAAACAAGGTCAGTATTTTAAAAATCAGTTATATGGGCCAGGGGTGGTGGCTCACACCTGTAATCCCAGCACTTTGGGAGGCCAAGGTGGGCGGATCACAAGGTCAGGAGTTTGAGACCAGTCTGGGCAATAAGGTGAAAACCCATCTCTACTAAAAATGCAAAAATTAGCTGGGAGTGGTGGCACGTGCCTGTGATCCCAGCTACTCTGGAGGCTGAGGCAGAAGAATCACTTGAACCTGGGAGGCGGAGGTTGCAGTGAGCCGAGATCACATCACTGTACTCCAGCCTGAGTGACAGAGTGAGACTCCATCTTGAAAAAAAGAAAATCAGTTCCATGTCTACACACTGGCAATGAACAACTGGAAACTGAACTTTGAAAAGCATTACTATTTATAGTAGCTCAAAAACATCCCAGCGCACGGCACAAAGAGAAACGACAGAGAATGCCGGATAAATATTTACTAACTTACCGATTGAGACTAGAGAGGGTCGTAAGGGCCATGCTGAAGTTCTCATAGAAGATGAGAACAAGCTAAGGCTTTTCTCTGAAAGCAATGGGAAGTCAATAACTGTTTTTAAATTGCCAGGTAAAATGGTATCACTTGCTATGATATTGAACATTTTTCTAAGTATTACAAGCAATGGCAACTGGGATAACTCTGAGAAGGCTGTTTTAGACTTATTTTATTTAACATAGATTACTATGTACTTGACTTTGTTCTAAAATTTTTACAACTGTTAAACTCATGTACTACAAAGAACAACTCTAGAGGTAGATTCTGTTACTATCCACACTTTGAAGAAGAGGAGACTGAGGCTGAGAGAGGATACATTTTTCAGGTCACGCAGCAGGAAGATAAGAGGCTGAAAGGAGGAAGTGGCTGAATAGCATCAGCCAGACAGTATAAATCCAAATGACCATCTCGGACTTCTCACCACATTGCTACAGAGAAATCCTGAGGGGTCCGACCACCTGTTTTAAGTGGTTGGAGGAGTGATGACTTTTGTTCAACAGTGTAATGTAAAGGCAGAGAGAAGGGTATCTGGCACATAGTTGGTATACAATTAAAGGAAAAATGAATATATAATTACCATTGTATCATTGTATTGACAGAAGGAACCAATTAACTCTATTGCTTTATGGCTTTATAAGGTACATATTGTGTTCATTACATTCACCAATTTTAAGTGTTTTGAATTCTTTGAACCTTGGTAAATATATACATATATATATATGTATGTATGTATATAGTCATAAGATCCTCATCACAATCAGGTTTTAGAGCAAAATACCCACATTTTCTTTGCAGCAAATTCCCACCCCAACTCCAACCACAGGCCATCTGTTTTCTGTCACTACAGTTTAGACTTTCCTGGAATTTCACGTGAATGAAATTATGAAGCATGGAGTTTTTTTCTGTCTGGCTGGTTTTACTTAGCACGACGTTGGACATTCATTCATGTTGCTGCAGGTATCAACAGTTCATTCCTTTTTACTGCCAACTAATATTCCATTACATGTGCCTATTACATTTTATTTTTCCATTTACAGGTTATTGAAAATTCAGATGACTCCCACTTTGGGGACATTTTGAGTAACATGGTTATGGAAATTCATGGACAAAACTCCATTCATAAATATTTTACTTAAGTAGATAACTCGGATTGGAATTGTTGGGTCATATGTAAGTGTATATTTAACTTTTTAAGTAACAGTCAAACTCTTTTCGAAACTGGACGAGGATGGCCTACAATCCTTCAGGCTGAAATAAAGGAACACTGGATAGCAACTTGAAGCCATATGAAGAACTCAGGTAAATGTAACTACATAAGCAAATATGAAGCCAGTATTACTGTGTGTTCTACTCTGGAATATTTTCTTTTATTTACTGTATGATTGAAATGACAAATTTATAGAACAATAATTATAAAATTTTGTTAATGGGTACACAATATATAAAGATGCATATTGTGATAATAACAACATACCGTGGGGACAGAGCTGTGTAGGAGCAGGGTTTTTATATGCTATTGAAGGTAAGATTGTTTCAACTCAAACTAACATGTTATAAATTTAGGATGTTAACACGGTAGTCAATAAGAAAACAATTAAAAATATACAGAAAATAAAATTAGAAGAAATGGCGTACACTGAAAAAGCTAATCAAACACACATAAATCAAAATTAGAGGCAATGAGGAATAAAAATAAAAATAAGACATAAAAAACCAAATAGTAAAATGCCAGATATAAGTCCTTACTTACAAGGAATAACTTTAAATGAAAATGGATTAAACTGACCAATTAGAAGACAGAGACTGAAAGAATGATTTAAAATATTATCTAACTATATGCTGTCTACAAGTCTACAAGTCTCACTTTAGACTGAAAGACACAAAAGGGTTGAGAGTGAAAGGCTGGAAAAAGATATTCCACACAAATGGTAGCCAAAAGGGAGCTGGAGTGGCTAGACCAGTGTCAGGCAAAATAGACTTTATTTTTCTTCCCTCAGCCAACTTTATTAAGGTATAATTTACAAATAAAAATTATATATATATTTATAGTACATGACATGCTGTTTTGAGACATTCACAAATATATGTATACATACACATTATACATTAAATATATACCTATATGTTTATATATATTTATACAAAATATAAAATATATGTAAATATACGAAATATTTTCACATGCCTTGTGAAATTATTAAATCAAGCTAATTGACATATCCATCATTATATATGTATCATTTTTTGGTGTGGTAAGAACATTTAAAATTTATTCTCTTAGCAATTTTCAAGTACATAATATTATTATTAGCCATGATAACCTTGCTATAAAACAGATTTCTGGCACTTATTCATCTTGTCTAACTGAAACTTTATACCAACACCTTTGACCGACATCTCCCCTTCTCTCCTCTGCCCACCCCTGACCCCCACAACCACTATTCTACTCTCTGCTTCCACTCTGCTTCTATAAGTTCAGTTATTTTAGTGAATATGAAGGCTTAGGGTATCACTGCACACTACAGCATACTTTATAAATAAATACACTTAGGCTGGCTACACTGAATTTATAAATTTTTCCTCTCAATTATAAGCAGCTTACTGTAACTATTTTATTTTATGAACTTTCAATTTTTAAACTTTTGCCTCTTGTAATAACACTTCACTTAAAACACAAGCACACGGTACAACTGTACAAAAATATTTTCTTTTTTATGTCCTTCTTCTGTAAGCTTTTTTCTATTGAAATTTTATTTTTAACGCTCAAAAATTTGTTGAAAACTAAGACTCAAACACATACACGTTAGCCTAGGCTTACACAGGGTCAGAGTAATCAATACCACTGTCTCCTTACTCTACATCTCGTCTCACTGGAAGGTCTTCAAGGGCAATACCACGCACGGAACTGTCCCTCCTAAGATGACAAGGCCTGCTTCTGGAATACTTCCTGAAGGACGTGGCTGAAGCTGTTTTACAATTAATTTTTAAAAATAAGTAGAAGAAAACCCAAAATGACAATAAATTGTATAGTAAATACATAAACCAGTAATGTAGCCATTTATTATTGAGCATTATATACTGTACATAATTGCATGTGCTAGGCTTTCATTATCATGGGCAGCACAGTAGGTTTGTTAGCATCAATATCACCATAAACACATGAGTAATGCATTGCACTACAATATTAAGACAGCTGTGATGTCACTAGGTGAGACAAATTTTTCAGCTCCACTATAATCTCATGCATCCACTGTTGTATATAACAGTCCATCGTTGACTAAATGTCGTAATGTGTCAAATGACTGTGTATCACATTGTCTGTATTCATTCATCCATTAGTGGACACTTTGATTGATTCCATATCTCAGCTAGTGTGAATAAAGTTGGATTGAACATGGGCATTCAGAGATCTCTTTGAAATACTGATTTTATTTCCTTTGGCTATATGCCCAGTAGTGGGATTGCTGGATCAATGTGATGGTTCTATTTTCAAGTTTTTGAGGAAACTCCACATTATTTTCCATAATGGCTGTGTTAATTTACATTCCCACCAACAGCGTGCATGGGTTCCCTTTGCTCCACATCCTTGCCAACACTATCTTTCACCTTTTTGAAAATAGCCATTTTAATGGATACGAGGTGATATTGTGGTTTATTTTGCATTTTCCTGGTGACTTGTGATGTTGGGCATTTTTCCACATATCTGTTGATCACTTGTATTAGATAAAACATACTTTAGATCAAAACTCTTACAATAGAAATAAAGGACATCATATATTAATAAAGGAGCCAATTCATCAATAAGATATAACAATCATAAATATATACACACCAAATAGTGGAGTCCTAAAACATATGGGACAAACCATGAAAGAATTGAAGTAACAAATAGACACTTCTACAACATCAGCTGCTGATTTCAATATTCCACTTTCAGTAATGGGCAGAATATCCAGACAGAAGGTCAATAAGGAAATAGAGGACATGAACAACAGTAAAAACCAGCTAGACCTGGCCTGTGGCTCACACCTGTAATCCCAGCACTTTGGGAGGCTGAGGCAGGCTGATTATGAGGTCAAGAGATTGAGACCATCCTGGCCAACATGGTGAAACCCTGTCTCTACTAAAAATACAAAAATTTTTAGGTGTGGGGGGGTGCACCTGTAACCCCAGCTACTCAAGAGGCTGAGGCAGGAGAATTGCTTGAACCCGGGAGGCGGAGGTTGCAGTGAGCTGAGATCCTGCCATTGCACTCCAGCCTGGGCAGCACAGAGTGAGATCCCATCTCAACAAACAAACAAACGAACAAAACCCTCAAAAGCAGCTAGACCTAACAGACCTCTCTGCCTCTCTAGGACATGCCACCTAACCACTTCAGAATACACATTTTTTTCAAGTGCACATGGAACATTTTCCATGATGAAGCATGTTAGGCTACACAAGAAGTTTTAGCAAATGAATAAAGATCAAAGTTATGTGAATTATATTCTCCAAACACAATGAAAGGAGGTAGAAATCAATACCAGAAGCAAAACTGGTTAATTAAAAAGCAGGCAGACATTAAACAATACACCCTTAAACAACCGATAGGTCAAAGAAGAAATATATGGGAAATAAGTTATTTTGGGAACAAATGAAAATAAGAACATAAAATACCAAAACATATGGAATGCTAGTGGAACAACTGTGTGTATGCTCCATAGAGGGAGTGCAGGTGTGTGTGCACGAGCATGCGGGATGGGAGAGAAAGTGTGTATACATTTCCATAGATGCTGTGCGGGACTAAACATTTCTCTGTTGAGAGAATGCACCAGAATACATGTCTCTCGGTAGGTAAGAAAAAGAACCAAGAGAAGAGCATCTGTAGGTGCACTTGTGATAAAAGTGTGTGTGTGTGTTGGCCGTGGGGCAGAGCACAGATGAGAGAGACTGAGATGAGGTATGAGTGTGTGTGAGGCTGGGCGCCGTGGTTCGTGCCTGTAATTCCAGCACTTGGGAGGTGAGGCAGACGGATCGTGAGGTCAGGAGTTCGAGACTAGCCTGGCCAACATCTGGTCAACATGGCGAAACCCTGTCTCTACCAATAAATGAATAAATAAATAAATAAATAAATAAATAAATAAAATAAGCCAGGCGTGGTAGTGGGCACCGGTAATCCCAGCTACTCAGGAGGCTGAAGCAGGAGAATCACTTGAAACCAGAAGGCGGAGGTTGCAGTCAGCCAAAATCACGCCACTGCACTACAGCCTGGGCAACAAGAGCAAAACTCTGTCTCAAAAAAAAAAAAGTGTGCATGAGAGAGTGTGAAAGTGTATACAAGAGCCTGTGACAAAGGGTGTGTGTGTGCGTGTGTCAGAAAAAGAATGCGTGTGTCTCTTTAAGGGAGAAAAGGCTAGAGACAAAGGAAATGTGTTCTTGAGAAAGTGAATTCCTTCGTTTAACAGTTGTGTGTGTCACAGAGAAAGAGGTCTCCCATGGGAAGGGATCCCAGCCATGTCCCATCAAACCTGCCCTGCTCCTGCCCTGCCCCAAACCGCAGCCCCCAGGGCCCATCTGGCCCCATCCGCATCTCTGGCTGCACCATAGACCTCAAAGTCAGGAAAAGGTCTTTTCGGCTTCCTTCACTCCCTAGCTTCCCAGAGCTGTGCCGCACCATTTGGTAAGAGCTAGTTGCATGCAATTTCTTAAATTAAAATGAAGTAAGACTACAAATTCAGTTCTTCATGATGCTGGGAGAACTAGGACAGATGCAGAAAGAAAAACCACTGCATGATCTCACATGTGAAATCTAGAAACACAAAAGAGTGTTTAAGAATATACAGAAAGAGTGAATAAAGCAGTGCTAATGGGGCCTGAGGTGAGGAGAGGGAATGGGGAGATGTAGCTCAGAGGATGCAAAGTAGGAGCTATGGACCATGAACAAGTCTGGAGATCTAACGCACACCAGGCATACTGCAGGGAATTCCACTGCACCGCATTTGAGATGCTACTAAATCTTAGCTGCTCTTGCCACAACCCCCCGACACACACACACACACACACACACAGACAAAAGGTGGTAAGACAATAGATACTTTAATTTGTTTCACTATAGTAACCACTTTACTATATGTATTACATAATGTAACTTAAATATACACCACAGCATTTATTTAAAAAATTTCAGCTCCTCATTTGCACTACCCACATTTCAAGTGCTGAACAGAGATGTGTAGCTGATTACATCAATTGGTGCGGCACAGAGAACGTTTCCATATCCCTCAACATTGGATTGGATACCCTGTCAGAGACCTTTAATTCTCTGTAAAAAATAAAAGAAAATGAAAATCCCTGATGCCCTCCATCCCACCCCGTATACATCCCACTTCAGCAGAGGAGCTCCAGAGATCTTCCGCATGAGAGCCAGGGCTGGAATCCTGTTGGTTGGGGGGATTTTTCTGACTTCAGCTCCTCTGGACAAAGATGCTCAGAAACACACACACACACACACACACACACACACACACACACCCCAGACATGGTCTGGAGCTGTCCATTCAGAGCCTGATGATGCGGAGCTTAGGAGATGTTTTCTATTAAAACAGCGTATGGAAAAAAGAGGGTAATTATACATATTCATTCATTCACCTTGAAATCAGCATCCGTTTGTAGAGGGGTCATTGATTACCAGTGAGGCAGGCATCTTGGGGCCCCATATTTTAATGTGTAATAGGGGAAACATGTCGCTAATTGTCAGCTCCTATTGAGGGCAATTGTGGTCAGAACACTCCAGGAAGAGGAAGAGGAGATGCAAGGTCCTTGGTGCAGTAACATGTTTCTTAGATGCTAAGAGAAAAGAACAAAGCAGCTGAGGAAATGTACAGTTTCTAGGCTCTTACTGATGTGGCAACTGTTCTCTGGTTACTTATCTTGTCTCTTCTATTTCAACAATGAGGAAATTGAGGAAAGAGTCAGGTCTCTGACTTTTAACACTTCCATCGATGAGGCAGGTTGTGACATTTTCTTCTTATTCTTTTGCTCCTTTGGAGAGAAATGGAGTGCATGATTAGAGGCATAAAATAAAAAAGGAGTATTGTACCAGTGAAGTAAAGGAGCTCGTGGCTTGAAATGGAGCAAGTGTCCCCAGAGCTGATTTCCAGAGGACCAAAACCTGCAGCAGGGCAGGGTTGCCTTCCCATCTCAAGTCAAAAAGGGACCCAGGGAAGAACCTCAGAGCTTGGGAACACCCCTGCCTCTGCAAACCCACGCCCCAAGCATCCAGAGTGTCCCCCACCAGGCTGTCCAGATCCTCTGAACCCAGCTACTCCTGAACACGGAAAGCTGGGTTCACCCCCCCAGGCCTGCATCAGGCCAGGGCTTAGTCCAGCACCTCTCAGGACTGTGAGAATGCAGAGGCCTTGGAAGATCAGGATGCTGGAAGTGAAGAGCGCCCAGCCTGACCCACCAGTTGGCCCAGGTTTCACCCCAGTTTCTCTACTGCTTACGTCCCAACAATCTGGCCTCAGAGCCCACTGTCTTCTCAGTGAAATGCCACCAAGAGAAGCACTAACCATCCAAGAAGGTGCCTGGCAAAGAGCAGATGCTCAGGGAGGAAGCCTTGTAACCCTTCCCTCCTCCATTCTCTGGCTGCCCCTCAGCCTGACTTGATGGACTGAGCCAGCTCTTCTGAGGAACTTCCCTGACCACCCAGGCTGGCCAAGGTCCCCATCGGCATTCTGTGCAAGGGATTCATTCAGAGGGTGGAGTGCTCTGAACAGGAACCTGTAAGGGTGGAGGAAGAGGGAGAAGCCAGGAGGTGGTTTCAGCAGAAGCCCAGTCTCAGTCTGACCCCTTGGGGGGCTCTGAAATGTGGCTTGTGCCATTGTGGTCCCATCTTGGGGCAAGGGGGCTGCAGACCCTCCCAGTATTTCCAGGTGGAGCAGCCTGTCGGTGGAAGGCAGTCCTTCAGGGCCTGGGAAGGCTGAATCACCACCACAGGGGCTGCAGCTGGGCTGGACCTAGTGTGCAGCTGCAGGGGACCTGAACACGGTCCCAGGAGGGTTCGATATGATGCCATTGCTAACATTTCTGTGTTGCCCATGCCCCAGATAATCATTATGTCTTTTATTACCCTTGGGGTTAATGATACGTAGGTTTAGGTGAGCAATTGGTGTGAGAGAATGGAAATAGCCAACTAGAACATGCCTCAAGGCAACACAAGCTGTTATGCAACAGTCTTACCATGAACCTCTCCTGGGATCACTTGTTCCCCTTAGAACGCATTAAATGCATAGCTGCAGGTTTCAACCCCCAATGAATGCATCATATCTTTATCTCTTTACAGTAAAACCAAACTGTTCTTGGAGAAAGTATAATCAATGTTTTAAAAATGTTCTGGAGAGGGGGATGCAACAGGGGTACATATGACGGGATGAACCATGAAAACGATGGTTGAAAACAGGCAACGTCCTCACTGGGTGGGGGTGAGGAGTGGGTTATAACAGTGTCATCTATAGTTCTGTGTCTTTGAAAATGTCCTTTAAAATTTGTATTACGGAAAGTGTTAGTCCATTTTCTGTTGCTTCTAACAGAACACTTGGAACTGGGTAATTTATAAAGAAAAGGAAATTATTTCTTACAGTTACAGGGGCTGAGCAGTAGAGGGCGGTATCTGGTGTGGGCGTTCTTGCTGGTGGGGACTCTGCAGCGTCCAGAGGCAGCTCAGGGCATCACACGGTGAGGGGCGAGCATGCTAATGTGCTAGCTCAGGCCTCACTTCCTCTCCTTGTTAAATCACTAGTTCCCCACCTCTGATAACCCATTGATCTGTGAATGAATTATTCCATTCATGAGGGCAGAGACTTCATGATCCAATCACCTCTTAAAGGCCCCACCTCTCAGTACTGCCACACTGGAGTTACGTCCAGGACGTGAAATATGGGGGACACAGTCACACAATCAGTACGTAGTGTTCTTTCCAAGTATAAACGCATGAAATAAATATAGTAATTACAGTTTTTGTTTGAAAGATAAACAATGATCTCTTTTTTTCTTTTACTTTCGAAGAGGAAGGCATTGCAACAAAAAATAAGCCTTAAAAGAAAATCTACGATGGGCTGTGGTGGCTCAAACCCGTAATCCCAGCACTTTGGGAGGCAGAGGCGGGCGGATCACAAGATCAGAAGATGAAGACAATTCTGGCCAACATGGTGGAACCCTGTCTCTACTAAAAATACAAAAATTAGCCAGGTGTGGTGGTGGGCACCTGTAATCCCAGCTACTTGGGAGGCTGAGACAGGAGAATTGCTTGAACCTGGGAGGCGGAGATTTCAGTGAGCCAAGATGGCACCACTGCACTACAGCCTGGGCAATACAGCGAGATCCCGTCTCAAAAAAAGAAGAAGAAGAAAAGAAAATCCATTACAAAGGGAGGAATAAAACTAAGGTGTCATTTACGCTTCAAGCAGTAAGTAAAACTGCTGCATTAAACAAAACAAAACAAAAACACAACAAAAAACTTAAAAAAATTAGAGTAAAAGCTTCAAGATGCTTTCATGTCACGGGCCATGGGGTCTTCCCACATGGCCTGAAGTGCTTTGGGAAGAGTGATCTCTAAAAGCAGAATAAAAGCAAGAGGAGGAGGTTATTAGGAAACAGGGACCAGTGCAGCTTCTCTGTGGGGAGCACCTTGGAAACCCACGGGAGTGGATGCTTGTCGCAGGGACTGCGACAAGGGCCACTGTTAGCATTGAGATGCTGTGGGTGGCATGCACTAGGACTCCTGAAAAGTGTGAGGAGTTCTTTAAATTTGAGACAGGGTCTCACTGTGGCCCAGACTGGAGTGCAGTGGTGCAAACACAGCTAACTGCAGCCTCCACTGCCAGAGTGCAAGTGATCCTCCCAAGTAGCTGGGACCACAGATGCCTGGCTAATTTAAACAATTTTTTTTGTAGTGACAAGCTTTCGTCATGTTGCCCAGGCTGGCCTCAAACTCCTGGGCTCAAGTGATCCTTCCACTTCGGCCTCCCAAAGTGCCGGGATTATGGGCTTGAGCCACCAGAGAGTAAATATTTTAGGCTTGTAGACGGTACTCTTAAGGTGCCTGTCACAACCACCTTGGTGTTGTCACTGTGGCATGGAGCAGCCCTAAGAAACGCATCAATAAAACTTTATTTACAAAACATGCAGACTATCAATGAGACATATTTCCAGACCCCTGAGTTCCAGAATTCTGTGATCCGCTGGGTCAGTCTCACTTCAGGGTGGTAAGATGCATGTGACAAAAACTGGCACGAAAGGAGATGTTGGAACCAAAGGGCAGGAAAGGACTGCCCTAGAAGATCAGCCGGAAGACGGATGGGCACTCTGGGAAGAGATTCTGGAGGAAATAAAGGATTTCTGTTTTAAGGGGATGGGAGGCAAGGGAGGAGGCTGAGAGGGTCTATGTGTCTGAAATGGGGTCTCTGGGTGGGAAAACCTGTGAGATAAAGTGCAAGGCTGGGCCGGGCGCGGTGACTGACGCCTGTAATCCCAGCACTCTGGGAGGCCGAGGCGGGAGGATCACAAGGTCAGGAGTTCGAGACCAGTCTGGCTAACATAGTGAAACCCCGTCTTTACTAAAAATACAAAAAATCAGCTGGGTGTGGTGGCGGGGACCTAGAATCCCAACTACTCGGGAGGCTGAGGCAGGAGAGTCTGGGGAGCCGGGAGGCGGAGGTTGCAGTGAGCCGAGATCGCGCCATTGTGCACTCCAGCCCAGGCGACAGTGCGAGACTCCTTCTCAAGAAAAAAAAAAAAAAAAAAAAAAAAGCAGGAAGCGGGGTCCACTGCACTGAGTGTGCACATTTGCACGGACCACAGGGGCGTCTGCGGCTGTGGGCGGAGAGAAAATCCTGGAGCACACATTTGGGAATTGGAGGGTAACAGGAGCGTGGACGACAGGTGAGGGGCTCGTGTGTGCAGCTGTGCGTCCTGCGAGTGACGTTTCGGACCGAGGAACTGCGTTCAGTGCTCCGGGGTGAGAGTCCCCGCGCAGGAGCCTGGGGCGTCAAACGGAAAGACCCGCACCCAGGCCGGACCCTGCGATCTCTGGCGCCATCTGCTGGTTGACAGACGCCACTACCTGAGACAGGTCCTTCCAGTCCCCCTCACTGCCCAGCTGTGGACTCTGCAACAGAGCCACAACCCAGGAGCCCCTCCCGCCAACCCATGTCAGCAGAAAAGCCCTGTGGGCCGGCGTGTGTCTTCTTCTGCTCCTCTGGACAAAGATGCTCAGGTCAGAAATACCCACCTGACCCTCCCACCGCCCCGGTACGGCCCCACCTGCACGGCTCAGATTGACACTCTCTCTGGCACTTGGGACCATATCTGCTATTGAAAGAACAAAATAAATTATATTTATCAAGATTGAAGAAGCAAATCATTAATGAAGGAATTCTTTTATTTAACATTCAATTATGGAGGGCTCACTGCAAACTAGGTTCTCAGTATTGTGAGTGTCTAGCAGGAGGAAACTCTTTAAATGTCAGGTTCTACTGAAATATTGTGAATAGAATATGCTGGAAAAAGAAAGAAATGTAGAGATTCTGTGTTTAGTGCTACTGTGTATTTATACAGTACGCTTTGTAGCATACTGTGATACTGTAAAAAAACAAAGATGCAGAAGAAATAAAGTCGTATTTCAGTCCCTACCCGTGTGGCACACTGCTGTTCTAGGTGGTTTACTTAGACTGTTTCCATTTTGACAAATGAGAAAACAGAGGAGAGAACTAACATCCTCTGTTTTTTTAAGTCTTAAAAAACACTGGATTGAGCAGAACTGTGACATTTTATTTTTGTTTCTCTGCTTTTTTGAAAAGAGTTGGAGTGATGACTCAGAGATGAAATAATCAAACCCATGATTAAATCAGTGAAATGGAGGGTCTAACAAACAGCTAAATAAATGGTCACTAAGCTGGGACTACAAGCATGTGCCACCATGCCTGGCTAAGTTTTGTATTTTTAGTAGAGACAAGGTTTCACCATGTTGGCCAGGCTGGTTTTGAACGCCTAACCTCCAGTGATCTGCCTGCCTTGGCCTCCCAAAGTGCTGGGATCACAGACATGAGCCACCATGCCCAGCCTCACCCACAAGCTTATGTGCGCCAATTCCCTGGAGGTTCTGAGCTCTCCTTCTATAACTGAAGTCAGAATCTCCAGGGAGTCACGCTGCTGCCTGGACAGACTCCTCAGGTGGGGGCTGTTCCTCCCACCGACGTCTGCTTTATGGATTCATTGCTTCCCATGAGAGCTACCAGCACTTTTCCATTGTTGTTCCAGGGTGTCACCTCCTGGATTTCTGCTTTTTTACCCAAACCATGACCATCTCAATCCTGGGTGCACCACCCAGTGCCCTCTGCAACACAACATTCTCACCCCACTGCTGTGAGCACTGTAGCAAACACATCATGCATCAGGTTATAGAATATTGTTTTCTTGACATCTAGTGGGAATCTTGAGCATTTGCTCATTAACATGGTCATCAGGGTTCCCAAGTTCCCTACAAGGTAAATGTAGAGGATCAATAAACCACCTAAGTCATTTCATGCCTCCTGTGATAGGCACCAGCCCTCCTTTCTGCCCAGAAATGAGCCTAGCTGGCTGTCAAAATCCTACAAAAACTCAAGGCCCAACTAAATGGCTGCTTCCCATATAAGCTTTTTCATAGCTCCAGAGAAATTATTTCCACCATCTTTTGTTCTGTCGTGAGAAATTGCACACTGATCTCACAGAACTCTGCTCACAAGGTTCAGCTGGAGTTATGTCTTTCATTTTTATTTTTCCTCCTTAGAGAATATAGAGGGCTGGACCCTGTCTTTATATTTGGGTGTGGAATGGCCTGGAATCCAGAAAAACATAAACTACGAAATGATTGCTTTATAAACAAAATTCAACTTGATCCAATCACTGGAAACCAATCTGACTTCCTACATCCCATTTCCTAAGACTTCATTTCCGTCGTCTACACACTGAATCACTGAGGCTCATCTCATCCCATTATAAATCATGTTTGAATAGGACCGAAATTAGGTATTTTCGAAAGTATAGATAAAGAATGAAAGAAAAGTCATTTAATATGTGATACACTGTTAGGTGGGGGAAATAGTAAGATTATATTTATTCAAGTTATTTAAAATTTGATTCTGGGTGCGGTGGCTCCTGCTGGTAATCCCAACACTTTGGGAAGCTGAGGCGGGTGGATCACATGAGACCAGCCTGAGCAACATGGTAAAACTCAGACTCTACCAAAAATGCAAAAATTGGCCAACTGTGGTAGTGCACACCTGTAATCCCAGCTACCTGGGAGGCTGAGGCATGAGAATTGCTTGAACCGGGAGGCAGAGGTTATAGTGAGCTGAGATGGTGCCACTGCACACCAGCCTGGGCAATAGAGGGAGACTTCGTCTCAAAAAAAAAAGGTATTTGAGAGTTGAAAATGAAGCTGTTCTTCTATAAATTAAGTATACATTAATCACTTAAATTATCCTAGCCTCTTCCATGAGATCTGTAGATTCATTATTCCTTTTCCTCAGGATTTGAGTCTCTCTGAGTCATCTGATCCCATGAGGAATCATATTTAAAAAGGGCTAAAACTAGGCCTCTCTTCAAAAAGTATGTAGAAAGAAAAAAGTTATTTAATCTGTGATAAAATGTGAGATGGGAAAAATAGTAAGGTGATATTAGAATCATTTGCATTTTGAAATGAAACTACAAATATCTCAGTAGGGGATTTTTTTTTTTTTTTTTTGAGACAGTCTTGCTCTGTCTACCAGGATGGAGTGCAATGGCACTGTCTTGGCTCACTGCAACCTCCGAATCCTGAGTTCAAGCAATTCTCTCGCCTCAGCCTCCTGAGTAGCTGGGATTACAGGTGTGTGCCACCACGCCCAGCTAATTTTTGCATTTTTAGTAGAGACCAGGTTTCACCATGTTGGTCAGGATAGTCTCCATCTTTTGACCTCGTGATCCGCCTGCCTCGGTCTCCCAAAGGGCTGGGATTACAGGCGTGAGCCACTGTGCCCAGCTCAGTAGGGGATTTTTATGCACAGATGGGGATTAAAAGGAAAAGACTCAAGGCTGGTTCTTGGGAAAGAAAAGTGCCATTTACTTCACTGTTAGTGACTTCCACTTGAAAACATAAGCAGCAGAGAAAGTGTTCCCTGTTCTTTGACTCTTGTTTGTATCCGAACACTGCGAAGTTCCTAATATGCAGAGTTTAACGGTCATTCTTCACACTTTAAATTATTCCTGCGATTTATCAAAAATTTTCAGAATGGAAGATGAACAAATAGAAACAAACACACTCTAAAATTTTCTCATTGGCATGCATGTACCTATTACCTTTGAGTCTGATGTATATATAAATGTATAGCACTTTGTAAAATTGTAAATGCAATCACACTGATAATCTCTTGGTAATGTAGGCAAAATTTTGATAATCTCTTTTAATAATCTAAGCAAAGCTTGAAGTGTATATCAGTAAAATCATTACTGCTAACAAATGCTGGAAAAATCTCTAAAATAGGCTCATAATATTAGTAGGTCGGATCTAATCTAATCTAAAGTGATGGCAATTTAACCTTATCTTCCTTTTCAAGGTAAATAGTGTCAAGATGAAGGGTTTTACTAAGAATATTGTTGACTGCAGATTTATCACTAATAAAAAGCTTATTCCCCGCTATAATTAAATAAAAACCTGATTAGGTTACAGGGGTGGCAGGGTGTGACCATGGAGGATTAGAGGGTGTGGCAGGGTGTGACCATGGAGAGTGGGGCAATCTCGCCAATAAAAGGCCCTCCTACGCCTGTTCCCCGCAGACCTCACTCCTGGTGCAAGACGATGGCTAGCAAAGGAGCTCTCAGCAGAAGAGGTGAGTCCACGTCTGTGTGCTTTGTTTTCCCTTCTCAGATGTCTAGAATTGGGGTTATAGCATAGGGGATGAATGAGAGAAATTAGTAATTAATGCATTCAACAAAGGCTGTCTGAGTGCTGCCTCAGAGTTGAAATCAGTCACCCTGGGTCCCCTCACTCTAGAAGTGGTGGCAGTCAATTTGGTATTCGGTCCCAAGGCTGCAGGAAGGTTGCAGTTTTTTTTTTAGTTTAGTTTTTTTTTTTTTTTTTTTGAAATGGAGTCTCGCTCTGTCACCAGGCTAGAATGTGGTGGTGAGATCTGGGCTCACTGCAACCTCCAACTCCTTGGCTCAAGCGATTCTCAGCCTCCTGAACAGCTGGGATTACGGGCGTGTGCCACCACGACCAGCAAGTGTTGTATTTTTAGTTGAGACAGGGTTTCGCCATGTTGGCCAGGATGGTTTCTATCTCCTGACCTGGTGATCGGCCTCCCACAGGGCTGGGATTACAGGTGTGAGCCAAAGGTTGCAGTTCTTATTCTCATCAATCTCTTGCTCGGGCTCCCCTCAGAGGAGGTGAAACGACCCCAGCTCGCTGACTCTCACATGGGTGCTGCTGTGTCATGGGGTCAGGCTCATCTGCTGGCGCAGCTGCTGGGTCACCAGGAGAATCAACACTTCCTCCTCCTCAGCTCAAAGCACAGGGACCCTTTGGGACTTGTCTTTCCCAATAGAACCTCACCTCTCTAAAGGCAGGACCATGTGCTCAAATGCTTGTACTCACGGTCTTCTGGGATTACAAAGCTGGAACACAGCAACTCTATGCATGGAAAGGTGGTCACCTGTCACACACTAATAGGCTGTCACTTCATGAAAATTCACTTCCCTGCACATGTTTTTCCCCCTGGCAGTGAGCACGGATGAACTCTTAAAAGAAGCAACCAGATGTCCCATCTGCACAGATTACTTAGAAAAGCCAATGACCCTGGAGTGTGAATGCGTCTTCTGCTTCAGTTGTACCAATTCACTGCAGAAGGAGCCCCAAGGAGAAGGTGTCTTGTGTCCCTTCTGCTTGGTGGCTTCTCAGAAAAACAACATCAGGTTCAATCGGCAGCTGGGGAATCTGGTTTCCCACATTAAGGAACTGGAGCCCAAGCTGAAAAAGATTCTGCAGATGAACCCAAGAATGCGGAAGTTCCAAGGTAAGCAATCTACATACCCTGCCCCTGTCCCACTATCAGAAGAGGAAAAAGCAATCGGCTCTCCATACCATCTGGGAATTCGCTGATACCTGGCACCTGAAATTGAGATGTTCCTCTGGCATCAGTGATTCCCAGCCCTGACAACACATAGAACCACCTGGTTTTTAAATTTTTTGATCTCCCACAAAAAACACCCATGTCTGTGTCTATGTCATGGATTAGACAAGGGATTAGCAAAGCTTAAAAGAAATCTGCACACATTTATGAGCATTGCGCAATTTGGTTACATGCATTGATTACGTAGTGGTTAAGTCAGGGCTTTTAATGTATCCATCATTCAAATAAGGTATATTGTACTCATGAACCAATTAATTTCTCATAATCCCCCTCTTCCACATCCGAACCTGAGTCTCCATTATCTATGATTCCACTCTCTATGTCCCTATGTACACTTTTTTAAGCACCCACTTATGAGTGAGAATCGGTGACAACGACTCTCTGTGCATGGCTTGTTTCACTTAAGACACTGACCTCCACTTCCCTCCATGTTGCTGCAAAAGACACAATTCCGTTCTTTTTTATGTCTGAATAGTATTCTATTGTGTATCCATGCATCTGTTGATGGACATTTATTGTAAACAGTGCTGTGATAAACGGGAGACTGCAGCTGTCTCTTCCATATACTGATGTCCTTTCTTCTGTACACATACCCAGCAGTGGGATTTATGGATTCCTTGGTAGCTGTATTTTGAGTTTTTTGAGGAACCTCCATACTGCTTTCCATAGTGGTCATACTAATTTACATTTCCACTGACACTGTGTAAGAGTTCCCTTTTCTTCACATCCTCACTGGCATTTATTTTGTGCTTTTGATAACAGCCATTTTAACCAGGGTGAAATAATATCTTATTGTGGTTTTGATTTTTGCATTTCTCTGATGAGTGTTGCTGAGCATTTTTTTAATAGCCATTGGACATTCATCTGCCTTCTCTTAAGAGATGTCTATTCAAATTCTTTGCCCCCTTTTTAATGAGATTATTTGCTTTTATGGTGCTGCTTGAGTTTCTTGTATATTGTTAATATTAGTTTTGTCAGATGAATAGTTTACAAATCTTTTATCTCATTCTACAAGTCTTTAAAATAATCCAGTTTGACAAAAAAAAAAAAAAAAAAAAAAAACCCAGAAGACAATTTTAAAAATTCAGAAAGCCTATGTGACCAAATAATTCAAATTTTTGGAGTTCCGGAGACAGGCAAAGGCATAGAAACCTGTTTAACAAAAAAAAAAAAAAAAAAAAAAAAAAAAAAGAAACCTGTTTAACAAAATAATAGCTGATACCTTATTTTAATGTACAAAATCTATATTTGTAGTCACATCTATCTTTGGCCTTGAAGGATAATATGTTCTGTAGATTATTTTTCCAGAATGGTCTAGACAATAAATTTTCCTAGGCCAGATCACGCCCCTTCCTTTCTTCCTCCTCCATTAAAATTGGTGACTTCACCTTTCAACCACACACCCAATGCTGCCAAGTGCTTATTCTAATACTTTTCAAATACCTTTATCTCAGCTCTTAAACTTAAGCTCATTAACCTTGTCACGCTTAAGAGCTCAACTCCCCTGTAGGACAAAGAGCATTCTTTCATCTAGGTCTTTATCCTCCTCTTACTTAACGTCCAGGAATGGGACCTCTTAATGTCCAGGAATGTGTCCTCTTAATGTCTGGGAATGGGACCTCTGTCATCACACTGTCAGCTGCAGAGATATTCCATCTCCTGTCAAAACTGTGAACAAAATTAATTGGTTACAAATATGGAGAACAAAAGCCTGGATTCATGCCCTAGACACTATTTAAATTGGACCAATAAAATGTGAAAACAGAAACATATCTTTTAATATTGCTAACTTGCATTGTCTTAACTATCACTCTTTTTTTTTTTTTTTTCTTGAGATGGAGTCTCATTCTGTTGCCCAGGCTGGAGTGCTGTGGCGTGGTCTTGGCTCACTGCAACCTCTGCCTCCCAGATTCAAGTGATTCTCCTGCCTCAGTGTCCCAAGTAGCTGGGATTACAGGCACCTGCCACCACGCCCCGCTACTTCTTTGTATTTTTAGTAGAGACAGGGTTTTACCATGTTGGCCAGGCTGATCTCGAACTCCTGACCTTGTGATCCACCTGCCTTGGCCTGTCAAAGTGATGGGATTACAGGCGTGAGCCACGGTACTCGGCCAACTATCACTCTTTTCACCCATTAGTATAGTAGAAAGAGAGCCGTGGTGTCTGTCTGGAGAGCCTCCACTCTAAGCAAAAGAAATACATGGCATAAACAAACACATGACATAATGTAAAATAAGTAGTTGAGAATTTCAACTACTCAGAGAAGTTGTCTCAAGAAAAGCGCTGACTCCAGGGAGAAAGCAGAATGAAAGAAACCAAAGTCAATGAGCTATTTGGGACTCTGTGGGAGGGGAGTGACTTGGGCTTGGCTTCTGTCCATTTGCTGAGCTATTTGTATTTCTTTTCGCAGTGGAGGTGATCTTGGATGTCGACACGGCTCACAACCTCCTCCTCATTTCTGAAGACCTCAGGAGTGTCCAATGTGGGAGGATCCATCAGAATCGGCCAGATCTCGCTGAGAGATTCGACTTGGCAGGTGCTGTCCTGGGCTCCCCTGGTTTCACCTCTGGCCGCCACTACTGGGAGGTGGACCTAGGAACAAGCGAAGAATGGAACGTGGGAGTCTGCAGAGAATCTGCCAGCCGCAAAGGGATCATCCAAATGACCACGGATCATGGATTCTTGATTGTGAGTTTGAGGTCTGGGGGATTCCACTTTGCTAACACAAGCCCTCCAACGCCCCTTTGGGTGAACCCCAATTTACAGCGAGTGGGGATTTTTATGGATAGAGGCATGGGAGACATCTCCTTTTACCACCTTGGAGATGGATCCCACATCTACACATTTGTGAAAGTCTTTCCCGAGGAGCCACTGCGCCCGTACTTTGCTCCTTCCACTCTCCCAGATCAGGGAGTCCTAAGTGTCTGTCCCGTGACAAACCCAGGCACTGCCCATCCAGTCCTTCCTGGGGAGGGCAAATAAACCCCCAGTGCATAGAAACAGGATTGGAAAATTAAATTACTTGGTGGGTAGACATAGGAAGTTTCTGTTGGCAGAAAAATATAGACCATTACATGATGTGATTAACTTCATAGATTCATTAGCATATAAATTGAGCTTTAAATATTGATCATTGGCACCACCAAACGTGTTGAGCTTTGTGTTTGTATTTTGTTTCCTAATGATATGTCTTGTATTCTTAAATTAATTTCCAAATGCTTTACCGTTTAGTTCTGTAAGTTCAATTTAATGTATTATGGAGTTTATAAGTTAATAAATATTTGGCTGTAACCAATTCATTTGGTTTCTAAATAAAAGGGGGCAAGACTTTTTATTCATAGTGCAATGTATGTGTGTGTGCAGGTGTGTGAGGGGGTATGTGGGTGTGTGTGAACAAGACAAATGTAGATAAATACCTGTGTCGTATCCAGCACTGACCAGCTTTCCAGCACCACGGCTCCATGTAGCTAACGTTGTCTTGGATGTGAACTTGTCTACGTTGACAATGGTAATCCCCCCACTGTAGAATGCACTGTTTGGTCTCAAGTGCACTCCTGGTAACACCTGACCCTGATCAGCCGATCCTTCCTCCTTCCTCTTCCCCTGTGGGGTCCTCAGTGCTGTGCTCCTCCTGCTGACATAGCTCTGGTCACTGTGGAGACATGCTGGGGTCCAGGCGGTCACGCTGTCATCACGAGTCAGTTCCCCACGGAGGGATCTACTGAAACTAGTGTGGCGTTTTCAAATATTCATTGCATTTTAAACCATTGGCAACTTTTATATACTATTTTCTTTTTTTGAGAGCCTCACTCTGTGACCCAGGCTGGAGTGCAGTGGTGTGATCTCAGCTCACTGCAGCCTTGACCTGTCCGGGTGCAGGTGGTCCTCCCACCTCAGCCTCCCTGTAGCCCCGGCTGGGACTACAGATCACCATACCAGGCTAATTTTTCCTTTTTCTTTTTTGTAGGAATGGAGTTTCACCATTTTCCCCATGCTGGTCTCAAACTTCTGGGTTCAAGTGATCTGCCCACTTAGGCCTCCTCAAATGTTGGGATTATAGGGGTGAGCCACAGCTCCTGGCCTTATATTCCACTTTTAAGAATCATTGAAGATGGTCAAGGGTCTGATTTGTCAGCATTGTGAGCTGATTTAGAAGAGGCCCTGCCTCCCAGCCACATGAATGTGCTGGGGACATATGTAATATTCCATGATTGAAAAGTACACTTTCAGCAGAGTCAGGAAGATCTGACTCTGACTTCAGAATTCATGACGTTTCAGAGAAATCATTGGAAGGAAAGGTAGAAGCAGGAGGAAAAGGAAGAAGCCAAGCAAAAGTGAAACTTTACGTAAAACTCACGTTTCTAAAATAAATTTATGTATTTATTATTTTTTTAGAGACAGGGTCTCACTGTGTTGCCCAGCCTGGTCTGGAGCTCCTGGTGTCAAGCTGTTCCCCCACCTCAGCCTCCCTCATAGTTGGGATCAGAGGCAGCAGCCACCACATTCTGCCTCAAATATTCTTTAATTTATCTTGAGACTTCTTCAACCCATGTGTTACTAAATGTCTAAACATTTTCAGAGAAGAGTGTTTTAAGATTTTTGAAATTTTCTGTCTTTCTGCTATAGATGGATATTCTGATTTATTGTGATCTGAAACCATCCTTTGTATGATTTATATTCTTTTCAATATGTGAAGGTGTTTTATGGCCCAGAATTTGGTCTATATTGAATATTCTTTGTGGGCAGACCAGGCACCAGACCTCAATCTCGGGCGCCATCTGCTGGTTGTTAGAACAAACTGCCCGAGAAAGGCTGCCTCAGATCCCCTCATTGCTGGGTTCCCCACGTGGTGAACAGAATCAACGCCGTGGATGGAGCTCCTCTTGCCCCGTGCACTTCAACAGAAAAGCCCTGTGGGTGGGCATTTGTCAACTTCTCCTCTGGACAAAGATGCCCGTGTCAGAAACACATCCCTGAGACCCTCGCAGCAACCAGATAGCAGCCCAGACTGACAAGTCACCCTCCACGCCAGATCCAAGCAGTGAAATATATAATCTAATCTCTTCCCCAGCCCAGCACCTTGGGTCCCGGTTTTTATTCGCGCTCCTTCAACTCTACCAACTCTGAATCATCTAAAACCACAAGGAAAAGTTTTTTGAAGTTTTTTTTTTTTTTTTTTTTTTTGAAGAAAGACATCTTGTTTCATGTAGGTTGTGATAAAAGGAAAATAGTAAGATTGTAAAAATATCTTTTACTTTTGATATGGTTACTAACAAAGGAAAAGAAAAAAACCGCCAGGAACTTGAATAGCCCACTGATTGTCTGGGAAATTTATTCCTATTTGTTTTTAAATCAAACTTGTAAACACAGATCTTAAGAAGCATAAAGGAAAATCCCACTTGAAGAATTCATATGGTCTAGTGAGGGTGATTTTAGGAAACACTTATGATTAGGTTGAATTAATTTCCTTGATCTAAACTAGATATGAAGGCTGGGCATGGTGGCTCATGCCTGCAATCTCAGGACCTTGGGAGGCCAAGCAAGAGGATCACTTGAGGCCAGAGCTGGCGACCAGCCTGGGCGGCAGTGAGACTTCCGTCTCTAATTAACAAAATAAATAAATAAAATATGAGGGGGTTTTACTTTGTGAGTAAAAATTACTTGAGACTAACTCCATTTGTTGCATAAGGACTAACAATGATGCCAAATATTTGGCTTTGAAAGTTTTCTGGTCATATTCCAAATTTTGTCATATGCAAACATGATATTCAAAAGCTAATCCAGAAGAAGGGATATGTCTATATTAAAAATACAACCACTTTCAGGACGAATTGCTGTCCTTTTCCGGTGGTGCTTCTCTATATCTTCAGTAAAAAAAACTCATTGATTCCAAATTTAAATCAATATCTGATTGAGTTACAGAGAAAGGGCAGGATATGGAAAAAGTGGGAGAGAGGACTTTCTATACAAAGCCCCCTTGTAGGTGGGTCCCACTCCCATCTCAGCTCCATTCAGAAGCAGATGGAGCAAGAGAAACATCTTGAGGAAGTGATTATTATTCCTTTCTCACTTCTCAGCTTTCTGTGAAAGGCAAATATAAGAGCAACATCCAGGGGATGAAGTAACTAATGCTGCAAGTATGGTCTGAGGCCAACTCAATGCCAGGTACAGTGGGAGCACTTAGGGACACAGGGTCGTCTGCCCAGGAGCTGAAGGCAGGACTAGATTCTCAATACACAGGCTGGGGGTCTGACAGATTCTTTCAATCAGACCACAGCTTGGGCTACTCTAGGAGATGATAACTTGAGTTTCCCCCTTTGACTTAATCAACGCTTCAGCTCCTGCTGTGGGTCTGTGCCTAGCCAGGTGGGACCGGATGAAGAATTAGAGGGGCTCTGAGTCTAACTAGGGATGTCTCAGAGAAAATTGTGTAATTGATATATGTAGCTATGCATTTCCTGATAGCCAAGTTTAACAATATAACAAGAAACAAGATAAATTAATTTTAATATCCAAAGGATTATCATTTTAACATGTAAATCAATTTTCACCTTATTAATGAGACATTTTTCTCATGATGTCTTCAAAATCCGTGGCATATTTCACACTCAAAGCACGCCTCACTGCAGATAAGCCTCATTGCTGGTGACAAGAGCCACATGTGGTTGGCAGCTCCTATATTAGCCCAGTTCCATTCCCTTTCACAATCTAAGAGTGATGAATCACACCCTTTATTTCAACTAGAATTTCAGATTTAGAAGATTAGAGCTATTCATATATGTATTCTCTCTACACACACACACACACACACACACACAACTTCCCCCGCCATATATATTCCAAGTAGTGGAAAGTCCTTAGTGGAGAGTCCTTAGTCTTTCTTGCCTTGTGCTAGGGATGGTACATAACATTTCTATGCATATGAATATGAAATAGCCCCAGTTCTTTCATCTCCTGGATCTACATTACTATTATGTACATTTCACCCCAGCAAAGGCTGCACACTCTCAAGATGCAAGCAGACGTCCTATCCATCTTCTAATATGGTTACATCTGCTGCCTCCACTGCTTCAACTTACTGAAGTCAGAACCCCAAAAGGAGAGTTTATTGTGTACTTTCTGCTTAATAGTTTCTCAAAAGAATGAGATCAAGACAAATCACCACCCAAGGGAAGCTGATTTCCAGGAGCAAGGAAATGAAGCCCAGCTGAGAGCTATTCTACGCCTGACCTCAAGGATGCTAAAGTTCCAAGGTTAGGTATCTGGAGCCCTCCCCATGAAGGCCCCAGAAAAGCCAGCAGTGAAAAGTGCTCTCCATTAAATACAAGAGTCAGCTGAATTTTGGCACCTAATATTCTTGTGCTCTTTAAGTAACACTAGTTCTCTCTCCGGAGTATGGATTAGAACCACCTGTATATTTTTAAGGACGTAAAATTATTTAGGTCATGCTCCATACCTATGCCATCCAACATGATCGCCACTGTGACCACTAAGCACTTGAAATGTGGCTAGAGCCAAGTATGGAAATGAGAGTACTTTTGATCAGGTTAAATAAAAACAGTATTAACATGAAGCCACCTGTTTCATGTTTGAGAAGGTGGCTACTAGAAACTTTAATATTACACATGTGGCTGGCATTATGGTTCTATTGAGAACACGACCCTGGATCATGGATTTTCAAAGTTGATGTGCATTAGATTACCTGGAGTTCTTGTTAAAATGCAGACTCTAATTCTGCAGCTCTGGGCTGGCCTGCAAATCTAGATTTCTCTCCTGGGTGCCCAGGTGATGCTCTTGCAGCTGGCTCCCAACCACACACTGAATAGCAAGGGCCTTACATCAGCTGCGTCCGCACTTCTCTCTGGCTATGCGGCTCGTGACTCTGCAATGTTCAGAAGCACTCCGGTGATTTTTAATAACCCACAATGAGTCTTGTCAACCACTATGATCAATGAATGTATCCCAGGGCTAATGCCCCCAAGCAAAGAGTGATAAAAGTGTGTGTGGTTATTGATCCTGTAGATGTAAATTTGGTTGTGAATTCTGGCCCAGAGAACTACATCATGTGCTAACCACACGTAGCAGGCACTAAAGGAAATAACGCCTGATTCAATATTGCAACTTAACTCCAAGTAATTTTTGTCACCCAATTTGGTGGAATGCATGTAGTTAAAGTGAATGATCAGAACTCAGCTGCCTGTATAATGTGTCAAAGTCAGCATGCCAGCCTATACCTACCAGATTCCTGAACACAGATTCATTTGAATGTGCTAAGTCTTCCTACTTCTCTCTCTGTTCCTGGTGTCTGTTACAATGTGGCATAGAATTAATGGTGGCTGTGTGGGTTTGAAGGCAATGGATGTGCTGCCCACTTGCTGAGCGGCTGATTTTTTTCTTCCACAGAAGATATGACCTTGGATGCTGACACAGCTGAGGAGCTCCTTGTCATTTCTGATGACCCACAGAATGTCCAGTGTGGGCATATGGAACAGAAGCTGAAAGAGCATGCTGAGATTTACCTTCAGAGTATGGGCTCCCCTCAGTTCACTTCCAGTTGCCATTATTAGGAGGAAGATGTGGGAACAAGCACAGAATTGAACCTAGGAGTTTGCAAAGAATCTGCTCACCAGCGAGGAGCAATCAAACTGTACAGAATGTGAATTCTAGCCACTAAGTTTGGGAAAGAAAAGGTACTTCTCAGCCAGCACTGTGCTTCTGACTGCACTGTGGGTGAATTCCTGCTTAGACAAAGCAGGGGTTTTGCAGGATACTGGCATTTCAAACATTACTTGTTGTTACCTTAGTGATGGATCCCATATCTTTACCTCAACCACTGCCTCTGCTTCCCAGCCACTGTGCCCATTCTTTTCTTCTTCATATCCAAAAAATGGTGACCAAGCCTCCCTGAGTATCTTGTCCTGTTTGTGAATCTGAGCATCTCACTCTACCAGCACAACCCAGGATACACCGATAAAACCAAGAGAACAAATAGCTTTCATCGAAAAGTACTTTGTACTCATATCTACGACCTTTTCTCTTGGCATGCATGTTTTACAAAGGAATCACAGATAAATTACAGGCCATTTTATTTATCATGAGCAGAAATAATTAGAAAATAAGTTACATTAAATATAATCAAAGTCATCCTTTTTTGGTCTTATGTTTCTGTTTCCACAACTGTGTCCTAAACTCCCAGATCAATTTTCAAATGTTTTTCTTTTTATTTTTGTAAGATCAATTTAGTGTGTTATGGAAGTTATTAAATATTAGCATGTGACCAAATGGATTGTGTGATTTTCTAAATTGCAGAGAAAAAACACCTCTTATAGTAAAAATGCATGAGTGTTTAAACAGTGAAATTGATCAATTCCAGTATAATATCCTAAATTGAAAAGATAGCTTTTCACTACCACTGCATAGGATATCTAACATTTTCTCAGACATATGCTCATCTAGGTGAATGTTACTTCGTCTTTCCTCAGTGAAAATCTATGACAACTACCATTCTACTTTGTGAATTTGACTACTCTAGGTACCTCATATGAGTAAAACACAGTATCTTTCCTTTTGTGAGTGGTTTATTTTACTTAGCATAATGTCTTAAAGCTTCATCCATGTTATAGCATGTGACAGAATTTCTTTCCTTATTGATGCTGATTAATATTACATTGTATGTATATGCCACATTTTGTTGTCTATTCATAGCTGATGGACAATTGGTTAGTCTTCCTTTTTTTGTCTATTGTGAATAATACTGCTGTGAATGTGAGTGTACAAATAACTATCTATTTGAGTGCTTGCTTTCAATTCTTTTGGAGATGTACCCAGAAGTAGAATTGCTGGATCATATGAAAATTCTATTTTTAATCCTTTGAGGACCCACTATACTGCTTTAAACAGAAGCTTAACAAATGTACATTTCTACCGAGTCCAGCTCTCCCGTAGAGACCCCCACCCAGGCTGAAGGCATTAAGAAGCAGACTCCCAGATAGAACAGTAAAGTGGGACTATCCGGGGACCATCAGCCTTGTGAGCTGGGAGCCTCAGGGGCTGATGGGGTTCCAGGCTGAGGGTCTCGTAGAATAACTACCCATGTAGTTACTCTCTCTGAACAGGTGATTGTTATTAACAAACAGGTGTTCTGTGTTTTCTCATAGACACAAGATAAACTAGGTAGGCAGCTGGTGCCTGCTTACCACTGATCACAGACAAACTAAAAAGTATTCTCCACGAGGGAGCCACGGGGGCAGGCTCACATATCCCGTGCTTAAAGAATTGTTTTAACCGGTGTATGATATACGTATACTGTCTTGCCACTTTAGAATGCCCAAGTAGTTTTCCACTGGGGCGGGGGTCTAGGTTTTCCTTGCCACTGTTCTTAGCAAACAATACATTTTATCATACACTCAGCATTTCTCAGCACGTTTCCACCAGAAATACACAGGGTTCCAATTTCTCCACATACCCCCGACATTTGTTAATTTCTGCTTCTTTTTTTTAAAAAATAGCGAGCGTAATGGGTATGAAGGGATACCTCATTGTGATTTTCACTTGCATTTCTTTAATTAGTGATGCTGAGCACCTTCTCCTGTGCTGTTGTCTGCTTTTATATCTCCTTTGGAGATATGAAGTTCATCACTGCAGCTTTCTGGTCCAGGACTTTTATTGGGAAGGTTTTTTTTTTTTTTAAAATGTATTCAATATTCTTACTAGTTATAAGTATATGCAGATTTTCTGTTTCTTTATGATTAAGTCTGCTGGGTTTTGTATTTCTAGAAATTTGTCCATTTCATCTAAGTTATCCATTTCTTGGCATATGGTTGTTCACAGTCTCTTCTATAATCCTTTTTATTTCTGTAAAATCAGAAGTAATGTCCCCAATTTCATTTTTCATTTTAGTAATTTGAGCTTTATCTCTTTTTTTAATTAGTCATTCTAGCAAAAGCATGTCAATTTTGTCGATTTTTCAAAGAATCAGCTCTTGGTTTTGTTGCCCTCTCCTCCCCTCCCCCCTCCCTCCCTTCCTTCCTTCCTTCTTTTTTCAGGGTCTCACCCAGGGTGGAGTGCAGTGCTGTGATCTTGGCTCACTGCAGCCTTGACCTCCCAGGCTCGAGCAATCCTCCCACTTCAGCCTACTGAATAGCTGTGTGCCACCACGCCTGGCTAATTTTTGTATTTTTTTTTTGTAGAGAATGAGTTTCGCCATGTTGCCCAGGCTGGTCTCGAAATCCTCAACTCAAGCAGTCCAGCTGCCTCACCCTTCCAAAGTTCTGCAATTATAGGTGTGAGCCGTTGTGCCAGACCAGATTTTCTCTAATATTTTCCTGTTCTCTATTTTATCTCTGTTTTAATTTTTAATGTTTCATTCCCTCTGCTAGCTCTGGTTTTAGTTTGTTAATTTTTTAGTCCCTTAATGTATAAAGTTAGGTTATTGATTTGGAATCTTTTTTATAATATAAGCATTTATAGCTATAAACTTCTTTCTTAGCACTGCTTTTGCTGGATTCCATACATCTGGTATGTTGTGTTTTTGTTTTCATTTTTCTCAAGAGATTTTCTAATTTTTCTTATGATTTATTTTTTGACTCAGTCACTTTAGAGTGTGTTAATTTCCACATATTGTGAATTTTCCATTTTTCCTTCTACTATTGGTTTTTAGTTTTATTCCATTGGATATAAAATACAGGGCTCATTTTTACCTAATTTATATAACACCCTGTTTACAGCTAGTCTCGTATATTCTCCCTTTATCCACAGAAAAATCAAGAATTTCTTATTCTTGTCTCTGGTTTGGCCTTCCCTGGAGCATTCAAAGCCTTTGTTTTCACTGTCTGGAAAGGCAAAGCTGGACAGACCCATGGCTCAATTCTCATCCATCCATAAAGTCATTTAGACCAAGAGTTTTCCCAGTGAGCTCTGTTTTGGCCCAGTGAGTGAACCATATGTTGACAGTTGCACATGGAACAAAGGGAACGGAAATAAAGCCCAGTTCTGGGCTCAGTAATTATTGGCTATATATAAATAACATGGTTTGACGGAAGAAATAAGACCTTGTATTAGGTAGATCAATAGGGTGACTATAGTTTGCAATAATCTATGGTACATTTCAAAATCGCTAGAAGAGAGAATTCAAATAGTTCTAGTACAAAGAAAAGACAAATGTTTAAGGTGATGGATATCCCAAGTATACTGATTTGATGTTTACAAATTATATCAATGTGTTAAATTGTCACAGGTACCCTGAAACTATGTACATGTATTATGCATCAATAAAAACAAAACAAAACCCTGTATGCCATTCATTAATTGAGTTCACCTTTACTAGAAGGTTCTGCATATTAAAAGAACACAGAGAATGTTGATTCAGGTCAGGTCCGCAGGGCACTGAGGGTGGTCTGCTGCTCTCTGCTGATGTTGTTTTCAGCAGAAAGTATGAATGTCCTACAGGAGCAAATTAACCCAGGAGTTCACCTAACTGGTGAAATAGATGTGGAGGAAAGGGGAGGTCTCTAGGCCTCCAGGATGAAAAGACAGAGTCCCATGCACCTGGACCCTGAGAGGAGCAGGAGGTCTGATGACGCAGGGGTGGCAGAGGTGACCCTGCCTCTTCACCACAACCCTCAGTAGGTTCCAGTCAGGAGGTTTACACATTATAAGTAGACAGTGACAGGAGCTCTTTTCTTTTTCCCCTAATATTAATTATCCTATGTAACAGAACCATCAAACTTTGCCTATGTCTTAATTAACAAAAAATTATTATACTGTAACGATAAAACCATAAATCTTATGGTTTTAGTACATGCCAGTGGAAAATGATTATAGAAGACACAGTGCTATAAGCTGAATGTTTGTGTCCTAACATTTATATGTTGAAAGCCTCACCTTCCATGTGATGGTTTTAGAAGGTGGGGCTTTTGGTAGGTGATTGGATCACAGGCATGAGCCACCATTCCCAGCCTTTTTAAGAAAACACCTTTTTGGGTAAAAGCCAAATAAGACAACCAAAGCCATGTATCACTACTGTGCTGTGAAAATGAGTCTCGGGCCAGGCGCGGTGGCTCAAGCCTGTAATCCCAGCACTTTGGGAGGCTGAGGCGGGTGGATCACGAGGTCAAGAGATCGAGACCATCCTGGTCAACATGGTGAAACCCCGTCTCTACTAAAAATACAAAAATTAGCTGGGCATGGTGGCGTGTGCCTGTAATCCCAGCTACTCAGGAGGCTGAGGCAGGAGAATTGCCTGAACCCAGGAGGCGGAGGCTGCGGTGAGCCGAGATCGCGCCATTGCACTCCAGCCTTGGGAAAAAGAACCAAAACCCCGTCTAAAAAAAAAAAAAAAAAAAAAATGAGTCTCAGTAGTGCTTCAATATAAGCATTCCTGTGTAGAATTAAGTAATGCTAAGGACCCTGTTCCAAAGCCAAAAGGAATTTGACTTTTGAATTATTTTTTTAGTAATTAAAATTGGAGTTATTTTAAAATTCTTATTCTAAAAATAGAGAAATTACCTAAAAAATACAGCAGTGGATAAAAGAGAGATTAAAATTTGATGGATTTTGGAAGTTAAGCACTGATTAAAGGGGAGCTATCTGTTTGTAAGGGATTATACCTGGGCCTAATTGGTTGAGGACACGCAGCCTTGTAGAAAATGGGCAGGGCAGACAGGCTGTGTTAGAGCGCCTGTGTCGGGGAGAGTGGAAGGCTCTTGAAGACAAGTGGTGCTTGCTCGTGTTTCTTTTGAATCCCCACTAAATGTAATTTTTCTAGTGGAGACATTGGTGTATGGGCACGGTTCTCAGCAGAGTGCTAATATCTAGGGAAAATGGTTAAAAACAGAAAACTTACATTGGCAGGCTGAGAACAAAGCCACAAAACCATAAATTATATGGGGGCTTTCTTCAGCTTCACATCTACCAGAGAACTTCTTACCTTTAGAGTTTTCTTATCTATCAAAGGGTAAGTTTGCAGTGGATTATCATTGCTGTGAAAGTACCCCAAATCTAATTTGCTTTTATTCTTGCCCCTGAACTTTCTCCTGCAATTAAAAACGATGAACTGTTTCTGGATTCTGAATTAGGAGTTTTTCATTTCTGTATAATTCTGCCTCTGATGTATTTTGTAGTTTTCTCTGGCTATGTGCCATTAAAGGAAATTTGGATTGCAATTTGGCTGCTTCTTAGGAGAGCAGACAGAATATCAGATCATTTTGTTTTTCCTTCTTGCAGCTTTTCATTTATGAAAGCAAGTTTTGAGTTTGTGCAGTTCCGACATAATTCCCGCTGTTCTGCAGACACATGGGTAAGTGGAACGACAAGGCAAGCTTTGGAATGCATTTGGTCTAGCGGTGAAAAACGGCCAGTGTTACGATGACAACCAGGTTTCTTGTGTGACCGGGGATAGTTTCTTTTGTGCTGTTAATCCCAGATTTGTCGCCATAATCACAATCACAGAAGTGAGCGGGGGAGGAGTGTGCCTTGTGCTCCCTCTGCACTAGGTAAGAAATCTGACCTTCCATTTCCGTTAGACACTTTCTGGTAGTCTATTTTTTTCATAATTGATTGACTTTAGGATTGACCACTCACCAAGTATTGCTGGATTGATGGCGCCATTAAATTCTGATGTAGGCCAGGCTGAGTTCCACATGACTTGCTAAACCCCTTCATTTTTCTGTAGCGGGAAATCATTAGACAATGATGACATCTGTTCTGGGTGTCCCCTCTGTGGATGAAAAAGGTTACCATAATGATGTTGTTAGCACAGATAGGCACAGGAATTGTATTATTTAGTCCAGAATCATCTACTTTTCACAAAAATGAAATACAGTTGTAAAAACAGTTACATTTTTGCTCCATAGTAAAGTTGTAAAAACAATCATATTTTTAATTGGGTGGAAATTTATAGGATAATGTTCTCTTTGTTGTGAAGTCATGGAGGCGGAGACTTTTTGTTCTTTTCCAATAGCAAATGGAAGGAGAGCACAAGAAAGTATTTCAGAACAAATACAGCTTTCAAGTCTGGACATAGGATTCAGCATAGGATTTACTAAACAACATTAACACGTGGTAGTAATAAAGGTGTTTTTACTGAAGCTGGTTCTATGGATTCGTCAACCTCAGTTGGGTCCCAAGCCCTCCTCCTTCCTCCTTTTATCCTCCCAGAGAGCCTGCTCCAAGGTGGGAGGTTAGATAGGAATTTTGTGCATTTGCCGACCAGTCATGAATACTGCAGATCAAAATCTGCACTTACTTTATGAGCAAATCCTGGAATTGCAAATAATAAAGAAAAAAAAGCTATGCAAGGGGCTTAGAAACAGTTGTTCTTCTGGTTAGCTGAGGTGGTTTGGATTTGTGTCCCTGTCCAAATGTCATGTCGAATTGTAACCCCTAGTGGTGGAGGAGGGACCTGGTGGGAGCGGATTGGATCATTGGGTGGGTTTCCCCTTTGCTGTTCTTGTGATAGTGAGTGAGTCCCATGAGATCTGGTTGTTTAAAAGTGTGTAGCACCTCCCCCTGTTCTTTCTCCTGCTCCAGCCATGTAGGACATGCCTGCTTCCCTTTCACCTTCCACTATGATTGTAAGTTTCCTGAAGCCTCCTCAGCCTTGCTTCCTGTAAAGCCTGCAGAATCGTGAGCCAATTAAACCTCTTTTCTTTATAAATTACCCAGTCTTGAGTAGTACTTTATAGCCATGCCAGAATGGACTGATACGTTAGCTTTTAGGAGAAATATGAGTTTGGAAGTCCTGAGCTCCCATAATAAGGACTTGGTGCTGGTGAGGATGCAAACGTTGTTGTGTGACAGCTGTTTCCACTCTGCTTAAAAACACTCAGCTCCCTCCTAAGTCCCATATATTAAGGGTACATCTCATCATAATGGATCGTGATTCTGAGAGTGGTTACAATGAAGTGAATTTCTGTTAAAGGATTTTTTCCTATTGAATTTTGATGTGCTTTTCTTTGAAAAACTTTCAATGCTCTTGTATTTTTCTCTCCAGGGTACTTAGGAGTTTTTCTTTTAACTCTGATTTTTACTTTCTTGGCCAAATTTTTATAACGTGACACAATAAAACCATCTTGTTACAAAAATTGGGAAAAAGATGTTTTGGGGGAACAAGTTTGATACGTTTCCAATGCACCTTCATATTGGCAATGTTGATAATCAAAATGCAAGGAGAGTATTTCAATTAAGTTGAATTTTATTTTTCAATTGGATTCTTTAATATTTCTGCTGAGGGAATTGCTAAGAGGCCAATTAGTAGAGTAGACTATTACAAGTGAACTTGATGATTTTGGAGTAGGGTTTGAACTTAATGACCATAGCATTCCATTATTTTTTAGTTAATTCATTCAGTGAGAGCAAAGGACATTTAGAAACTTGGTATTTTCATGTCGAGTTTTATGGAGAATAGCTAAGACAGCCACAGCTTGCCAGCCAAGATCAGACACTGGAACACCATTATCTGTTTTGGAGTTAAGAGTTTTTATTCCTCCTGTTAATAGTTTGAAGGATAAATTTAAGGCACTTTTTTTTCCTTAAAAGAAATGGAGCAATTCAGTTAACAATCAAAATAAACTAATGGCTAAATTGAATGACTAATCTTTATCTGAGATCAGACAGTTTCCTTCAACTTCCAAATTCACAAAAGTTTCTGTGAGTCTGTTTATCTTTGCATTTGCAAGCCATGGGAAACTTTGAGTTTCACTTTCACCATTTAAAGGAGACCTGTGTGCAGTTCTTCTCTAGCTGGGTCTTATTCTTTGGTTTATATTTCTATTAAGTGACTGCCACTTTATGTACATGTATACATACATAAATACATATATATATATCTTTTTAAATTGCCTTTCAGAATTAGGATAGACTATGTTACTTTACAAATTATTATGTTTACCTGAAGTGTTGCTTTTTTGGAGGTGTCTCAAGGATTTTTCTCAGGCTATCATATTGTTTGTGTGGCTTTGCTCATTAAATATTGATTTGTTTTGGAGGAGGTGACATTGGTATAGACTAAGCCCTGTGACAACCATTGGAAATAAGGTTACTGTTTGGGGTTATTGATTTTTCTTACTGTGGCAAAATTTGCATAACATAAAATTGACCATGTTAAAGAGTACAATCAGTGGTATTGAGTGCACTCACAATGCTGTGCAACTAACACTTCTATCTTGTTTCACAACGTTTTAATAACCCCCAAAGGACACCCCCATACTCGTTAGAAGTCATTCCACGTTTCCCCCATCCCCAGGCTCTGGAAACCACTAATCTGCTTTCTGCCTCTATAGATTTACTTACTTTGGATATTCCATATAAACGGAATAATACAGCATGTATTATTTTTTTGTCTGGCTTTTAAAAAATAGTATGTTTTCCAGGTTTATCCACATTGTAGCATGTACCAGTACTTGCAGTGGACTGAATGTTTCTGTTATCCCCAAACTCATATGTTGAATCCTAACCCCTAACATGATGGTATTAGGAGATGGTGCCCTGGGTAAGAAATTAGGCATGAGGGCAGACTCCTCATGAATGGGATTAGCACCCTTATAAAAGGTACCCTAGAGAGCTCTGGCATCCTCTTTCCATGATGTAAGGACATAATGAGAAGTCAGTAGTCTGCAATCCTGAGAGGTTACTACCCAGAACCTGACCATACTGGCACCCTGATCTAGGATGTCCAGCCTCCAGAACAGTGAGAAATAAATTTCTATTGTTTGTGAGCTAACCAGTCCATGGTATTTTGTGATAACAGCCCAAACTGACTAAGATGGTACTTCATTCCTTTTTATGGCTGAGTAATATTACACTGAATGCATAGACCACATTTTGTTTATTCATTCTTGCAATGATGGACATTTGTGTTGTTTCTACCTTTTGTCTTTTGTGATTAGTGCTGCTATAAACATTCATGTACAATTATTTGTTTGAATACCTGTTTTCAGTTCTTTTGGGTACATACCTAGGAATGTAATTGCTGGGTCATACCATAATTCTACACTTAACTGTTTGATGGACTTGTCAAACTATTTATCACGGCGGCTGTACCAATTGACATTCACACCTGTGATGTGCAAGTGTTCCAGTGTCTCCACACCCTTGGCAACTTTTGTTATTTTCTGTGATTTGGGCTTGGGCTATCCTAGTAAGTGCACAGTGGTATCTCATTGTAGTTTGCTTTGCATTTCTGCAATGACTAATGATGGTGAGCATCTTTTCATGTACTTCTTGGCCATTTATATATATCTTCTGTCGAGAAATGGCTATTCAATTCTTTGTCTATTTAAACAATTGGGGTTTAAATTGAGCTGATGGTTGTTGAATTATAAAAGCTCTTTGGAAATTATTATAGAAGTCTTTTTACTTGTCGCTGTTTTTCCACTAAGGCCAAGTTTGAGCGTAGCAGAGGGGTCTCATGTTCCCTCTAGATAGCTCTGGGCCTGGGTGCTCTCAGAAGGATTATCTATGGGAGCAGAACCAGCCCTGTGAGCTATAAACTTAGGTTTCCCCTCTTTTTCTTTCTTCCTCAGTTTCTGTTCCTTGGTTAGTTACTGCCTAGGCTTGGCGTCAGTGGCTGCTAGAAATCTGAACCACTATCTATGTTGCCAGGAAATGTACAAATTTGCCTTATAGGGCTAACTCCCCTCTTGATATCTACCTTATAATTTTGGTGTAATCATTAATATTTGAATAAGGATGAGAAGTTTTACATTTTACAGATGACAACCCAGGTGACAAGAGCTCCTTTTGAGTGTTTTTTGAGCAGTAAATCTTAATTCGCTTTAGTCAGTATTCTAAACGTGTAATAATGGCCCCTGGCAGCTTCCTTCTTACTCTACTAGATCTAACTCAAATATTACTGATTCTGACTCGCTGAGATGAGCAAGTTATCCTTTGGGTTTTCTTAGGAGCCTGTCTGTACCACTAGTTCCACATTGCTGGTTAGGCATGTGTCTGTGTGCGTATGTGTACGTGTGCACATGTGGAAATTGTGTAATAATCAATGTATGTTATTTTAAATTGCTAAATTTGTGATAATTTGCTACACAATCATCTGTAGCAATTATATTAAGTAACCTGTGAAAGGCCACCCAACTCCTCAGTGATGGTGCCGTGAAGAATGACAAGAGGGAACCAACACACTTATTGGAAGATTCTCAGCCACTGAAACTGAAAGGCAAAGGGTTTTCTGATTAGCGCTCAAATAACTGGAAATTTCAACGAATCAGAGCCTCTCATTCCAGGTCCTAAGATTCATCAGGGGTCTCTGGATTTGAAATCATGGTTTCTGTAGCAATTGGAACAAATGCTGGGGCTACCTTGATGCAACTGAGAGGTACGGTGACTTTAGAGTTGAGGGAAGAAAGTTCTACATCAGATGTTTGCAACGACCTGATTCAGAACAGCTTAGCTTTTCCATTTTGGAAATGTGGTGGAGGTTTCTTGTTGAGGAACAGCAATCTGACTTTGTGCCTCTGCTGTATTTCTCTCCATTAACTGTGTGGGCTGAAAAATTACATCTCTGGGCCATGACCCATTCCTCTTAACAACAAAGAATGACTCTGTGCAGGTGGCCACCACCACAACTACCAAGGTTACAACAGCAGTTCACAGTCATTCCAACCTTTCCTGGATCTGACACAGAGCGCACTTAAGAGCCATGGATTATCTGGGCAGGCTCATAATTTGGCACCCTTTAATCGTTACTCTGCAGTATTTACTTGTCGTGTGTTTATTGGAGGTCAGGAAAACGAAGTTGCTATTAATAAACTCATGCACCTTTTTGAAACTTAAAACCTGGATTTGATTCTCCGCTCAAAACAGGAAAAGAGAGTAGGAGAGGAGAAAAGCAGGAAAGGAGAAAAATGGGAAAGGAGAAAGAGTTGTGCCTAGCCCCTCTCGCCCAACAGCGCAAACAGAGAACAACCTGAAAGTATGGGGCCAAGTATTCTCTCCTTTTCTCAACTCCATTTCCACACTTCACTTTTCCTTTGTAGTTTCTTAGGAGACAGATGAAAGGATCAACATTTGGATCATGAAATAAACTACATTTCCAGGAGAAACCTCTGGATTATGCATGAGTGCAGTGCAAATCTTCAACAGACAAGAGTTGATGCTAGTGACGAGAGTCTTCCATTTTTCTTTCTCACTCGCGTGTGCTGCTTTGTCTGGAAGAAGTGCCTGATTCGCACCGTGCCAGTTCTGAGTGTGTGGAAACCTGAGATACCGTCTGCACATTGCCAGTCTCGTCCAGGGCTGGATTTTATGCTCCCCGCCTGAGTGGCCTGTAACCCTGCCAGTCTCTGCTGAGCACTTTGAAGAAGTCACCTCATGTTTTCCTTCCCACCTCCCTCTGAGGCAGGTACCGTTGTTGGTTGGTGCGATTGCCCAAGCTCACTCAGCCATTAAATGGCAGTGCTGAGGCTGGAATCCAGCACAGACTGCCCACAGCCTGTGCTTTTATTCATTCTGCTGGGTGCACCACACCAGGATTCAGCATGTCCTAGGAGCTCATTTAGTGTTTGTTGAGGGGTGGCCACATCCAAGGTAAACCCCAGTGCAGTCGGTATGAAAGCAAATATGAGCTACTTTGTTGGGAGAAGCAAAGCAGTGAAGGTGTGGGGAGGTGCACATCCCCTGAGCCTCTGTCACAGGTGACAGGCTCCCTACAGCTGAAGAACCAAGATGTTAGCATATCTCGTATTTGGACAATACTCATTTGTTTTTATACATTCAATTCATTCATTCATTCAATAGGTATTCATTGGGAGCTCAGGGGGCTATGTGGAGGGTCCCACTGACTCCAGCTCCCTCTTCCTTGTCTGAAAATGTCCCTTTACCACCTGGCTGCTTCCTCCTCCTCCTTGGATTTCCAGCTGCAATTTCAACTTCCCCAGCCTTGGTTATGCTCCCTCTAGCGTGTATTCCTCAAGTTCTCATTGTTGGTTCTTCCTCCATCTCTCCCGCTAGATTGTAATTGTCCTGAGAAAAAGACTTGCCTTTCAGCTATCTGTGTTCAGTGCCAGCGCAAGGTCTAGCATAGAGTCATCACTTGATACATGATTTAAGAAACTGATATAAAGCATGTGCCTCTTTCTACCGTGTATAAGATACCTTTCCTGGGTGGTGATATGTTTTACAAGGGTTGCATTTTTAGCACTTGGGTGGTGTGGAGACACAGCCCGGTCTTCAGGGTCAGCTCAACTTGTGGTGGAATTGTAACACTTGTGGTTTAGACTAGAATCCAGCTTATCTTCTGTACCCACAACCTGTTATTAATTGCTTGGGTGACTTCAGGCTAATTATCTGAAATCTTTACGCCTGCCCATAACTTGTGATTGCGTACTTTATAGGGTGGGAATGCATTTTTACCCTTATTTTAGTTAAAATATCATACATTTTATCTTCTCTTCCTGCAAACAGTTCTCCATTCTGAATCTTGAAAAAGGAAGATACATACTTAGAGGTACGCTGCTGCTTTTAGGCAGAAGTTGATTCTTTTAAGATGAAAAGGATTAATCTGAACTATGTCGTGTTCTAAACTTAGGATTAAACCTTTTCCTTTTCTTTTTTAAAGATTTTTAAAAGTTTCCACCTTTGCTGTTCAGCAGTGCACGTGCGGGATGTGCAGGTTTATTACACAGGTAAACATGTGCCATGGTGGTTTGTGGCACAGATCACCCCATCACCTCGGTATAAAGCCCAGCACCCATTGGCTGTTCTTCCTGATGCTCTCCCTCCTCCCACTCCCCACCCTCTGACAGAGCCCATTGTGTGTTGCTCCCCTCCATGTGTCCATGTGTTCTCCTCATTCGGTTCTCACTTACAGGTGAAAACGCATGGTATTTGGTTTTCTGTTCCTGCATTTGTTTGCTGAGGATGATGCCCTCCAGCTCCCTCCATGTGCCTGCAGAGGACATAATCTCATGCCTTTTTTTTGACCACCTAGTATTCTGCGGTGTATATGTAGCACATTTTCTTTATCCAGTTAGACTTAGTGTTTTTATCGATTACAGAAGTGAGTTTTCTCCCCTGTTTGCCCCAGCCCAGGAGACTTGATGGTGGGCCTGTGTTCTCCAGGTGAGATGTGAGTACGTGTATGTGATTTGTCCAAGTATGAATTAAAAGCAAAAATTTCGAAAAAGCAGTCCACATTAACAAAGACTAAACTTGTAGAGTCTGGACTGCTAGGGATAATTCAGTCTACTCCAAGCCAGAGAGCTGTGTGTACAGGCAGGGATGAGTCCCCCGCCTATGCCTTTCTTGGGGCCACTTGATTCTGGGCTTAAACTCAAACCATCCCTTAAATCCCAAACACTATTTAATATCTGGTCCTTATAGCCACTGAGCTGTGCTGCTTTCCAGGAGACTTGATGCTGGGCCTATGTTCTCTGGTTCAGATGTGAACATGGGTGATTTGTCCAAGTTTGAATTAAAAGCAAAAATTTTGAATTCTTATTGTAGAGGATCAATAACAAACCTTTTATTGTAAATTACACAGAAGACATACAAGGGTTCTGGGGGAAAACGGAAAGAGGAGAGTCAACTGTAGGCAGGAGGGGGTATCCTACCTGCTCCAGGACTGGAGTGAAATAAACCAAGGGCCCTCTGTCTATTGTTATGAGGACTCCGACCACTGGGATAGGAAATTTAAGAGCATGGATGGTGTCGTATACAGTGTTTTTATAGTTACTTAAAAGAAGAATCCCACATTGACATTGTGGAGGTTTCACACTTAAAAGATTAATTTTAAAATGTCCTAATGCCACATGAATCCCTTGCTGTGGTTTGTCAAGAGTTCCTGATTCTAGGCTTCTGTTTCTCCCTCCGCTTACATGAAAGAAAAGATGTCGAGTCCTGGAAAACTGGCTTTGAAGATGCCAAACTCGCTTTAGAGATGAGAAAGGCATTGCTGTTGGAGATGCTTGTAAAGAATTTGAGTTAAAAAAATTGTTTTCTAACCAAATACTGTGTGTTCTCACTTGTAAGTGGGAGCTAAACACTGAGCACCCGTGGACATAAACATGGGAACAATGGATACTGCAGACTACCAGAGTGGGGAAGGAGGAAGGAGGGGGCCGGGGGTCGAAAAACTACCAACTGGGTACTAGGCTCACTACCTGGGTGCAGTTTACCCATGTCACCATCTGCACATATGCCCCCTGTATCTGAAATAAAAATTGAAATTAAAAATAAATAAATAAAAGATGGTTGGCTACCTCTGTTAAAAAAAAAAAAAAAACAACATTGTTGTCCGGCTGGGTGTGGTGGCTCATGCCTGTAATCCCAGCGCTTTGGGAGGCCGAGATGGGTGGATCACCTGAGGTTAGGAGTTGGAGACCAGCCTGGCCAACATGATGAAACCTGTCTCTACTAAAAATACAAAAATTAGCTGGTGTGGTGGTGTGTGCCTGTAATCCCAACTACTTGGGATGCTGAGGCATGAGAATTGCTTGACCCCAGGAGGTGGAGGCTGAAGTGAGCCAAGATCTCTACACTGCACCCTGGGCAACAGAGTGAAACTCTGCCTCAAAAAAAAAAGTTTTCTAAAGTGAAAGAAAACAGCAATACTCCTATGTGACTCATAAAATATATCATATAGGTAGATAGTTGCATCTAAACTAATATTAGAAATATATACTTGTTTTCCCTAAAAGTTTATATCATCAGGACAACCCCAGCATTTCTGTTCACTCACTGGGACATTTTAAAAAAATTTTTGCATCGGGAAAATTGACTTAGGCATTAGCGGTATATATATTCCAAAGGAATGCCCACTGACTTGGGCACTAGTGGTATGCATATGCATATTTTTAAACATCTGGAGTATTTTATACATGCTTTTTGATAATCTATTTTTAAACAATATATTTTAGATATGTTAGTACACCTTTATGATGATCCACTTTCACTTAATGAATAGTAAATATATTTTTTCCTTCCTTATGATTTTAACACGTTCTTTTTACTTGCTTAATTTATTGCAAGAATACACTATATAATACATATAACATCCAAAATATGTGTTAATCAAGTGTCTATGTTATCAATGGGCTTCCAGCCAATAGTAGGCTATTAGTTGTTACGTTTCCAAAAGGTAGTCAAAAGTTACATGAGGATTTTAAGCCGTGCAGGGCATCAGTGCTCCAGCCCCTGCATTACGCAAGGTCAGTTGTGTGTCTGTGTCATAGTTTTTATGATCGACACAGAATAAGAACATCATATGGTGGTTTTGTTTTTGCGTTTGTTTTAAAAGGCCGCCTGAAGTGCAGTGGCACCATTACAGCTCACTGTAGCCCCAAACTCCTGGGCTCAAGTGCTATTCCCACTCCAGCCTCCTGAGTAGCTAGGACTACAAGGGTGCGCCACCGTGCCTGGATAATTAAAAATAGTTTTTTTAGTAGAGACAGGGTCTTGCCGTATTGCCCAGGCTGTTCTCAATCTCCTGGGCTCACATGATCCTCCTACCCTGGCCTCCCAAAGCACTGGGATTACAGGTGTGAACCAACCATGCCTGGCCAAAAATTGTATACTCAAAATTACGAATGCTTTTTAAAATTTCTTTCATCTAGCGTGTGTGTGTGTCTGCGTGTGTGTGTGTGTGTAAACCACATGCTATGAAAAGGTTTGGCATCGTCTCCTGGGCCTAGAGTTCTAGCTCTGGCCTGGCTCTGCAGCTTCATGTGTCGTGGGCTGCCCCCACCTCCTCACTGGCTGATGCCTCTCCATTCCATGTGCTTTTCTGTCACTCCGCCCTTTTCTGTCACCCCTCCTGCCTCTGCTTCCCCTCTAGGCTGAAAGCCCCCAGGGGCACCACTGTATCCCCAGTGCCTGCTGCAGGCCTGGCATCTGGAAGGTGCTCATTCAATGGTTGTTGAATGAATATGTGTGAATGACGAGGCCTGAGAAAGAAAATCAGCGCCTGACATCCAGAAATGGGTCTGATGACCAAAAGTAGGCCATTATCATTGTCGCTCTATCGGAGATAAATAACCTCGCAGAACATCAACATCAGACAGGGAACTTGGAGACTGTGATAAAATGTGAAATTAAAACAAGGTTCCTGTGCAGCTTCCAAAATACCAATGTCCTTGTTCCTTGAGGAGGGCTGAGTGGCTGCTGTTTATTTACCAATTAGAACTTTATCTTCACTCTAGCGAACAATGTGCTGAGACACTCGATTGCATAATTGTCCCCACCTGTGACAGCATGCAATCACTATGGAGCTACTGCTTACCGACACCTAGCCCCAAATGACCAACCTAAAACTGACACCCCACAGTTCCCCTATGGTACATGCTTTCCTCGCTGCAAGGAGTAATCAACCCAACTTGCTCCACTGCAGTGTGCTCCTGAAGGAAATTGACTGGGCTCCTGAGGGGCTGCCTGGGCTCCGCCTCTCTTTTGTCATGTAAAGATGATGGTGATCAAGAGGGCTTTCTGTGTGTCAGGTCCTGTTTTAAATTCCTCACATATATTCATTAGCATTTTATCCTCACAACAGCCCTGAGGAGTGGGTACTGTTCTTATTCCTATTTTGCAGATGGAGGAGCTGAGACACTCAAAGGATTAACCCCCTAGCCCAGGTCACTGGTTGGTAAGTTGCTGAAGTGGGATTTGAACCCATGTGGTCCAGTTCCATGGACATGCACTGAGCTAGGGCCTCACCAAGCTTCGAGCCTGGGCAAAACACAGGTCCTGACCTGCTTTCATCCTGTGCAGGTCGTAGAGCTTATTGGAGTGTGATGGGAAGGAGGAGAAGAAGAAGAAGGTGATGGGGCGTCCCCTGGAGGCAGCCTTGTTTGTGGCATGGCAGAGAGGACCTGGGGTGAACCCTTGACCCACACTGGGCCCACTCTTGCCTCTCTCCCAGGCACTAGGACTTGGTATTTATGGATGCTGGTCTGTCTGTGCAGGAACGGTGCATACGGGTGTGTACGATATGGAACTGAGAGGCGACGTCTGCCCTGGGCACTGGGAGGACATTTGGGAAAGATGGAGCAGCAAGCAGAGAGAGAAGCAGGGATGGGGGAGCAATTCAACGGGAGAGTGAGAAGGGAGAGAAGCAAGAGGAAAGGGAGAGGAAGGCAGGGAGGAAGGCAGGGCAGGGTCAGGGACAGGGCTGGGAAGGAATGGAGAGAGAGGATGGAGGAAAGGAGGGAGAAAAACAGACATATATAGAGAGAAACACAGAGGCAGGCAGGCACACGCACGCACGCACACGCACGCACGCACACACACACACACACACACACACACACACACACACACGATCCATTTCTCCTCTGTCTGCACGTTAGTCCCAGCGGGTCTCTGCTCCTGCCTGGGAGAATCTGCCATCTCTTATACCAGCGGTGGCACAGACAAGGGATAGTTGGGACCTCTGCCTAGATCCTTCATCAACCCAGACCCTGGCCCACACCTGAGGCTGCAGGGGGAAGGGAAGGCCAGCAACTGTTGCTCTCAGAACCCAAAAGAAGTTGCCAGTGGGGTCAGGAGGTTTACAGTATGTCTGCGAGTACAATTTCCTCCAATCCCGGCTGTACAATTTCCTCCAATCCCGGCTTTTTTATGCCTACAATTTCCCAGGCAATTAGTAAATTATTGTGTTTGTTTGCTTTGTGTTTTGAAGAGAGGGAGGCAGCATGGTGATTTGTGAAGGCCTGAACTCAGACAGACCTCGGTTTAAGTTCTGGTCCTCTCACTTGCTGTGTGACTCTCGACAAGTCACTTCACTTCTCTGAGCCTCTCTCCAATGGTGGGACTAATAATCCCTGCCTTATAAGGTTGTGGTAATGATTAAAAAGTAGCTGCGAATGGTAGCTCCTGGAAATGGTAGGTGGCCAGTAAATGTCACTTCTCTGCTCTTCAGTCCTTTAGTTACTGTACAGCAGGTCCTCGAATAACGCTAAAATATTGTTTCATTATAATGTTGGTGAGAAAAAGAAAAATCAATTCCCAGCCAAGGCCATTACCTGGGTGCAGTCTGCACATTCTTCCCACATATTCGTGGGTTTTCTCTGGCTTTCTGGTTTCCTCTCACATTCCCAAGATGTGCACATCAGGTGAATAGGCTGTCTAAAAGGGCCCAGTATGGGCCAGGTGTGGTGGCTCACACCCGTAATCCCAGCGCCCTGGGAAAACAAGGAGGCAGGACCAGTTGAGCCCAGGGGTTCAAGACCAGCCTGGACAACATGGTGAAACCCCGTCTCTGCAAAGATTACAAAAATTAGCAGGTTTGTGGTGGTACACCCCTATAGTCCCAGGTACTTGGGAGGCTGAGGTGGGAGGATCACCTGAGCCTGGGACGTCAAGACTGCAGTGAGCTGTGATCGTGCCACTGCTCACCAGCCTGGGCGACAGAGAGGGAACCTGTCTCAAAAATATGCATAAATAAAATAAAATGGCCCGGTCTGAGTGAGTGTGGGTGTGCTCTGTAAGGGCATGGCGCCCTGTTCAGTGTGGCTTATTGCCTTGTGCCCTGAGCTGCCAGGATACGCTGTGACCACCTGCAACCCTGACCTGGAATTACCGGGTTAATGATGATCATACTTGTTTTTATTAATCTTTCTTAAGAGTCTGTATAGCTCATATTTATTTCAATGTTTAATATTATAAATGTTTTAGTCTCCATTTAGAAGTTTAGTGATGTTTTTGTGGCCAGAAATATGCTGTAGGAACGTAACTCTAGTTTATATCCATGAGCCTATGATAACACTGGCGTCATAGCACGCCGTTTCACTGAAAGTTGCAGTTTCCAAGAATCTGTCAACGATATTCGGTGAGGACTTAACCTATTAGTGAAATTGACACTTGACAAGGTTTTTAAAAATATTTTCCACTGACAAGTAGAATTGTATTTACTTGTATTTTAATAAATCAATAGGAATGAAACTAACATCTGGTACCACTAATTTAACTTTTTAATGTTCTTATACTGACTGTAAATGATAAATATAACAAAGAAATTTCTATCAACACATAAATGCTTTTCTCAGAAATAGTGGGCTCTTGGCTCCTCCGGTTGATTGCGCTGATGCAGACGGTAGTAGTGGCTTCCGTTTCTTGAGCACTGACTACTGTGTGCCTGTCCCGCTGGTGGTGATGATGGTAGTAATGGCTTCCACTTCTTGTGCACTCACTACTGTGGCCTGTCCTGTTGGTGACGATGAAGATGGTAGTGACGGCTTCCGTTTCTTGAGCTCCCACTGTGGCCTGTCCTGTTGGTGACGATGAAGATGGTGGTAGTGGGTTCGGTTTCCTGAGCACTCACTACCGTGTGCCTGTCCTGATGGTGATTATGCAGATGGCAGCAGTGACTTCCATTTCTTTAGCACTACTGTGTACCTGCTTTGCACTTTACTTGATTTTTCCCATTTACCCTTCACAACTCTTGTGAGGGACTTCTACTGGGACCTCCACTGTAGAAGAGGACAGGGAGAAAAGGAAGATGGAGAAGGGACAGCATGGTGCCCCTCCTTGCTGATTCAAGTGGTTGGAATGGAGGCTCAGAGGAAAAATGGGCAGAACCAGAAATTCCAGGACCTGATGTTAGTGGGACATGGGGCCCAGATGCCAACCTGTGGCCCAGAGCAGTGCAGGATGCCTTGGATGTGCCCTGGCATCTGAGCACTGGGGACTGTGGCAGTGGAGCCAGTGCCCTCAGTTGGACACAGACAGAGCAGAACTTGAGAAATATGGGCCCCTGAGCCCACAGGACCCAGAGACCCAGCAACCAGGGAGCCCTGGGAGAGGGAGAGGGAGAGGGATGCTCTCAGCTAGCACATGGGAGCTTGAGGTCCTGTTGACTTCTAAGGAACCTCATCTGATCCCCCAACTGGGTACACCCAGCACGTGCAGTCTTCCTTCCCAGCTTCTCTGTCAACCTCTGTCCCAGCCTTCAAACTTTTTCTTCCCAATGCCATGGTGTCACTTCATCAGTTCCCCTTCTAGTCCACTAGATGCTGCTCTGCACCCAGCTAAATACCACCATTTCTCATTCTGTGGATCCTACTTTGGTAGAGACAGTTGAGCTGCTCAGCCTTTCGGATTTCCCAGGGGGCACACTGGAGACCAGAGTACTTACCGGGGCTCTTTGCCATATGGTAATGATTTAAACTTCAATCATTATAACTCGTGGAGCTCTTTTCACAGATTAGCTCCTGTAACCCCCACAGGCCCTCATGATATATGTTCCCATCCTACATGTGAGGAAATAGTGTCTCAGAGATGATGACACCTGCTCAGGGTCATACAGCAAATACCTGGACAGGCTGTGATTTCACAAAGCATTTTTGTCTAAGTTCAAATGCCAAAGACATAATATTGTGATAATGCCGGTAGAAATTGCTATTTATTAAGTTCCTACTACCGGGTGAAGCTTGCAGAATATAGAGATGAATTATGACAGACCTATTCCGTGGGCAGGTTGTCATGTGTCCACTCCCCTGGGAACCTCGAGGGCAGCACCCATGTGTCCCCAGCACCGAGCACAGAGCACGGCATAGAGGAGGGTCTCAGCTAATATTGGCTGAATCATTGAATGAACTGCTGCAGGCTATACAATAAGCACTTTGGTCTTGTGACAAAAAGGGAAGGTGGAGGACAGATTCTCCCACTTGTCCCATCAAACGGCCTATTTTTGAGTATGTTGGCTCAATTACACAGGCCCATCCCAAAGGTCCCTTCTGGTTCTGCATTGCTGCTACCTATGATTGGTGGTTTAGGACTATCTTTTCCAGGAGCACTTGCTCTTTATTTACCACCAGTGTATGGCCCAGAGCCCTCTACTGCCCTGGCATCTGTGCACTGGGGGACTGGGGAGCAGGGGCAGTGCCTTTAGCTGGACATGGACAGATGGAGCAGAACTTGAGATTTCTTTGGAGCCTTATAACACTGTAGAGAATATGATGAACTCTATAGATGCTTCTCCCAGAAAAACACATTCATGCCTACATTTTATAGACAATTTCCAGCCTTCCTAGAGCCTAAGTTAGCATCTCCACTGTAGAGGATTCTTGAAGACCGTAAGATATCAAGAACGAAAGAATCATATTTCAACTGGTAGCATTACCTGTTCAATCAATACATTCTTACTGAATAACTTTTGCATCCAGATCAGTCAGGAGGGAGTTCTTGGGCAGCAGGGAGTCCAGTCAATGGACTCTCTCAACTCTCAGGCCACACTGGCTGATGGGGCTTCTGGGTGGTTTTCATAGCTTTTCACCTCAGCAGTGCACTTGAAACTTTTTCTTTTTTCTGGTCTCTCTCTTTAGAGGCCCTTAGAGCAGGTGTATACAAGATCAGCATGGAGAATCCTGAATCATCCTGGACTTGCAGCCTTGTTTTTTAGTGTTCATGGTCCAGAGTTTATCCCAAAGGTTTGCAACATCAGCTCCCCTCAGAGTTATAAGTTCAAAGTCACCCTCATCGCAACTTCCTCAACAAAATGTCAGAAATACCTTCCTCCCCATTTTTGTTAATAATTTTTTAAAGCCTTAGTGCTTCACTGGGCACATACATATTGAGGACTTTGGGGGCACTTGGGATTATGGGGTGAAGGAGATTGTATCTTTGAATGAAGCATGGTGGATGGGGGCAGGATGAACTGATGTCTGTCTGTAAGTGCCAATCCATGTTTCATAGAGTTCAAAACTGCCACAATTTTGTGGACTGCTTTAAGAAAAAAATAAAAATTGTAAAAACAAATTTCAGCTCAAAAGTGAATATTTAGAATTAGAGAAGAAACTGCAAAAAGCCACCAATTTAAGAAAACTGAAAAATATGACTGAGTAACTGACATCACAAAATTTGGGAAAATAACATTTAAAATAGTTGTCTGTAATACTTTATTCCTGATTTGTTTATTTTTTGCCTTCATAGTCTTTGATTACTCCTACATATAATACTAATTTTATAATATTGGGTTAGAAAGAGTAAAAATGTAGTTTTTCTTCCATTATGAAGGATAGAAATCTGTTCTCTATTAATCTGAGTTTAGAAAAAAATATTGATGTCACATATAATTATTTGTAATGTCATGTTAATTTTGAGGATTGTTGTCAAAATTAACATGACATTACAAATAATTGGGCAAGCCCTATATCAAGACTCTTACATATGTGAACTGCCAGATTTCTGGGGATTTTGAGGGGTGTGTGTGTGTGTGTGTGTGTGTGTGTGTGTGTGTGTGTGTGAGAGAGAGAGAGAGAGAACTGGTTAAACTTAAATACTTCTGGAAGTAATGATACTCATGAATCAATCTGTCACTGATATAAATATGTAATGAGTTTTATGTTATCTTCATTTTATGTTAATCAGTTAAATCAGGAACTTTATATAATCCTGCAATATGTTGATAAACTTTATTTCTCTTCATTAATTTGATTATCAAATAATCTAAGTGCCTAATCTTTGATTCTATTTGAAAAGTATTTCTTCCTCTTTATGAATTTCTGCTTTTGGTATAATAGGAAAAGTTTGGTTGTAACACTCATTGTTTGGCGCACTTATAATTACATACACTGCACTGTCAAGTATATTCCAATAGAGAGAGCTTCTGTTTTCATTCACCATTGATCAGATTAAAGTCTGCTTCTTGTGGTTTTATATATCTTAGCATGGGGACAAAAAATGAAGCCTCTGGTGCCACTTATTTCAAAATTCATTTCTCCTTCACTTCCCACATGGTTCTGGTGCAAGCACTACAAGATACACTCCCATCATGGGATTATATCTGGCCCTGCACCTTTGTGTTAATACATAGAGAGTTGAACTGAAGCAGTATCCCTGGAAGTTACTCCTACTCCAGGATGATGAGCAATACCTTACCTTTGTATCAAAGAGGCTGCTTACCACATTGATATATCTCACAAAACCTCAACAGAGTAATCCCTAACTCAGCTGTTTCTTACCGTCACAACATGGGGAGAATTAACCCATAGGAAAAATCAGAATGCAAAGAAAAATATGATCGCTTGGTAGGCTACTAATTACTGCCTCAATTGCAGAACTTGTTATTTGTCTTTTCATGGATTTGACTTCAGATGGATTCACAGCCAAATTCTACTAGAGGTACAAAGAGGAGCTGGTACCATTCCTTCTGAAATTATTCCAAACAACTGAAAAGGAGGGGCTCCTCCCTAACTCATTTTATGAAGCCAGCATCATCCTGATACCAAAATCTGGCAGAGACACAACAGCAAAAAACAAACAAACAAACAAAAAAAGAACACACACACAAAAAAACACTTCAGGCCAATATCCCTGATGAACATTGATGCAAAAATCCTCAATAAAATACCGGCAAAACGAATCCAGCAGCACATCAAAAAAACATATCCTCCATGATCATGTCAGCTTCATCCCTAGGATGCAAGGCTGGCTCAACATATGCAAATCAATAAACCTAATCCATAACATAAACAGAACCAAAGATAAAAACCATATGATTATCTCAATAGATGCAGAAAAGACCTTTGATAAAATTCAACATCCCTTCATGCTAAAAGGTCTCAATAAGCTAGATATTGATGGAATACATCTCAACATAATAAGAGCTATTTATGACAAACCCACAGCCAATAGCAAACTGAATGGGCAAAAGCTGGAAGCATACCCTTTGAAAACTGGTACGAGACAAGGATGCCTTCTTTCATCACTTCTATTCAACATAGTATTGGGAGTTCTGGCTAGGGCAATCAGTAAAGAGAAGGAAATAAAGGGTATTTAAATAGGAAGAGAGGAAGTCAAATTGTCTTTGTTTGTAGACAACATTATTCTATATTTAGAAAACCCCATCATCTCAGCCCTAAAACTCCTTAAGCTGATAAGCAACCTTAGCTTAGTCAGGATACAAAATCAATATGCAAAAATCACAAGCATTCCTTTATACCAACAATAGACAAGTGCAGAGCCAAACCATGAATGAACTCTCATTCACAATTGCTCCTCTTCAAAGAGAACCACAAACCACTGCTGAAGGAAATAAGAGAGGACACAAACAAACGGACAACACTCCATCCTCATGGATAGGAAGAATCAATATCATGAAAACGGCCATACTGCCCGAAGTAATTTATAGATTCAATACTATTCATATCAAACTACCATTGACATTCTCCACAGAATTAGAAAAAAATTACTTTAAATTTCATATGGAATCAAAGAAGACCCCATATAGCCAAGACAATCCTAAGCAAAAAGAACAAAGCTGGAGGCATCATGCTACCTGACTTCAAACTGTACTATAAGTCTACAGTAATCAAAACAGCATGGTACCAGCACCAAAGTAGAGATGGAGACCAATGGAACAGAACAGAGGCCTCAGAAATAACACCACACATCTATAACCATCTGATCTTTGACAAACCTGACAAAAACAAGCAGTTGGAAAGGATCTCCTATTAAACAAATGGTGTTGGGAAAACTGGCTAGCCATATGCAGAAAACTGAAACTGGACCGTTTCCTTATATCTTATGCAAAAATTAACTCAAGATGGATTGAAGACTTAAATGTAAAACCCAAAACCACAAAAACCCTAGAAGAAAACCTATGCAATACCATTCAGGACATAGGCATGGGCAAAGACTTCATGACCAAAACACTAAAAGCAATTGCAACAAAAGCTAAAATTGACAAATGGAATCTAATTAAACTGATGAGCTTCTGCACAGCAAAAGAAACTATCATCAGAGTGAACAGGCATCCTAGAGAATACGAGAACATTTTTCCAATCTACCTATCTGACAAATGTCTAATATCCAGAATTTATAAGAAACTTAAATTTATAAGAAAAAAACCCAAAAGACCCCATCAAAAAGCGGGCAAAGGATATGAACGATCACTTCTCAAAAGAAGACATTTATGTGACCAAAAAAAAAAATATGAAAAAAAAAAAGCTCAACGCCACTGCTCAGTAGAGAAATGCAAATCAAAACCACAAGGAGATACCATCTCACCCAAGTCCGAATGGTGATTATTAAAAAGTCAAGAAACAATAGATGTTGGTGAGGCTGTGGAGAAATAGGAATGCTTTTACGCTGTTGGTGGGAATGTAAGTTAGTTCAACCACTGGGGAAGACAGTGTGGCGATTCCTCAAGGATCTAGAATCAGAAATACCATTTGACCCAGCAATCCCATTACTGGGTATATATCTGAAAGAATATAAATCATTCTACTATAAAGACACATATACATGTATGTTTATTGAAGCACTATTTATAATAGCAAAGACATGGAACCAACCCAAATACCCATAAATGATAGACTGGATAAAGAAAATGTGGCACATATACACCATGGAATACTATGCAGGCATAAAAAGAAATGAGATCATGTCCTTTTCAGGGTCATGGATGAAGCTGGAAGTCATCATCCTCAACAAACCAACACAGGAACAGAAAACCAAACACTGCATGTTCTCACTCCTAAGTGGGAGTTGAACAATGAGAGCACATGAACACAGGGAGGGGAACAACATATACCAGGGCCTGTTGGGGGATTGGGGGCAAAGGGAGGAAACTTAGAGGATGGGTCAATAGGTGCCGCAAACCGCCCTGGCACATGTATACCTATATAACAAACCTGCATGTTCTGCACATGTATCCTGGAAATTAAAGTAAAAATTTTTAAAAAGATAATTGCAATTGACATATTAAAATATATTATTTCTATATATTGAATACCTATATTTCACATCTATTTTGTATTTTAATATGTATTGAATAGTACTCATGGAAATTGAAAACAAAAACAATTTTGTCCATGCTTTTCAAGAAATGATTCTGGGTTATTTTCGGATACAGAAATCTTCAACTCCACAATTATATCCAAAAGTCAGTTCAAGATTTATTTTGGATCTAACTATGCCAGATAGAACAATAAACTTTTAGAATAAAGGAGAATATTTTTATGACTTTGGGGGGTAGGTAAAGATTATATAACCGAGATAAACGTGCTATCATGGAGCTTTAATGGACTCCTTTAAAACAAAGAGCTCTTCATCAATAGGCACCGTTAAGAGTGTGAAAAGAGAAGCCACAGAGTGGAAAATGCTTCTCACAATACACATATCCAACAAATACCTTGTATCTAAAAAAAAAAAAAAAAAAAAAAAAAAAAAAAAAAATGGCCAAAAAATGTAAAAAAGCAATTTTGAAAAAAACAAAAAAAAAAAAAAAAAAAAAAAAAAAAAAAAAAATGCACAGCCTCTTCACTTTCCAGTAAAATGCAACTGACAATCCAATGAGAGACTAATACATTTTCACCAGAATGACTAAAAAGAAAATTCTCAATACCTACCATCACTGAGGACATCGGGGAGCTGAAAATCTATTCATTGCTAATTTTTGGATAAATAGATACAAAACTCTGAAAAATAATATACTAAAATCTCCTAAAACTGAACACACCCTTAGACTTTACAGTTACCCCTCTCTACTGTCCCAACACCGATATATACTTAGGTTCATAAATACACATGACTTGGAATGTTCATAGCATCCCTATTCATAACAGCGGCAGACCTGAAACTCTTCAGGTGCCCATCGATATTATAGAATAAAGTGTGTGGTACAGTCTTTCTCTCTGTCTTGCTTTCTGAAGTTTCAGTTACCTATGGTCAACCTTGGTCTGAAAATAGGTGAGTATAATCACAATAAGACATTTTGGGAAAAAGAGAAACTACATTCACATAACTTTGATGACAGTATACTAGTAACTTGTTCTATTTTATTATTGGCTATTGTTGCTAACATCTTATTGTGCCTAATTTCTAAATTAATATTGTCTTTGGTATATATGTATAGAAAAAATAATATACATAGGGTTTGGTATTACTGTGGTTTCAGGGATCCCTTGGGGGCCTTGGGATGCATTCCCTCATGGAAAAGGGAGGACTACCGTATATTTACATGGTGGAATATTACAGCACGTTGAGAATGAGCAAATGATAACGACATGAAAGAATGTGGACTAATCTCACATAGAGGGAAAGAAACCAGACAAAAGAGTGCCTACTACTTGCCAGATAATGTGATAAGTAAATTACACACATTACCTAATTCATTCCTTACCACAACACCCTCAGTTACTATATTTGTTTCATTTTACAGATGAGAACATTGAGGCCCAGAGAGGTTAGGCCTCTTGTCTATGTCCATAGCTAATAAGCTTGTATAGCTGGGAGACTTGGAGTTACATCAGTGTCCTGCCCCTTCCCACTGAGGTCCTCATCCCAGGGCTGGGAGGCATTTCCAAACTCTCAGGGGTCCCTACTTCTTTGTCTAAAGTGTGAAGAGAGACTTTACTGTCCCAGGGTTCAGAGGATAAATGGGATTATCTACGTGAAAGGGCACATTTGTTTTTGGCTAAAGAACAGTGTTGTTTCCAACAGCCAGGAAAGAAAATTCTGTTCCCCTGGTGTCATTCTTTCTCTGGTTTCTCTTTGCTTTCTAATATTCTGGAGAGAAATCCAGACTTGGACATGGAGTGATTTGATGTCTGATCTTTTCATTCGGGATGGGTGGGTGCAGTTGTGATGCACAATTTTTCATCAGTGAGCTGTGGGTACTGAAGACTTGTGTGGTTCCAGAGGAGCGTCTCGAGGGTGGTGGCACATCTCCCTCATTCATTGATTATTCTTGGCTTATGGCCTCCAGACCTCGAATCCAGCACTGTTCAACAGACACATAACATGACCCACAAATGGAAAGCACGTATGTAATTCTAAAATTTTAATAACCCATATTAAAAAACAGACAACACCAATTTTAATAATGTATTTTATTTTACCTGGTCCACTCAAAATGTTATTTTGATATGGAATCAATATATAAACAGATTAGCAAGGAGATGTTTTATATTCTCTTTTTCTTAATCTTTAAAGAATATTTTACAGTATATAGCACATCTCAATTGAGACTTTCAAGTGGTCAATTATCGCATGGCGGTAGTGGCTACTGAACAGGGAAGCTCTAGTGTAATCAATTTCATACAATTCCCTAGATAAGGTCCTTTAACCTACACCTAGTGGTAACATTTATGGAATATCTGGTGCATGCCAGGTAGGATGCCCAGCATTTTACACGTCTTCTCTCATCATAACTCTAAGAAGTAAGTATTATTGCCTTCTTTATTTTACCTACGAGGAAACTGAGACACAGACAGGCCAAGACAAGTGCAAGGTCACAGAGCTCGTAAATGACAGAGTCAGAATTTGCACCCAGGCCATCTGGCATTCCAGCTCAAGCATATAACCGTAAGGCTTGCCAAGTACATTTTCACTGTAATATTAAAGTTGGTGCAAAAGTATTTGCAGGTTTTTGCCATTACTGGCAAAGCCTGCTGGCAAAAACCTGCAAACAATTTTGCACCAGCCTAATAGAACAACATATAGGACTTCTTTATAAGACATATAAATATTATTCAGAAGTTTTGATTATTTCAAGAATCCAGTTCCTAGTTTATTGAATAGCATTTTGGCAACAAGGCATCTTTCTCCTGAGACTACTTATCCCAGTCACTAGAAGGAGAATATATTTTAAAGCATACTGCAGGACACAATCAAGGCAAAAATCTCAGGTTCAGGCCCCTAGGGTCACCTGGCACATTCTAATGAAATACTAAATGCAGCAAGGTGCAGGTATACCCTGATTGATACAACAGACCTGGTACTGAAATTAGGGTGGCGAGTCCTCCAGTTTTCCCAGAATGGAGTTTTCCCTGGCATGGGACTTTCAGTGCTAAAGGTCCCAGACAAACCAGAACAAGTTGGCTTCCCTACCTGAAACAGTGCAGGTGGGTGAGGGCCTTGCAAAAGACATTGCAACTGTTCACCAGCTCACCAGAGCACAACGCAGGGGAACTGATTCTTTTCCATTCTGGATTGTTTTCTTCTTGGCAGGACCCTGAACACGTCATCTTTCAGTTGAAATATTGGCCTTTGTCCATGTGACTGCCTGTTAGTATCAGGTCGGTACCATCCAGTGGACTCCTAGTCTGTCTCATCTCACTGACTGTAGCCCCTCTGACCTCTTCTCTCTTACTGCAGCAAGGGAATCTTTAAAAATGCAAACATATCAGGCGCAGTGTAATACCAGTACTTTGTAAGGCTGAGGCAGGTGGATCATGAGGTCAGGAGTTTGAGACCAGCCTGACCAACATGGTGAAATCCTGTCTCTACTAAAAGTATAAAAAATTAGCCAGGTGTGGTGGCACACATCTGTAGTCCCAGCTACTCAGGAGGCTGAGGCAGGAGAAAGGCTCGAATCTGGGAGGCAGAGGTTGCAGTGAGCTGAGATCACACCATTGCACTCCAGCCTGGGCAACAGAGCAAGACTCCATCTCTAAATAAAATAAATAAATAAGCAAACACATCTGATCAATGGACCCCCTCAAGTGCCTGGGGCTGAAAATCTTTCAATAGTTCCTCAGGGTTCCTGAGATAAACAGCAAGCCCCAGCCGGGCACAGTGGATCATGCCTGTGATCCCAGCACTTTGGGAGGCTGAGGCACGCGGATCACGAGGTCAAGAGATTGAGACCATCCTGGCTATGGTGAAACCCCATCTCTACTAAAAATACAAAAATTAGCCATGCGTGGTGGCACGCACTTGTGGTCCCAGCTACTCCTCAGGAGGCTGAGGCAGAATTGCTTGAACCCAGGAGGTGGAGGTTGCAGTGAGCCTAGGTTGCGCCACTGCGCTCCAGCCTGGTGACAGAGCAAGACTCCGTCTCAAAACAAAAACAAAAACAAAAACAAACAACAACAACAAAAAGGGCAAGCCCCTGAACGAGCCCACAGGACAAGGCCTAGCTCCTGTCTTGCTTCTGGAACTTTGTCTTATGCTATGTCCCCTCTGCTTGCTCTGCTCCAGCCCCACTGGCTCTTGCTCTGGCCTCAGACGCGTTCTTCTCCCTTCATCCACAGAACCTTTGCTCGTGCTCTTCCTAATGCCTGGAATATTCTTGTTTCTGTCCTGATGCCTGTTTATCCTTCAGATCTCTGCTCACAAGTGGCTTCCTTGGGGAAGGCTTCCCTGACTTTCCAGTCCACATAACAGCCACCTCACAGCATGCTCCTCACCTCCCCTTCATAGTTCACAAGTTCACGTTTGTGTGTGTGTGTATTTGATTCATTCTCATCTCTGCCATTAGAGTGTAAACTCCTTGAGGGAGTGGCTGTGCCTCTTTTGCTTAACCTTGTATCTCCAGCACCTAGCACCAGGCTTTGCACAAAGTAGATGTTCAATAAGCATTTGTTATTGGAATAAATGATTCATAGTATGTGTTCAATGTACATTTGGATTCTTTTTGGAGTGGGGCAAAAACGTTGCTAATAATAGAAAGTTACCAACCTAATTTTGTTGGATTAGTAGTGAATTTCCTCCAAGCTCAGCACTGTATCTTGATCATCAGGAGAAATGTTTTCCTGATTTTGAGGGCTTAGAGGGTGGGCGGAAAAGACATTAGAATAGCAATTAAAAATATTCTTATTATTACTTGAGACAAGGTCTTGCTGTGTTGTTCAGGCTGGAGTGCAGTGGACGGTCACAGCTCTCTGCCACCTCAACCTTCTGGGCTGAAGTGATTCTCCTTCCTCAGCTTCCTGAAGAGCTGGGACTACAGGCACCTGCCACCGTGCCAGCTTGATTTTTTAAATTTTGAGTAGACAAGGTCTTGCTGTGTTGCTCAGGCAGGTCTTAAACCGTTGAGCTCAAGTAACCCTCCCACCTCAGCCCTCCAAAGTGCTGGGATTACAGACGTGAGCCACCACGGCTGGTTCTTTTAAAAAATTATTAAGGGCAAGAAACAACCACAACAAACACATCCGCCGTCTCCATTATTTAACAAAAGAAATACCATTTTAATACCTAAAGAGTAGGAAGGATGTAACTTCAGAAAAAAACAAAAACAAAACTTACCCTGGGCAGGCGGAGATGGTTGGTATCTTTGCATTTTTGCAGTGACGACTTCTGACACTAGTTTATGGATTCGAATCTTGTCTCCCTGACTTCCTAGCTGTGTGACGTTGGATAATCAACCTCCCCTCTCAGCACCTCTCTGCGTCCTTCTTGGGGTTCTCGTTAGAATGAAATGATTGGACGTTCGTGGAGCACTTCGTGTCTGACTCCGTAAATCCCAGCGTTAATGCGCACAGCAGTAGCGCCATCGTTACTGACCAGAGACAACAGCGCCCCTTAGTGGTCCTTTGCCCCAGCTACAGGCAAGCTGAGCGCGCGCAGCAATAACGAGGCCTCTACAGGCGGTGAATGGGAAACGTTGTATCATGGCCAAAGCTGAGACCAGAGCAGAGAGAAAAACCATAAATATTCATGGAAACATTCAGGGTTCAGGCACGTCCGTCTCCCTGAGAATAAAGTTCTTTTCTGGGAAGCTACTGTCCAAGCTGTCAGCCCCCTAAGAGGGAGAAAAAACAAAACCTCTCTTCCTGGGCCCCCCACCAGCTGCGGAGCTGCTTTGCTGGGGTGGGGGAGCGCTGTCTGTTCACAGTGGCTGGCCGGGCGGCGGGCTTTGGCGCCGTCCCCCTGGGGGTGGGTGCTGAGAAGGGGGTGGCTGTCAGCCAGAGCCCTCCCTGCCTCTTGCTTTCCTTCGAGGTCTGCAGAATAAAAAAGGGATGTGGGAGTGTTTTTGTGCTGGTCACAAAACAGCAACAAATATAAGCTCTGTGCAATCCCTGATAAGGGTTTTGCACGGATGGAGCCATTAACCATTGGAAATAACACTTTGTCCTCAGAAAAGCAGTAGTAGGAGAGTCGATGAGACCTGAAAGTAGACGTGAGCTCTCTTTTTACCTTCCTTCCCCAGTGTGAGAGATGAACAGGGAGGTTTCCTTCCTGTCTCTGCTTGCAGGCTTTTCCGCCTGTGATTGGGAAGGAACCTCAGTGAAGAGCAGAGAAGATTGGCTCTGGAGGTAGCTGGCTGGCATTCAGACCCCGGTTCTGAAGTGGCAGCACTGTGCTGTGTGACCTTAAGCAAGTCACTGTCTCCTTGACCCTATTTTTGTATCTGCTGGGGATGATCATCCCTCAGTTTGATTTGATGAGGTTTGATGTTGAGTGACCTAATCTATTCTACCGCCTTGGATGCCTGTAGGGGCCAGGCAGATGTCATGAATGAGAGAAGTGGGTCAGAGGCAGGGCAGTAGGGAGTGGTGGGGACTGCAGTAAACCAGGCAGCACAAGCCCCATGTAACGGGTGCAGCTGGGCAGCATCATCTGACCCAGGCATTCTGGCATTTGATCCAGGGCATTACAGATAGCCTCAGAATCTTAGGGTCTGTTTCTATGTTGAAGAGTCTCTTGGTGGGCGTTGGTATTGTTGGGCTCAGCTGAACTAAGAGACTAGATTTGGTTAGTAGTGAGTATGGCAGAAAGAAATGTGAGCTCAGCGCTGCCAGGTGTTTTAAATGATCAAGAGAAGCAGGAAATCAGCTCCATTTTAAAATGCTGCCACTTCAACATTTCTTTAAAGAGACAGGGTCTTGCTCTGTCACCTAGGCTGGAGTTCAGTGGTGTGATCATAGCTCACTGCAGCCTGGAACTCCTGGGCTGAAGTGATCCTCTTGCCTCAGCCTCCTGAGTAGCTGGTACTATAGGCATGCACCACCATGCCTGGCTAATTTTTAAATTTTTTTTTTTTGTAGAGGTGAGGGTCTTGCTATGTTGCCCAGACTGGCCTTGCATGCCTGGTCTCAATCAATCTTCCTGCCTTGGCTTCCCAAAGTGCTGGGATTACAGGATAAGCCACCACATCCAGCTCAACATTTAAACATTAATACACAACATTCCAGACAAAAAACCTGTGCTAGCTATGTAACCTTGGGCAAGTCCCTTAACATCTCTGAATTTCTATTTCTTCATGAGTAATGGAGACAAGAATGCATCTAGCTCTTGATCTTAGCAATTAACATTTAACTTTTACCTTTATGTGATAAAGTAGTGTTACTATTACCTCTCATTTCACAGATGAGAAAACAGAGGCACAGGAAGGCTAAGTAACTTGCCCAGGACCCTAGAGCTAGTGACAGGGCTGACGTGAGGCTTTGGAAGGAGATAATGCACGCAAAGTGCTCAGTGCCTATTAGTGACTGCTATGTGGTCATCAGGTCATTATTACTGTTATTAATAACTGAAATGCTTCAAGGCCAGTTCTCACACTTAATTCAATGGTTGAAAGAAACTGCAGGACTTTGATATGTCAGACAAAGATGATAGCTTTAAATTACATGGTATGTACTTTTGTAGGTGGCTCTTGGCCATTTTAATAGCTCCTTTCCACAGAGGCATTGGACAGCCTTGCCAATGGGTTTCCTGGGACAATAATCAGATTTAGGCCCCTGGTCCAGTCAATAGATTCTCATCTCGGGATGACCAAGCTGATCATGACCAGTAATTTACAGCTTGAGTTGTTCTGAAATCAATATGAATTTGCTTTTCATTGAGAGGGCTGTAAAACATGGGTGACAGGCAGCCCCCAAAAGCAGTTGACATGGGAGTGGAGAGCTCGAAGAGCCTGGAGGGAGGCCAGACAATTTAGAGGGAGATAAAGCAAAGGGTGGAGGAGGCTGACCTCTGTCCAGTGGGCTGTGGTCACAGCTGGCCAGAGTTCCCACTGGGACCTGCTCAGGACAGTCTTGGTGAGAGAGTGGATTTGATTGACAGTGAGGTGTGGTAGAAAGGGAGTAACTTTTAGAGTCAGGCAGAGCTGGATTTGTATTTTGGCTGTGCGATTTTCTATGCCGGGGTGTTGGGCTCAATTCTTCAAGGCTTGATTTTTCTAATTAGCAAGGTAAGCAAATAACTGAACCTGTTGCACAGATGAAGGTGAAATAAAGCTGTGTTTGCAAAGTGCTTATTCTACTGCATGTGAGGCTGTCACTGTCAAATGTACTTGTTAAAAGGAAAGGACTGCAGAGTCGGGTAGACCTGGGGGAAAATTCTGTTGCTTTTACCTACTAGCTGAATAAACTTGGGTAAGTCATTCCACCATTTTGAGCTTCAGTTTCCTTATATTGGAATAGCAATAGGAACGTCTGTCCAGGATGGTTGTTATAATTAAATTAGATTAGATGATGCACATAAAGTTATATTAGCAAACTGCATGGAATATAGTGTGAACTCAACAAGAAGAGGGCATCATTTTTGTCAATTTGATTCTCATCCATCCCAAACAGGGCACAGAGGAAGCTCTTTGTTAAAATCAGCTCAATTGCATGATAAATTAATGAGTTTTTAACATCCTTAAATTGCGTAATTTGAGGAGAGTTTAATAAATTAATGACACCAAAACATATTTAAATAATAAAACAGCCATTAAAATTACACATACATAGTCTACTTACACATATGTGGATGGGGCTCTGGAAAACCAAGATACATGCTGACTGCCAGGGATATACCAGTGGGCAGCCATTGCCACTGTGGAGTCAATAAGAGCATTGTTCCAGCACTTTCTTTCTGAACCACTGCAGTGCCTCCCGGTAGAATAGGAAGAATGAACATGCCCACCCCATTTGTTGTGGGCTTGACCATATGACTTGCCTGAGTCAGTAGAATATAAAGTAGGAAGTGATTGGAGCAGAGGCTAGAAATATGCTTGCACGGCTTGGCTTGCCCTCTTGTGCTTCTGTCCTTTGCCATGAGAAGACTGTGCTCCTGGTATCTGATGGTCTCAGAATGAGGAGACCCATGGAGCAGATCTGAAGTCAGCTGGTAGCTTGACGAAGATCAGCTGAACCCAATAGCACCAAAGACCTACCAATCCTTGAGCAAATAAATAAATGCTGGCTCCTGTAGCCACTGAAATTTTGAGGTTGTAATGTCATTAAAAATAATACCTGCCCCAGATTAGAATGGGTTCAGGAAGGCGAAGTTACTGGATTGGGTTGCCTGAGAGGAGCTATGGCTTTCAAGGGGGGAAGTCAACAGCTCACCCACACTCCCTTCCCTCCCTTCTATTTCCTCCTGGTGCTTCCCATTGGCTGAACTCAACTAGAAGTGGAGAGGAAGGGAGTCAATGATAGAACCACTGAAGACCAGTCCCCTGGGGCACAGCATGTGGTAGAGAAGGATGGAGAGTGGATGTGGAAGGGCAAATGTTAATTACCCTGTATTAGTCTGTTCTTGCATTGCTGTAAAGAAATACCTGATTCTAGGTAATTTATAAAGCAATTTATTATCATTTAATTGGCTTATGATTCCATAGGCTGTACAGGAATCATGGTGGCATCTGCTTCTGGGGAGATCCTGGGGAAACAATCATGGAGGAAGGTGAAGGGGAAGCAGGCACGTCTTACGTTGCCAGAGCAGGAGCAAGAGGGAGAGGGGGCCAGTGCCACGCTTTTACACAACCAGATCTCGCGAGAACTCTGTCACTATCACGAGAACAGCACTGAGCAGATGGTGCTGACTCATTCATGAGAACTCTGCCCCATGATCCAGCCACCTCCCACTTGTTCCTACCTCCAACTCTGGGGATTACAATTTGACATGAGATTTAGGTGGGGACACAGATCCAAACCGTATCCTATCCAGTGCAATTAAGGGGGAAGGAGGGTATGTGGGACTCTCATATAAACAAATTACTGTGCTAAGACCTTTGCCCAGGGGCTCCAGCTACGGCCCTTTGAGTATCTTCTTCCCAATTTTTTCCTTGGCCTCCTGGATTTCCCTTGTTCTGTTTGCTCACTAGGAACATTCTTTGGGATATGAAGTTAGCCAAGAGGGCTTCCTTAAACAACCCAATTGTTTAGTAAATTTTGCCCTTCTTAATCCATCAGCCACACAGGAAGTGTTTCCAAAATTGTCATGGCTGAGAGAGAGATTTGGGGAATATTTTCTTATGTCTGTTCCCATTACTTTTTCCTCCTGTTGACTCCCAACATCTTTAGCAAAACCGTATGCTCTAGGGTATCATTCACAGGAGTCCCAGCTCCATCCTGTGCACTCCAATTTTTTTGCTAGTCAAAAATGATTTGACTTTGACAGGAGCAGTTTAGCACAAAAGTGCGGATAAAGAGTTTTGAAATCAGATGTAAGTTATAAAGGCCAACTTATCTTTGTAGCAGCTGGGTGACCTTGAAAAGAGGACCTAATCTAATTCCTGAGCCGGGAGAGATCATTTCAGCACCAGATCCTAGAGCCACTTATGAGAATTAAATGGGATATCCATGAACGCCCTTAGCACAGTACTTTGTTAATGCTTAATAAACTCGTTACTATACACTTCCTAAGTGAGGTCAGGGGTAAGAATGACTCTAGAATGGGGCGGCACTGAATGCTTTAGCTGATGCCCCAGCACTCAGCTACCCACTCCTGGTATTGGGTAGGCTATGCACAGTTCTGCTGTCAGCGGCATTCCATTAGCTCTTAGAAAAGCAAAATTCTTCTTTCCAGGCAGCTAGAAGCTGAGGCACCTCTCAGTCTTCCAGGGCTTTGGGCTGTACTGGGGAGAGGATTTCTCCTAGAAGCAGCCTGCTGGTGGTCCCTCTTCTGGTGCCATCCACCTATTAAGCAGCTGTTCATTTCACTCCATTCTAGAGAAACAAGTATTTGCCAAACCCTGTAATATCCTGAGATTTGTGAATTCTTAAATCTAAATATAGATTTATATGTCTCAATTCAATGGTGAATTTGGGTCAGCCTGACTCTTGTAGATAAGTGATATGTACAATATGAGATGATTGCAGAAGAAAAGTAGAGATGATTCTAGGAAGCTATTTAAATGTGAGCGAAACCATTATCTGTTTCCACTGTCACCTACCTCACTCCCCACCCTATCGGCCACCAATCTAGCCACTCATTCATCTCTCTCCCTACCACCTTCCCCATTTCTCACCTGCTATCCACCCATCCATCATCCATCCATTCCTCCATCCACCCCATTCCCCTTCAAGCCCATATACTCACCTATCCATCCATCCATCTATCCATCCATCCACACATCCATCCATTTACCCACCCACCCATCAAGTATGAAACCTCTATTCCATTCAGTCCTCTACCTGCTCCATCTGCCACCTTCCCATTCACTACCCACCACCCAATCTCACAGCCACCCATGCATCCATTGCACATTCATCTATCCATTCACTCACTACTCACCCACGCAATCTATCACTTCATGTCATCCATCTATCCACTAACCATCCATCCTAGCCCCAATCCCATCTATTCACCACCCACCAACCATCCCCTATGCAGGCACCCATCCTATCCACCCAGATGTCCAAACATTCACCACCCACCCACCCACTCCATCCATCCATTTAGCAAATATTTATTAATTACACACTATGTGCCAGAGATTATGCTATGGACCTGGCATACACTGCCTAAGAAATGACTTTTTTTCCCCAAGAACTTCTATACCCAGTGTGAATGAGATATACTCTGAAATAAAAAAGACAAAATAAAATGCAACTGAGTTTTAATAAGACATGACAAGCAAGAAGCAGCATCTTGTAGTGATTGTGCACATATGCTTTGAAGCCAGACAGGTTTGACTTTGATTTGAGCTTTGCCGCTTGCTAGATGGATTTCCTTATATCACAACACTTCGTTAAACCTACCTACTGAGCAGGAATAATTGCATTTACTTCAGAAGATCATGGTGAACCCTAAGGAAGTTCATGTTAAGTAAGTTAACACATTGTGAGAAGGGGCCGTTAGCAAGGAACAGTGGACGTCCTCTGCCGACCTGGAGTGGCCCAGGTGACAACTGACAAGACAACAGGAAACTCAGTCCTAAACTGCTGGGAACTCAACTCTTCCAGGAAACATGTGGACTTGGAAGGGAACCCTGGGCTCAGAATAGAGCCTGCCATCACTTCAATTACAGTGTTGTGGGACCTTGAGAAAAAGACCCGGTGAAACCACACCTAAACTTCTGACTCAGGGAAACTGTGAGATAATAATTGTGTGTTGTTTTAAGCCACTTAGTTTGAAATAATTTGTTATGTGGTAATAGATAACTAACACATGGGATAACCTTCTGAAGGCTGCATAACTCCACAGTGATAGAACCTGGATTCAGAACAAGAGCCAACCACCACACCTCCTGAAAGATAACCAGCCAGAGGGGTCAAAAAGCTAAAGATGTTTTGATTAGTACTCAATTGACCAGAAAATTAATTAATCAGCATCTGTAATTCCTTGGACCTTAAGATTAGTCAGGGATTTTCTGGATTTGAAATCAAATTTTCCATGGCAATGGCACCAAATCCCATGGCTGCTCTGATGCTGCTGTACTAGTGCAGCAGCTGTCGAGTTGCGCGGAGGAAGTTCCACTTCGGATGTGATGCAAAGGTCTGATTCAGAACACCTAAGGTTTCTATTTTGAAAACATGACGAGGGTTGCTTATTGAGAAGTAGCCATCTGCTTTCATGCCTCCGCTGTATTCCTCCCCATTGGACCACATGGGCTGAAGAAATTAGATCTGTGGACACAAGACTTATTCCTTTTAAACACAGAGAATGATTCCATGGGGGCAGTGGTTTACCAATCAGACAGCCACGACCACCACTACTACCAAAATAACAACAGCAGCTCACAGTCATTCAGAGCTTTTCTGAGCCTGATGCAGAGCCCAGCCGTGAGATCTGTGGGTTACCTAGGCAGGCTCATAATTTGGCACCCTTTGTGTCGTTGTGTTTTAATATTTATTCATCATCTATTTATTGTGTGTCAGGAAAACTAAATTTCTATCAGTAAAATTTTATGTTTTTTTTCTAACTCCAAATGTGGATCAGATGTTTCACTCACAGTAGGAATGGAGGAAAAGACAGGTTTTCTCATTCATACCCTGGGGCCAGCATGGAATCAATGACCTGAAAACATCGGGCAACATGTTTCTCCCTTGTCTATCTTACCTCCTCTCACTTCAGTTTTCCCTTGTAGCTTCTTGGGAGACATATTAAAGGGATCAACATTTAGATCATGAAATAAATCTCCTTTCTAGCAGAGAGCTCTGTGGGCTGCACAAGTGCAGTGCTAAATTCTCAACAGACCACAGTCGATGCCAGTGACCAGACTTTTAAAGCTTTTTTTACTTGTTCATGCTGTCTGCTCCAGAGTGAGGGCTCTGGATTGCATTTGGCCCGTTATGAGTATAGCCTGGCATTGACTGGCCCCCATTCTAGATCTAATCCAAGGGTGCTTTGGCACCCAGTGCATGGTTGGTTTGTCCCTCAACTTCATCAGTCTCTGACATTTTTTTTTTTTTTTTAGGCAGGGTTTTGCTCTTGTTGCCCAGGCTGGAGTGCAATGGCATGATCTTGGTGCTCATGGCAACCTCCGCCTCCTGGGTTCAAGTGATTCTCCTGTCTCAGCCTCCCAAGTAGCTCAGATTATAGGCATGAACTGCCATGCCCATCCAATTTTTTTGTATTTAGTAGATATGGGGTTTTACCATGTCAGGCAGGCTGGTTGGGAACTCCTGACCCCAGGTTATACATCCACCTCAGCCTCCCAAAGTGCTGGGATTTCAGGCGTGCACCACTGTGCCCGGCCTTCTGCTGAACACTTCGAAGAAATCATCTCATCTTTTCTTCCTTATCACGTTGTGAGGCAAGTACTATAATTCACCCCATTTTCCTAATGAAAAAACTGAAGCTTAAAGAGGTTAAGTTTTTCCAAGCTTAGACAGCCATTAAATGGCAGAACTAAGATTCCACTCCAAGACAGACTGCCCCAAGAGCTTTTATTCATTATATCTGATGCTCTAATCCAGCACTTTGCAGGTGCACATTTGTTTTTGTGGAGAAATGACTATACCAAGGATGAGTTTCACTGTAGCCAGCATGAGCTGCTTTGTTGGGGGAAACAAAAAGCAAGCAAAAGGAAACAAAAAGGGGAAAGGTGTGGGAAGGTGCACACTCATCTGAGCCTCTAGCACAGGTATTGGAAGTACTATGAGGTTGAAGACTCTCAGCTCTAGTACACCTCAGATTTGGTCAGTATTCATTGTATTCACACATTCCATTCCATTCATTCATTCGTTTGTTTATTCATTCATTTATTTGAGATTGATTGAGAACCCACAGTGACAAACACTGCTTTATGAACTAGCTGGTGAACTAGGCAATGTCCCTGCACTTATGGCTTCCATTCTAACATGAAGGTAAAAGAAATGAAATTAAGAAATAAAATGCTTTTAGAAAATAATAAGCACCATGAAGGAAACAAGGTGAGTTGTGACAGAGCAACAGTGGGATGTGTGCAAACAGTCAGGGAAGACCTGTCTGAGGAGGTGACGGCAGAGCTGAGAGACGAATGGTGAGAAGGAGGCAGTGAGGACAGGACCTGGAAGAAGAGTTCTCAGCACATGGGAGAGCAGATGTAATGACCCCAGGCTGGGTGTGAACATTGCTTAGATGAAGGAGGGAAAGGATGCAGTTGAGGCAGAAGCACAGGGCATGTGATAATACACAGGGAAGCCTGGTGTGGCTGAGGTCAGAGAGGTTGGTAAGGGCCCCTAGGGTATTTTAGGCCAAAAAAAAAAAAAAAAAAAAAAGGGAACTTGGACTTTGGCCTGGTGGCAGCAGGGAGCCATAAAAATGAGCAGCAGGACTCAAGTACTATTTTTTTCAGTGATTTCTCTGAGTGTTATGGGAAAAATGGAAAAAGAGGTCCACGATGATAATAAGAAGGATGAGTGGGAGACTACTGCGGAAGTCCTACTCCATATAGAAGGCACATCCGAGAGATTTCATGTTTCATTTCACTCCAGCCAGACTGGAACCCTTGCCAGTTCCTTTAACTCACCAAGCTCTTTCATGCCTCAGGGTTTCCCCCACCTGCAATACTCTTTCAGCCCCTTTCTTTAGCTAAGTCCAGTTCTTTTTTAGGCCTGAGAAAGGCCCTCTTATCCAATGTCTTTTCATCTAGGAAGGCTTCTCTGACCCCAAGTGCAGGTGAGTCCTCCTTGTTACTTGTTCCCATGGCAACCAGCTCTCTCTCTTAATGGCACCCGCCTGGCTTGCAACTACTTAAGCAAGTCGGTTTCCCTTCTAGGGGCCCCACAAAGGCAATAATTACATCACAATAATTACTGAATGCACAAAGAAGCCTCGTGGCAAATATTTATTTCATGAAATAATTTTTTTTTGAAGTTTGTGGTAACTTGAGATTTATACTACTGACCCTAAATGATTTTTAAACAATTAAATAGGGTCAGTCTTTCAAACGAATTTTTTTAGAGCAATAACAATGATTGGCTACATGCCTTGTACATGCTGGGATCAATATTAAGCACATTAAATTCAGTTATTTAATCATCTCAATATGGGAACGTTTACCACTGTTTTTCAGATGGGCAGCTGAAGATGAGCATGGTTGAGTAGCTTGCGCAAGAAGGCATTCTGACTATGTGATGGAGATAACAATTTGAATTCATGTCCATTTAGATGTAAAGCTCATGCTTTCTTAACTAATCACTCCTGAAGATAGGCACAATCATTCCCTCAGCAAGTATTTACTGAGTGTCCATTTCAGTGTAGAAGAAGATATGATGTTGAATTAACCAGAGTTCCTGCTTTCTAGGAGATTAGTGTCTGGTAGCAGAGCTGAGATCTGGAGTGAAGAATCCATGTAGTGCTTGTAATGTGGGAATCCATACGGCCCAATCTAGAGAACTGTTGAGCTCAAGAAAATACAGTCTAAAAATCTTGAAAGCAATTGCAAAGTAACTCACATTCACTTACTATAATTCTCTCACGCTATGAAGAGGACTCATAGTCTACAGAAATATTTCTTAAATCTTTTCCCTTTCCCACAGCTTTCCACATACTACAACTTTTCCCAAACCCCTCAATCCTGGCCTCACTCCAAATATCTTTCTTCAGTTAACGGATGCACCTCTTTCCCTCATTCCTTCGTTTTGTTTTCTCCTTAAGATTCTGAGGCCGGGCGCGGTGGCTCAAGCCCGTAATCCCAGCAATTTGGGAGGCCGAGGCGGGTGGATCACGAGGTCAAGAGATCGAGACCATCCTGGTCAACATGGTCAAACCCCATCTCTACTAAAAATACAAAAAGTTAGCTGGACATGGTGGCGCGTGCCTGTAATCCCAGCTACTCAGGAGGCTGAGGCAGGAGAATTGCCTGAACCCAGGGGGTGGAGGTTGCGGTGAGCCGAGATCGCACCATTGCACTCCAGCCTGGGTAACAAGAGTGAAACTCCGTCCCAAAAAAAAAAAAAAAAAGATTCTGCAGCACTAAATGTCAAAACCCAAGCCAGCCCTTTTGACAATCCTATGAAAACCATGGACTTTCTTCTAGAGAAATACTCAAGTGCATATACATGCTGACCACCCCCTCCTGCCCCACACACAGGCATACACTGATTTCACTGGTTTGCCTGTAATTTTAAGGGTTCCACAGACCTTCTGAATCTTATCCACAGTTTCTGGATGATAAACATTGCATTGGTAATCCAAAAAGCCCTTAGCTACTTAGCATTTGCCAAAGCAGGATAGCTCTTCCTCTTTCCATGTGCATGAGAGGACTTCAGAAATTTGTATAAAAATAGATGCAACCCCAACCAACCAAACCCCATGCCTGCTGCTTCAGATGGATGTCTTTCTTCACAGTTTCCCACTTTAAGTGGCTTTATCTTCCAGGGAGCAGGAAACTCTGTAATTAAGATAGCCAGACAACAAAGGACTTAGTAGCTCTCCAGCTGCTGACATTCTAGCTAAAAGAGCTGGACCCAACTTTCACCTTTTTTAGTCTGGGTTTGATACAAAGTAGTTTTAATTAACCCACATGGTATGGGTCTGGAAACCAACTGTTCTCAGCCAATACATTGTGTCACTAGTGGATCACCAACAGTTGTCAGAAATGTTGGAAAATACTTTGAACTATTGGTTAAATCCTAGAGTTGAAACATTATTTGCTTGAAAAATAAATTTGTGGAGACTTCCGATTCCAAAATGGCAGTGTAGAAGCAAGCTGGTTTCACTACCCCACACGGAAAACCAAAAACATATATACAGTCCTGAGATTATTACCAGCAATATTCCAGAACTCAAATATGAGGATGAGACATTTCCCAGAGCCACAAAGAACTGAGAAAATTCTGAGCAGATGGTTAGAGAATTGGATTTCTATATCTGCAATGCCCCTACACCCAATCTGCCTGGCACTAAGTACATGGAAAATTTCCCCCCAACTCTTGATGTCTACATTGAAAACAGTGAGACCAAGGGGACAACTAACTTACCCACTATCTTACATTTCCTGGCAGGAGTCCCTGCCTCAACCTACAAGAAGCATCAGGAACACCTGAAGGAAGAAATATCTCTGAGGACAGTCAGAGACAAAGCAGGGAGGCAGGAGTACAATCCGTAGCCCTGAAAGCTCTGCTCTGTAACTTAGCCAAAGGAGATGCTAAATCAGAGTGGCTGTTCAGCCGCACCATGCAGAAGGAGGTTTGTTCCACAGGTTTACTGGGCATGAACCCCTAGCCAGCCTTTCCACACTGCTAGAATATTCCCTTTGGTACCTCCTTCATTCAGGACAGGCAGCACTCTGATTACATACCAGAGCTGGGCTTGGCCACCATTTAATGCTGCAATGGAGGTAGCAACTTAGCAGAAAAAAAAAATTACAAAGACTCTCTAAGCAAATGTACCCAGTGAAAATGAAAACAGGCCACACAGAGAAGAATGGCATCACTAACTAATCATTCAGTGCAACTCTCACATACATCCACAAAAACGATAACAAGGAACCATGATCTCCCCAAACAAACCAAGGAAACTATGAGGAACCCTAATGAGACAATGATATGTGAGCTCTTTAATAATTGAAAATAGTTTTAAGGAAACTCAGTGATGTGCTGATAACAGAGAAAGCAAATTCAGAAATTTATTGAAGAAATTTAACAAAGAGATTGAAATAATAATAAACAAATCTTGGAACCGAGAAATACATTTGCTGAACTGAAAAATTCATTGGAGGCTCTCAACAGCAAAGGGATCAAGCAGAGGAATCAGGGAGCTCAAAGACAGCTATTTGAAAATACACAGAGGAGAAGAAAGAAAAAAGAATGAAAAGGAACAAAGATCACTTACAAGATACAGAAAATTACTACAAAAGACCAAATCTAAGAATTATTGGTATTCAAGAGGGAGTTGAGCAAGAGCAAGGGGTAGAAAGATTATTTAAATAAATAATAACAGAAACATTTCCAAAACTTGAGAAAGATAAATATCCAAGTACAGGAAGGTCAGAGAACACCAAACAGATTTGATCCAAAAAAAGACTACTCCCAGGCATATACTAATCAAACTCTCAAATGTCAAGGACAAAGAAAGAATTCTAAAAGCAGCAAGAGAAAAGAAGCACACAGCATGTGAAGGAGCTATAATTCACTTGGCAACAGACTTCTCAGTGGAAACCACATAGGCCAGGAAGGAATGGGGCAATCCTTTCAAACTGCTAAAAGAAAAGACCTGCTGTTTAAGAATACTGTATCCAGCAAGGCTATACTTCAAATATAAAGGAGAGATAAAGTCTTTCCCAAGCAAAAGCTGAGAGAATTCACCACCACTAGCCCCATCTTATAAGAAATACTAAATGAATTTATTTAATCTGAAAGAAAGAAAATTCTAATGTCCAAAAAGAAAACAAGTGAAGATACAAAACCTATTGGTAAAATTAAGTATATGGACAGACCCAGAATACTCTAATACTGTCATTGTAGTTTGCAATCTACTAATAATTCTAGCATGAAGCCCAAAAAGACTAATCTATCAAAAAAGAAAAACAATAATAGTTATAGCAACCTGTTAAAAGATAGACAATGCAAAAATATGTAAATTGAGGAAACAAAAAAAGTCAAAATGCAAGGGCGATGGATTTAAAGTGTTGGAGGTTTTTTTTTTTTTCATTTTTTCTTTGTTTTTATTATTTTCTTTGTGATCTAAGTTGTCATCTCTTTAAAATATCTTGTTGTAAGCCTCATAGTAACAATGCAAAAATTTTATAGTAGATTCACCAAAAATAAAAAACAATGAACTAAAATATATTATTAATAATAGAGAAAATCACTTAACCACAATGGAAGGCAATAAGAAAGGAAGAGTGGAGCTACAAAATGATTAGAAAACAAGAAACAGAATGACAGTGTTAAGTTCTTGCTTATCAGTAATAACACTGAATGTAAATGGACTCAGTTCTCCAGTTAAAAGGGGTACAGTGGCTGAAGAGATAAGAAACAAGACTAAAATATATGCTATCTACAAGAAATCCACATCACCTATAAAAAGACAGATAGACTAAAAATACAGGAGTTGGAGAAAATATTCCATGTAACTGGAAACCAAAAGAAAGCAGGAATAGCTATTCTTGTATAGATAAAATAGACTATAAATTGAAGACTTTAGGAAAAGACAAAGAAGGTCACTATATAAAAATAAAGGGGCCAATTCAGCAAGAGTATATAACAATTACAAATGTGTATGCACCCAGCTCTACAACTCCCAAGTACATATAGCAAACATAAATTGATCTAAAGGGAGAGATACATTGCAATACAATAATTGTAGGGGATTTCAACAACCAACTTTCAGTAATGAATAGATCATCCAGACAGAAAATAAACAAAGAAACGGGCATGAAACTATACACTAGGTAAAATAAGCCTACCTGACATTGACTAAACCTTTCACTCAACTGATGCAGAATACACATTATTTTCATCATCACATGCAACATTGTCCAGAGTAGGCCATATATTAGACCACAAAATACATCTCAACAAATTCAAATAGTAAAAATCAAATCAAGTATTTTTTCTGACCACAGTGGAATAAAACTATAAATGAATAAAAAGAGGAACCTCAGAAACTACAAAAACACATGGAAAATAAACAATATGCTCCTGAACAACCAATGGATCAATGAAGAAATTAAGAAAGAAATAAAAAAAATTTCGAAACAAATGAAAATGGAAATACCACATATAAAAATCTATGAGATACAACAAAAACAGTACTCAAAGGGAGGTTTATAGCAATAAACTCACAGAGCAAAATAGTAGAAAGACTTCAAATCAACAACCTAAGGATGTACCACAGGACCTAGAAAAACAAGAACAAAACAAACCCCAAATTTGAAGAATAAAAGAAATAATAAAGATCAGAGAAAAAAATAAGTGAAACTGGGTTTAATATACAGAAGATACAGAAGAGCAACAAAACAAAAAATTTGGTTTTTGAAAAGATAAAATCAACAAACCATTAACTAAACCAAGAAAAAAAGAAAGAAGGCTCAAAAAATTAGAAATGAAAAGAGACATGACAACTGAGAACATAGAAATGGAAAGAATAATTAAAGACTATTATGAACAACTATACAACAACAAATTGGGAAACCTAACAGAAATTGATAAATTTCTGAATTAATATCATTGGTAGATATTAATCTACGAAGATTGAATCATGAGGAAATAGAAAATCTCAACAAATCAATAATGAGTAACAAGATTGAAGCTATAATAAAACACCTCCCATCAAACAAAAGTCTAAGACCTGATGGCTTCACCACAGCATTTTGCCAAATCTTTGAAGAAGAACTCATATCAATTCTACTCAATTTCTTAAAAAAAAAATAGTGAATAGGAAAGAACACATCTGAATTCATTCTATGAGGCCAGCGTTACACTGATAATGCAATGAAAAAAGAAAACTATAGGCCAATGTTACTGATGCACATAGATGTGACAATCCTCAACAAAATACTAGCAAATCAATTTAATAACACGTTTAAAGGATCATTCACCATGATCAAGTGGGATTCATCCCAGGGATGCACGGATAGTTCAATGTATGCAACTCAATAAATATGATACCTTACATTAACAGAAACAAAAACAAAAGCAATATAATCATTTCAATAGATCCTGAAAAAGTTATTTGATAAAATTCAACATCCCTTTATGATAAAATCTTCAACAAACTGGATATAAAGAAACATACCTCAAAATAAGAAAAGACATATATGAATACCCACAGCTAACATTGTACTAAACTGGGAACAATTGAAAGCCTTTCCTCTAAGACCTGGAACAAGACAACACTTTCACCATGGTGAACAATGCCCACTTTCACCATGCCATTCAACATAATACTGGAAGTGCTGGGCAGAATACTTAGGCAAGACAAAGAAAAGGCATTACAATTGGAAAGGGAAAAACCCAAAGCCGCCATCAAAAATCTCTTAGAACTGATAAATTAATTCCGGAAAGTTGCAGGATACAAAATTAGCATACAAAAACCAGTAGCATTTATATATACCAACAGTGAGCAGTCTGAAGAAGAAATCAAGAAAGCAATCTCATTTACAATGCTGCAAAGAATACAAAATACCTGGGCATCAATTTAATAATAGTAATAAAAAAAGATAAAGATCTACACAAGGGAAACTATCCAAGACTGATGAAAGAAATTGGGGAGGACACATGAAAAATCAAATTGTCATTTTAACAATATTAATTCTTCCAATCCATGAACATATATCTCATGCTCATAGATTGGAAGAATTAATATTGTTAAAACGACAGTACTGCCCAAAGCAATTTATAGATTCAATGCAGTACTCACAGAAATATCAATGACATTCTTCACAGAAACAGAAAAAACAATTCTAAAATGGATGTGGAATCACAAAAGACTCTGACTAGGCAAAGCAATCCTGAGAAGAAAGAATAAAGCTATGCTACCTTACTTTAAAATATGCTTCAAAGCTATAGTAACCAAATCAGCATGCTACTGGGATAATAGCAGACACATAGACCAATGGAACAGAATGGAGAACCCATATGTAAATCCACACATTTATAGTCAATTCATTTTTGACAAAAGCTCCAATAACACACAATGAGGAAAAGGACAGTATTCTTAATAAGTGATGCTGGAAAACAAGATACCCCATTTCAGAAGAATGAAAATTGATGCTTTTCTCTCACAGTATAAAAAATCAAATCACAATGGGTTAAAGACTTAAGACCTAAAATTATGAAACTAATAATAATGAGAAGACTTTGGAGAAATGCTCCATGATGTTGCTCTGGGCAAAGATCTTTTGTGTAAGACCTCAAAAGCATAGGCAATCAAAGCAAAAATGGACAAATGGGATTATATCAAGCTGAAAAATTTCTGCACAGCCAAGAAAACATTCAACAAAGTGAAGAAACAACCCATAGAATGGAAAAAAAATTGCAAATTATTTGTCTGACAAAGGATTAATAATCAGAATTTATAAGGAGCTCAAACAAATCAATGGCAAAAAACAATCTTGATGAGAAAAATAATCTGTGGAATCTGTGGTGATATCCCTTTTATCGTTTTTTGTTGCATCAATTTGGTTATTCTCTCTTTTCTTTTTTATTAATCTGGCTAGCGGTCTGTCTATTTTGTTGATCTTTTCAAAAAACCAGCTCCTGGATTGATTGATTTTTTGAAGGGTTTTTTTTTTGTGTCTCTATCTCCTTCAGTTCTGCTCTGATATTAGCTATTTCTTGTCTTCTGCTAGACTTTGAGTTTTTTTGATCTCGCTTCTCTAGCTCTTTCAATTTTGATGATAGGGTGTCAATTTTTGATCTCTCCTTGCTTCTCATGTGGGCACTCATTGCTATATATTTTCCTCTAGAGACTGCTTTAAATGTGTCCCAGAGATTCTGGTATGTAGTGTCTTCATTCTCGTGTCCTTTGTAGGGACATGGATGAACCTGGAAACCATCATTCTCAGCAAACTGACAGAAGAGCAGAAGATCAAACACCGCATGTTCTCACTCATAGGCGGGTGTTGAACAATGAGAACACATGGACATAGGGAGGGGAGCACTACACACAGGGGCCAGTTGGGGGGAAATAGGGGAGAGACGGTGGGGGGTGGGGAGCTGGGGAGAGATAGCAAGGGGAGAGATGCCAGATGTAGGTGATGGGGAGGAAGACAGCAAATCACACTGCCACATGTGTACCTATGCAACAATCTTGCATGTTCTTCACATGTACCCCAAAACCTAAAATGCAATAAAATAAATAAAAAAAAATGATCTGATTAAAAATGGGCAAGAGATCTGAATAAACATTTCTCTAAAGAAGACATGCAAATGGCCAATAGGTATATTAAAAAAAGTCAACACTGCTAATCACCAGAGAAATGCAAATCAAAACCACTATGCGATATCTCACCCCAGTTAAAATGGCTTTTATCAAAAAGACAGGCCATATCGGATGCTGGTGAGGATGTGGAGGAAGGAGAACCCTCAAACACTGTTGTCAGGAATGTAAATTAGTACAGCTACCATGGAAAACAGTATAAAGGTTTCTCAAAAAATTCAAAATAAAACTATCATATGATCCAGCAATGCCACCATTGGGCATATATACAAAAGAAAAGAAATCAATATATTGAAGAGATATTTCCACTCCCATGTTAATGGCGCACTATTCAAAATAGCCAAAATATGAAATCAACCTAATTGCTTATCAGTTGATGAATGGAGAAAATGTGGTATATACACACGATGGAATACTATTCAGCCGTAATAATAAGAATGAAATCTTTCTTTTGTAGCAATATGGATGGAACTGAAGGCTATTATGTTAAGTGAAATAAGCCAAGCACAGAAAGACAAATATTACATGTTCTTACTCACATGTGGTAACTAAAAAAAGTGGATCTCTTAAAGATAGAGGGTGGATTGGTGGTTATCAGAGGCTAGGAAACGTAGGGAGTCAGGGGGATAAATGGGTACAAATATATGGTTTGATAGAAGAAATAAGACCTAGTGTTTGATACTTCGGTAGGGTGACCATAGTTTGCAATAATTACTGTACATCTCAAAATAGCTAGAAGAGAATAATTGGAATGTTTCCAGCATAAAGACAAATATTTAATGTGATGGATACCTTATCTTAACAAAGTTTATGAATGTATAAAATTATCACATGTATACTGAAATTGCCCATCTATTACATATTAAAATATTTAAAAATAAATACTTTTGCGAACAGTCAAGTTTATCTTTGATATGATCCTGCTTTCAATGCCTTGTTTTCAGATGTGCTTTCCTGTAGGTGGGGGATGGGAGGGAATGGGCAGTGGGTGCCATCCAGGGAATTCCGAATAACCCTGGGATTCCTGCATGACTCAATCTTGCCCTTCATGGTTTCTGATTTTACAAATATTTTAAAAAGCCTTTGGTAACCCCCCAGTTTTTATGTTACCGTTTTTCTCCTCCCAGAATGGTGCATCCCAAACCCCAAGATTTTTGCTCTCTCTTGAGTTATGCCTCTTTATTTTTCAATTCAAGATTTGTTCTAATAGTCAATCCTCTTTAGCCATCTACAAAACAATAATAATTGTGAAATCATGGGATTGATGTGTTTGAAATATATTTAGAATTTGTCGTGGGAGAAATGGGACATAAAAAAATCAAGGGAGAAGGACCTGGACAGGGGGAGGTGGGTGGCAAGTGAGGGGCTTGCTTCAGTCACAATGTGAAGCGGCACCCCAAACCTCAGTAATCGGGAAAAATCATGTTTTAATGCAGTAATTTTTAAATTACTGCAAAAAATCAATGGGGATCAAAATATCAACATTCTAAATAAGATGGATGTATTTGAAAAATAAAAATCATTGTTCATGTACCATCAAAAATAATTCTCTACACTCCCAGTGATGTGGTCACCACGCTTGGAAGACACATTGTTCCAGTTAAGTGCTCTCGTGATTTGAAAACCTTATCTTTGATCTACTTATTCATTTGTAAATTCCATTTCTTCTTTTAAAATCATCTATTAGGTGCTTACTGTGTGCCAGGCACTGGTCTAGGCATGTGCGTGGCTTATTATTTTATTTAATTCTTTGAACAAAACTTTGAGGTTGTTATTGCTATTCCCATTGTACAAATAGAGAAAAGGGGTTTCAGAGATGTCTGCGGGTCTTGCCTAAGCTCATACAGCCTGCGCTTTTTCCAGGAGGACAGAATCAAGTAACGACATTGTGAGTAGTAGTAGGGATGGGGAGGCTTGTTGACCTCCTCAAGAATGCAGGCACTGGGTTTCTAAGACGGCCTCATCTCCTTTAAACAGTGAAACCACAGAAGGAACATTTGTTTGTGAAATACATCACAGTGTTCCAGCAGCCTAGATTCTTTCCAAGAGTTTCTCAAAAATCCAGCAGAATAAATATCAGATTTTTTATTGCCCACCACATAATAGGAATATAACTTATTACTGTGGGAGCGCCAGGCTTTCGGCAGCCTCCATAAATCTGGCGCTCCAATTGACTCCATATGCATTTAAGCAAAACTCAGTCCACGTAGGGGAGCAGTGGATGTAATTGGAATATGGAATGGGGCTTTTGGATTAATCACATTCTGAATATTAACTGTGTATTATGCTGATTTCCTTGCGAATATATTCAGAAGTCCCAGCATGTGTACCTGACTCAGGCTTATACAATCAGAATAGCAAATATCCTGATTGTGAGGTTGGAAACAGTTCCAACTGCAGTGTATGAGGCTGAATTTCATTTCCTCTGAGAAAAAGAATATTTCAATACTCTCCCGGAGGCCTCAAAACACAATATACGGCTTTTCCACACCAGGGGAGGAAGCGGTATTTGTTTTCAACTGCCTAGTTCAGAATGGATTTTGCCAAAGAACAAGACCACGTTTTGTGGTGAATTCTTGGAGAATTTTTCTGACCCAAGAAATTTCTTTTCTTTTCTTTTCTCCCCTCCCCTCCCCTCCCTTCCCCTCCCCTTCCCTCCCCTCCCCTCTCCTCCCTCCTCTCCTCTCTCTCTTTCTCTCTCTCTTTCTTTCTTTCTTTCTTTTGGAATAAGCACTGTGTGATTGTCTTTAGTGGGTGGAGGAGGCAGTGGGGCTAGAAGGTGGTAGAGGAGGGAATAGGAAGAGGAGCAGTGTGACCAAGGATTAAGGTTTAGAGGGGAAAATTCTGAATGGCTCCCTGCTCTGCCAAGGGCATTGCTGGGACGACCTTGCTGCATAATGACAGAGAACATCCTATCCTAAACAATTCATCATTCACAAAGCAAGGCTGTACCTGCAGAATCTTGTCTAGCACTCACAGCAATTCTGAGAGGTAGGTGGTATGATTCCCATTTCACAGATGTAGAAACTGAGGCTTGGACAGTTTCTGCCTTGAACAAATGTGAATAAAAAAGTCATGAGAGAAGGACCTGATTGGGGAGGGGAGTGGCAAGTGAGGCACTTGCTTCAGGCACAATGTGAAGGGGCACCCAAAACCTCAATGATCGAGAAAAATCGTATTTTAATGCAATAATTTTTAAATTACTGCAAAAAATCTATGAGGAGCAAAATATCAAAATTCTAAATAAGGACAGGATTAGTAACAGTGCTTTGATGAGCCACATTGGAGCCTAAGGCAAAAGGAAAAATCAGCAATTCTGATCCAGTCTTCATTTATTTTGATGATGTAGTTTTCTTTTTTTCTTTTTTTTGTGGGGGGGATTTCCTTTAAGTTTTGTGCCTGAGACAAGTGTCTCACTAGCTTCACCCTAGTCCTATCCCTGCACGGGAGCCAAAATTATCTCCCTAAAGCCTACATCTGCTCAGATCAGACCTCCACTCAAAACCTTTCAGGGGCTCCCTGTTGCCTAAAGGAGAGTCCAGATGCCCAAGCTTGGCTCTGGGAGCTTCTGAAATTGAGGGTGTACAGACTGCAGGATCCGAACTGGTCTCTGCAGTTTACATACATGAAATGGGTTAAATGCTAGTTGTTGTTATTATTATTTAATCTTTACAACAGTCTTATGGGATAGGTACTACTGTTTTCATCCTTATTTTACAGACAGGGAAACTGAGGGTCAAAGAGATTAAGTAGCATACCAGAGGGAAGCCAACAATTAAATTGAAGAGCCAAGAGTGGAGTCCCTTTAATTTTGGCTCCAAAGTCAATAGAATTCTTTGTGAGCTCTACTGAAGCCTTTCAGAGTATGTCTTTTCCACAGGACTGTAGGCTTCCAGAGGGCAGACCTCATGGTGTATTTATCCTTGTGTTTGTCTCAGACCTCACAAGGGGTTTTGTACACAGCAAGTGCTCAACAAATAGCTTATAAAATAAACTGAATACTGTCTTAAAGCTTTCTTGAATGTGATTTGTGGTTTGTGCCTGAGCATTTACCCCTGCGACGTTGAGTGCATATGGTGCTTCTCTAGTTCTTTGCAAGGAAAGAGAACTTGACTTGGTGGTGGAGATGATGGGTGTCCAAAGTGAAACTCATCTTCTTCCTCCACCCACCTGCTCCTGCTGAGGTTCCTTTCTCTGTGAACATAGCACAGTCAACCCACTACTCACACAAGATACCAGGCATTGTTCTTCTCCTGTTCTTCCTTCTCCCTCTTTGTTGATAGCCACTCAGCTGCCATGTGCTGGGGATCCCTCTCCTAAACCTTTCCTCTTCAGCCACATCTCCACCCCTGTCTATCTCCAATTAGTCTAGGCTGTCACCAGATCTGGCTTGGATCCCTGTAACCCCCTTCTCACTGCTCTGCCTACTTCTAGGCTGCGCCCCACCCCCATCCCCTCATCTCATTCCATTAGCTACTGGGCAACTAGAACCGTCTTTTTCAACCACAGACAGATCAGACCAGCCTCTTTCCTGCTTCAAACTCTGCCATGGCACTGGTTACCTAGAGCAGTGGCCTCCAAAATAGGGGACCCACAAACTGGGGGCAATCAAGAGTGATCCCCTTGAGTATGAGAAGGTATTGAAATTTTTATTTTCTACTTTATCCTTTAAAATTATATTTCTGTACATATTTTATATGTTTCATTATATTTCTGTGCTTAGTTTAGGTTCAGTAGAGCCTGAGGCAGGGATTTGGATGCATGGGGCTTACTGAGAAAGTGAGTACAGGAGAAACCTATGAGGGAATAAGAGGAGTGGGATGGAGGCTCATACCTGTAATCCCAGTACTTTGGGAGGCCAAGGTGGGTGGATCGCTTGAGCCCAAGAGTTTGAGATGAGCCTGGGCAACATGGTGAGACCCTGTCTCTACAAAGAAATACAAAAATTAGCTAGGTGTGGTGGCGCATGCTTATAGTCCCAGCTACTCAGAAGGCTGAGGTGGGAGAACTACTTGAGCCAGGGAGGCAGAGGGTTGCAGTGAGCCGAGGTCATGACCATGACACTGTACTCTAGCCTGGGTGACAGAGAGAGATCCTGTCTTCAAAACAAAACAAGAAAACAAGAGAGAGAAGCAGGATAGGGTAGAGGAAAATAGGTAAGCAATGGTGTGGCCTCACCTGGAGTCTAGCTTCAGCCTGAACCCAGGGGGAGCTCTGGAGGGTAAATTGCACTACAGGGAGTTGACTTTTTGTACACCTATGTCAGCCACCTGACCTTAGGGTGGTGAGGGGTGTCAGTTTCCAACTGAGGCCATTCTCTTTGGCCAAGGGTAATTCTTTGGATAGGAGGACAGCTGTGAGCAGTGAGCAGTAACACTCCTGCTATGTCCCGAGGTGTGAGGGACAGATGGGACCCATTTATTAGTTTAGTATGTTTTTAGTTTGAGAAAAGACCTTCAGATTATAGGCGTAAATATTTGTTTTATATCATTATTTATCTTTTTGGGAATAGTAGTATTGTGTATGTTGGATTTTATTGTTTCTCTTCCATATCTGTTACTTTTCTTTTACTCTTTTCACTTCAGTTTGTTTTGTTTTTCTCAAATTTTCTTCTGTGTCTCTTGGTTTATTTTAATCATGTCAATTTGACTCTGTTTATTTCTATTTTCACTGCACTTTCCATGTTCACACTGAACTTTGTGAGAACCCATTTCATTCCCTTCGAATTTCTTCCCTGAATGCTTTTTGCTCTGGGCTAGATCCCAGCTGAGGAGGCCACACCTTTGCTTAGCTTTTTCCCTCAACTCCATTCTGCTTGCTTTATTCTCCCATAGGGTTTTCCTAAGTGTGTGCCCTTGGTAAGCCCCATGCATCGAAATCCTTGCCTCAGCCTCCACTGAACTTGAAAACTAAGATAGTAACATGCAAAAAATTATAAGTTTAAAAGGACAAACTAGAGCTAGACATTATCTCTTGTTTCTTAGAGGCAATGGTTTTATAACCAGGTTTTTGGCCCCCTTGCCCCAGGAATGGGGGAAGAGGACCTGGAGGTGTGGTGGGCTTGTTTAAGTAAATGTCAGGCCCAAAGAGTTTTGCAGAAAAGTGATTTATTAGGCAGAGAGAGAGAGAGAGAGAGAAAGGGAGGGAGAGAGAGAGAGGGCTCCCATGCTGTTGTGGGAGGGGATCCATAGATGGAGCCTGCACAGGTAAGGGGCAGGGGGACTTTTAATTTGGGAGTTACTCCTGCCCCATTTAAGTCCTCATCCAGTGAGAGGAGTTCTTCCAAACTTCCTCTGGAGTGATTAATTTTTTACTCTGATGTTGGATTGGTTGCCTGGCCCACAGTTCTCCCATAGCTTTGGGCTTTCTAAACAGAGGGAGCTCACCTGGATAGTCTGCCTTTCCCGTGTGCAAAAGTTAGACAAAGAACTCTAGGCTCGCGGATCGGGGTGGTGGATGGAGATATGGTGCTGGGAAGTTCTTGCCTTTGAAACCACGCCCCTTGTGGACTTGGGAAGAGAAGTTAGATTTGGGAAGAGAAGTTAACACAGTCCCTCAGTTTTATTAAGCATTTTAAACAATCATTGTTGTGATGTAGTTTGCTTCAGTTATTTCAACTTTTTATTCTAGAAATATGTGGATATATGCAAAAGTGGGCAGACTTGCATGCTGAACATCCAGGCATGCATCATGCAGCTTTGACACACAGTCCGTCTGTTCAGGCCAAGTCTAGAAGTTGGAGCTCTGGCCTGGGAGGGTGGTGGAATCAGAGTGGACACCTTTGTAGTCTGTTAACAGTAGTGATGTCACAAGACATTTGATAGGGAATTGATGTGTCATGCCTAGAACAAGGGCCCCAGGATGGCCTTGTCTGTTCTGTGTCCTGCTAAGAGTTCAAAGTCCAGCCAAGATGCAGCACAACATGGGCATCCAAAATACATTTGTTAAGAGAATGATCATTCTCAGCCTCTTACTCCTGGTCTATTATTATTATTAACATTATTATTAACAAAATTGCATATCACACTTAGTTCATGTCAGGCACTGTTCTAAGTGCTTGATATATATTCATAAGTTACCCTCAGAACAACCCCGTGAAGTAGATACTTTTATTGTCCCCAGGAAACTAAGGCACAGAGAGGCTAAGTCTCTCTTCTGAGGCCACCAAACTGATGATCCAGAGCTGGGATTCTCACCCAGGCCTTGAGTTTCCTTGTCTGAGGGCAGCAGAAGGAGGTTGGGTGGTCCCTGTGGGTGGCATCGGGATGCAGGCTGGAGGTGAAGGGCCAGGGGACTCAGAAGCAGGACTAAGGAGGGGCTGAGGGGCAAGGAGGGTGTGGCAAGTGGAAGGAGTGTCCAGCAGAGTGGTAAGGATGGGATCCCGAAGGAGACAGACCAGATGTGAAGTCTAGCTGCTCCTCATTGGCTGCGTGTCTTTTGTCAAGTCACGTCTATATTGGGAAATTCATTCTCTTGGTTTGTAAAACAGGCCGTATAAACTGAACTCAGGGTTACTGCTGTGTGATTGTCCTGTCTCTGATCCCCCTAAATGGCTCCTGTTGCTCACCCACCCATTCATTGAATGAATGAATCAGTACAGCCTTCGATAGCTGTTTAAATCTCTTGCAGTAGTATTACTTGGTGCTGGCTACTGCTTGAAATCTACAGGTCTGAGCAGGATCTGGTGGATATTTTGGTTTGAGAGAGGTTTTTTTCAAGGATTCTTGAAAATGAATCTTTTTTTCAAGGAGGTGCAGTGGCATGTATCTTGGGGGCGCATCTCTCAGCATGTGGAAGGGACATAAGGCTTGCTTCTCTTCAGCTTCCTCTGGGGTTGGCAGACACTTTGGTTCTCACTAGGCCAGGAGAGTGCATTGGTTGATAGTGGCAGCTCTGGGTTCAAACAGACAGGTTCAAATTTTGGGCCACTTCCTGCGCACATGATCTTGGTCAGCTGATTTACCCTCCCAGGGCCTCAGTTTCCTCATCTGTAAAGTGAGGATAGAGAAACATATACCAGTCCTATTGTAAGGATTAAATGAGGAAATACACATGAACACAGCTTGGACAGTTCCCAGCACATGGTGGTGCCTAGTAAATGCACACACATCGAATTCCTTTCACATCAGGGGGTAATTGTGAATATTTTCAGATGTGTCCTCACCCACACCTGAGTAGATACAGATCATCTCAAGGCTCTGTCCACAATGGAGGAACTGTCTTCTCATCATACGGAGTACGAGTAAACACCTATAAAACAATTGCTGTATGCTAGGCACTCTTCCAGATACTTTATTTATATTACCTAATTTAATCTTCACAAAAATCCTAGGAAGTAGATACTATATTACCCTATTTTTGAATAAAGAAGTGGAGGATCAGAAATATTAAGTGACTTTCCTGAAGTCACACAGCTATTAAGCAGCAGAGATGTGTTTTAAACCCCGAGCACCTAGCCCCAAAGCCAGTGAACTGAACTACAACGCTCTCCTGCCTCTCTAAAGCCAGTGAAACTCCGCAGGCGAGGGGAGAGTAGCTTTCTGGCTGAGCCCTGTTCTTGTATCTTCTTCACACAGCAGCTGGTTCACCTGCAGTCTCAGGAGAGAGGAAAGGGCCCTATAAGGGGGTGAGGACAGCATCATTTCTGAGCAGAATCTCTAAGTCTCAGATGCTGAGCTACTGCACTTCTGGACTGAGTTGATATCTCTGGAGCAAGACGCAGAGAAAGTGAAATGGGCAGAGCTGGCGAGACATGCAGAGCATATCTTGTGTCACTGGTGGAGCTGAGAGTGCTTGGGTAGTTCAGATCAGAGTATAAAATTTCCCATTGTTTACTTCTCAGTATAATTTTTTAAGTGAGCAGTATGAAAGAGCAGCAAAAGGATTGTTGAATATGAGGGTGGAGGGTGGGTGAAGACAAGCAGTGGAAAATGGGCAGGAGGCTGAAGGTGAGACCCATCAGGGTGGCAGTGGTGGAGAAGACATGTGGGGTAAACGGGCCAGAAAAACGACAGTTGGCCAAACTCTTGAGAGACCTGGTAGCATGACTCAGGGGAAGAAACTGGGCTTTGGAATTGGAAAGTTTTTAACTTGCCACTTCCTGGGTGGGTAATCGTGGATAAATGACTTCCTCTCTCTACCCTCAGTTTTCCTATCTGTAGCATGCGGAACAGGGTGGCTTGATAATCTCTCTGCTCCCTGACCTAACTCTCTCGTTCTCTGAGTGTCACCATATTTTGGGGCATGTTTGAAGACATTAGGGATGGCAAAAATGGCCTCCCTGAAGCCCTCCAGGGATAGGACAGGCCATTCTGTGTCTGTTAGAATTCCTTGCTTCAGTTGGCACATGTGGCTGCTGGAATCAGGCCTGAAATTGGTCCTCTTGACTAGCAGGAGCCTGAAGCTTTTGCAACCAAAAGGAGAAGCTTCATTAGATCTTGCCAGACAGCAGTGTCCTTGGAATAAGTAGAGGGTCCAAAAGTGCCTTGGAATCTTGAGCCTGTAGAAATGTGGACAATGGAGAGGCTGGGAGGAGCCCGGGAAGCCTCAGGTAATGGGCATGCCCTAGCACTCTGCAGAGGTGTTGTGGAAGGTGCCCAAGTGCAGGGAGGGAAGCCTGATCTGAGGCTCTGGCTATAGCTGGTAGCATAAGAAAAAGGCACCATGGAGAGCTCCTCAGGGAGCCATGGTCTATGGGGTGACTTGGCCTGAAGCTTTGCCCAAGAGGACCGTATCATACTGAATGATAGCAAACTGGACAAATCAGAGCCTCTGTTTGTATAAGTAAAAATTCTAGGTGAGTAAAGAGAAAATGAATCTCTTGGGTCAGACTGTGACTCATGATGTTGACATCACTCTATCAAGCCGGAGGTTCACCTCTGTTTTGGAAGCTCCGGGACTAACTGCAGTGTGTGAGGCTGAATTTCATTTCCCCTGAGAAAAAGAATATTTTAACACTCTCCAGGAGGCCTCAAAACACAATGTATGGTTTTTTGACACCAGGGGAAGAAGTAGTGTTTGTTTTCAGCTGCACAGTTTAGAGTGGGTTTGCCAAAGAACAAGACCATGTTTTGTGGTTAATTCTTGAGGATTTTTGTAGCCCAAGAACAACTTCTTCTTTTCCTTTTTCTTCTTTTTCTCCTCCTCCTTCTCCTCCTCCTCCTCCTCTTCTTCTTCCTCTTCTTATTCTTTTTAAAAAAGGAATAAACACTCTGTGATTGTCTTTAGTGGGTGGAGGAAGCAGTGGGGTCAGAAGGTGGTAGAGGAGGGAGGAGGAAGAGGAGCAGTGTGACCAAGGATTAAAGTATAGAGGGGAAGATCCTGAATGGCTCCCTGCCCTGACAAGAGCATTGCTGGGATGACCTTGCTGCATGATGACAGAGAACATCCTATGTTAGTTACACAATTCATCATTCACAAAGCAAGGCTGTACCTGCAGAATCTCATCTAGCACTCACAGCAGTTCTGAGAGGTGGGTGGTATGATTTCCATTCCACAGATGTAAAAACTGAGGCTTGAACAGTTTCTGCCTTGAACAAAAGTGAATTAACAAGTCACGGGAGAGGTGTTCTCTGCCCACAGGTCCTGCAGTAAAAACCTTCACCAACTGCAAAGAATCTGAAGCCCAGAGAGGTTAAGTGACTCCTCTGTAATTACACAGCTAGTAAATGGCAGCAAACAGTAACCTCTAAAGCCTGTGCATTTAACTATTATGTTACATTGTGCTCTGGTTGATCCATCCATCCATCCATCCATCCATCCATCTATCTATTTTTAAATTTATTGAGCACCTCACTGTGTGTCCAAAATGTGATTCTTCCTTGACTGTCAAGAGCTAGCTTTCTTCTATCATTCTGCTTCCATCCACCCATCCATCCATTTATCCATCCTCACACTTAATGAGTTCTCTGCTAGGTTGCAGGCACTGTGCCAGGCAAGCATGACCTTCCCCGATGGGTTAACAGTCTATAGGGGAAGACAACAAACAAAGCAACAAATGATTACAACCCATGGTAACCCACAAGGGAATGAATCTGAGGACAAGAAATTCTCTGATTAGGGAACATTCAGGAAGAATGAAGAACAGATAAATGAAGAACAGGTAGGAGTCAGCAGAGTGACACAGTAGTAAGAGAATTCCAGGCAGGGAAAGCATGTTCCCAGCCTCTGAGGTGGGAAAGACCATGGAGGCCAGTGTGGCTGGAGCAGGGTGACTACAGGTGAAAGTGTCTGGGGATGACATCAGAGAAATATGCAGGGCTTGGTGACAACAGTACATGTGATAGAAAGCCAGGAAATGTGTCATCCGGGCAGAATCACATGAATGGACCTGATGGCTACTGTGCCACTCTCATGTCACCTGCACCTGGTCCCACTTGGCGGTTGGGCACATTCCAATTGCCTTTGAGGATGGTGGTGGAAAAAAATGTTAGCTGTCATTTGTTAAGTGTTTACTGCATGTTTTATGTGTTTTTCCTGTATTGTTACATTTATCCTTACCACATCCTATGGACTAGGTACCATTATTATTTCCTTTTTTAGGGATAAACTGAGGCTCAGGGAAGTTAAGACATTTGCTCAAGACAAGCTTGATTGAGGGGGATTAGAACAGAAGCTTATGTTTGCTTGATTTCCTTAGAGGTGTATATGAACTTGCATACGTGTCAGTCCTAAGCCACATGCCTAGAATCAAATCATTCAGAGAAGCCAGGGCTGGGATGAGAAGCAATGCATCTCAAGTAGCTGAAATTTGACAATAGAGGGGACGAGGCTTATTTAGCTTGGAATCCAGCATTAGAACACTTTGGTCCTGTGTCTTCTGGGTGTCTTATCACTCACTGGGAGGGTGAGAAGGGAATGCTTGCACCACGGGGAGTTGCTGCAGCTGTTGTTAGAAAGCCTGATGTTTCTGACCTCTTCCTACCTCCTCCTATGCCTCAACCCTTAGTGTCTCCTCCGAATGCTACAAAATCCACAATCCATCTCATCCTTGGCCAAGAACAGCAGCCAGAGGGGAAAGCCCCATGGGACCAGAGAGCCAACAATTCGAAAGTAATCTGCTTCTTCACAGCCAGGGCTCTTGTTCTGTGCCTAGCTGGCCCTCGATGCAAATTACTCTGATCTGAGCAGTTGGGCCTGGCTCTGGGAGATATGAATTCAGCTCACATCTGGAATAGAGTGCAGCGAAAACGGAGAGACTCAAAAGTCAGATATAGCTGGGACCCAACCTCACCTTGGCCATGTACCAAACCTCCTAGCTGTGTGACCTTGGATAACTTAGATAATTTCTCTGAAGTCAAAGTCTTTATAACATCTAGGTCAGTTTCTCAAGGCCAAAATCAGTACAGTGAGCTGTGAGCAGAATGCTCATAACTGATAATGATAACTGAGTACTTGCTATATACCCAGGGCTGTGCCAAATGAGATGTCTATGTATTTGAGTATATATGTAATGAGTGTGTATGCATATGCATATATATATACATATTTTAATTCTTAACCCTATCCACTGCACATATTGTCCTTATTTTATAGATGTGCAACTGAGACTCAGAGAGGTTGAGTAATTCATCACAATTTAGTAAGTGGCAGAGCTGAGATTTGAACAAGGGGAGCTTAACTCTTCCTCATCTTCTTTCATTGCCTTAAATATCCCCCCTTTTCTAAGTTGTTAGCACTTCAAGTGCAAACTCCAAAGCCTTCTGAGATGGCAAAGGCCTTATTTACAGGCATTTGGAAGTCGTAATTAGAAAGTGGAAGTCATCCTTACTAAATTCCACATCGTAGTCAGTTGGGTGTGGAAATTGCACAATTCCAATGGTTTGAATGTCTTCTTTATCCCAGTTGGTGCCTGCCCTAAATTAAAATCCCTGAAGGTAGTTCTCTCTTAATTAACTGTTTGCCTTGTTAGCACTGTAAACATTTTCCTTGTTGTGGAGTGGGTCACACCAATTAAAAGCAGAGTTGATGTTGAGCAGGAGGGAAGTGTATCCAAGCTTGCTGGGAAGCGGAGCCTCCTCTGGCCTGCTGCCGTTCTTGCATTTCTACCGGGAGGTCACAGGACACAGATCCCTGGCATGACTGCTCCTCCCATTCAGCAAGCCGCTACCACATGTTATGGGCTATGTACAGAGGTTGGGAGCATGGGTTTGGAGCCGCTGAGACCTTGGTGTGGGTTCTGGCCTCTTCCTGTGGCTTAGCTTTCTTAGCAGTAACATGGGATGGGACAATATCTGCCTCACGGCTGGAGATGCGGCATGAATAGAGATATGTGCACTTAGTATTGGGCTGATGCTTAACAAAGAAAGCTCTTCTTCCCTACTCCTTCCATCTGCTCTAGTTCACATTTCTTATGCTTTTTGACCAGTCGGCATCATTAGAATGTTCTCCCTAGGTGGAGGAATTTCCCCTTGTTAAGAGTCCTACCTTCCCGAGGAAAAAAGCCAGGAACTCACTTTGCCATCCCCTTTTCAATCTTGTGGCCCAACCCTGGAACCCAATTCAGATGACTTGATTTTTTTTTTTTAAAGAAATAGTCTTATTGAAGAATAACAGATAGTAGAAAATCACACGAAGCATTAATATACTCCTTGTTAAATATTTACAAAGTGAACATATTCCAGCAACCAGTGACTAAAATAAAAGAAGAGAACACTACTGGCTTCCCAGAAGACCCCACTGAACCCCCTTTCCAGTCTTTATTCCCTGTCACTATCTACTATCCTGACTGTTGAAGCATAGGCTAGCTTCGCTAATTTTTTTTCTAAAAAAAAAAAAAAAAAAAAAAAATGGGATACATGTGCAGAACGCGCAGGTTTGTTACATAGGTATACGTGTGCCATGGTGGTTTCCTGCACCTATTAATAAATTCCTTCCCCTTACCCCCCCACCCCTCAACAGGCCGTGGTACGTGATGTTCCCCTCTCTGTGTCCATGTGTTCTCAGTGTTCAACACCCACTTATGAGTGAGAACATGCAATATTTGGTCGTCTGTTCCTGTGTTAGTTTGCTGAGGATGATGGCTTCCAGCTTCATCCATGTCCCTGCAAAGGACATGATCTCACTGCTTTTCATGGCTGCATAGTATTCCATGGTGTATATGTACCAAATTTTTGAACTTTTATATAGATGGGATTAAACAGAATGTGTTATTATTAGTGTGTATCATTTTGCATCTGGCTTTTTCAATCAGTATTTTGTTGTTGCTGTTGGGATTTTTGTTTGTTTTTGAGACAAGGTGTCTTATTCTGTTTCCCAGGCTGGAGTACAGTGGCAAAATCTCAGCTCACTGCAGCCTTAAGCTCTTGGACTCAAGTGGTCCTCACACCTCAGCCTCCTGCGTAGTGTAGACTACAGGCATGTGCCACCATGCCTAGCTAATTTTTGTATTTTCTGTAGAGATACAGTTTTGCCATGTTGCCCAGGCTGGTCTCAGACTCCTGGGCTCAACTGATCCTCCTATCTCAGCCTCCCAAAGTGCGGGAATTACAGGCACGAGCCACTGTGCTGGGCCTCACTCAACACTTTGTAAGATGTATCCATATTGTTGCATGTAGTTCATTCATTCTCATTGCAGTGTAGAGAGTACACAGAGCAGTGTAGTGACATATGCTTCCATTGCTAAGCATCAGCCCTATAGTAAGTGCATATATAGCTTCATTCAAGCCTCATTCCAACTGTGAGGCAGATACTGTCCCATCCCATGTCACATCCACTGTATGAATATACCTGTTTATTTTTCCATTCAACTGTTGATGGACATTTGGGTCATTTCTAGTTTTTAGCTAATACAAGTAGGGCTGGTATGAATATTGCTACACATGCTTAGTGGTGAACACATAAGCATTCCTTTTGGGCATATACATATGAATAGAATTGTTGGATAGAATTCATAGGTTATGTATGTGATGGCTTTAGCAGATACTGTGAACCATTTTATAAGTGTTTATAACAATGTATACTGCCACCAATAATATATGAGTGTCCCAATTGCTCCAACACTTAGTATTAACTATCTTTTTAACATTAGCCTATTATGGTAGTGATAGATATTGCATTGTGGTTTTTCTCTGACATCCAAATAACTTTTCATGTGAACTTCCTATCTATGTCTTTTGTCCATTTTTTTCTCTTGGGTTGTTTGACTTTTTCTTATTAATTTGTAGGAGTTCTTTTTATACTTTGGAAAAAAGTCCTTTTGGGTTTTGCAAACATTCATTTTCCCTCTACTTGTTGTCTTTTCATCACTAGTAGGTGATATCTTTTGATTACTATTAAGAATTGTAGTTGTAGTCCAATTTGATATTTCCCTTTAGAACTTTTGTGATCTATTTAGGAAACTTTTTCCAATGTCAAGGTCGTGAGGATATTCTCTCATGTTTTTGCCTGAAAGCTTTATTGTTTCACCTGTCATGTTTAGATGCATAATCCATCTGGCATTGATTTTTGTGTATGCTGTGAGGTAGGGTTCAAGATGAATCTTTTCCTCATATGGATGTCCAATTAACCTGGCACCAATATTTGAAAACACCCATTCTCTTCTGTTTGCAGTAATACTTTTGTGATAAATCAGATGGTTATATATGTGTGAGTCTGTTTCTGGACTCTATATTTTGTTCTGTTGGTCTCTTTGTCTAATCTTCAAGAAATTTTCATTTGGAAGAGAGATTTGTGAAGAAGGGGGTACCCTGAGGAACCCATTTTTTGGTGATGATTGGGGGAGAAGCATAGAGAAATCTATTTAGCTTCTAGAGGCAGCTGTGGCACAGTCCTAAAGTCTTAGCAATTTGAATTACAGTATCTAGGGCCTCTGTGGCACCGACCATAGGTTTCCTTGGAGCAGTCCATGGGTATAAAATGGGCATTGCCCTTGGCTGTGTAGGCTTTAGGCTTAGTTCTCTGTTCCTTCCATGAAGGATGAATACAAAGAATTTGAAACCTCTGTGCTTGCCTTCCCCTGAAACCAATTTGCCACTGCATGTTCCTTTCCCAGTAAGCTGTGAAATACAAGGTCTCCTTGTAATACTTTTATACACTGCTCACTGCAGTTTAATATATGAGACACTGCATCATAGTCTGGAGGTTCAAAATTACCTCGAAGTAATCATTTCCTAGAGGGCTGGTAGTAAACATTCTGTCACATAGCTATAGATTGTTGCCTGTTGCCATCAATCAGCCCCCCAGGGGGATATTAGGGAGAATGATACAGGAGTGAACTGAGAACTGGTGAGTGTCTGCACGTGGCTGCCAGGTCTCTGCAAAGGGAGATCGGTGTCATGGTCTGTGGCAGACTGGCTTTGTGGGGGGTGGGCTCCTTCAGCACTAAGGAGCTAGAGGTGTGGGTCTGAGCCCTTAGTGGCCTGTTGGCCTGACTCAGCTTCAAGGTCATGGGATCCTTCATCCCTAAACTTGGCTCTCTGATATCTTCCCTAGTGATTTGGACCAAACCCATCACCTGTGTTTGCAAAATAATAATAGTTGCCATCCATAAGCACTCACTCTGCCCCAAGACATCTTCTAATCATTTTCATGCATCATTTCAATCTTCAGAGTGACTTAAGGATGAAGTTACAATGTTAGCCCTATTTTAAATCTGAGAAAACTGAGGCTTGGCGATCTTGGCTAACTTGCAAGGTCATGGAAAAGTCAAGATTTGAACCTGGGGTGTTCTGCTTCCAGAGGCTGGGTGCTAAGTCACTATGTACTCACTCTCTTAGACATCCAGCTCTGCACTGGGCCCATTAGCCAGTGATCTCACTAAATATTTAAGGATGCTGCTTTTGTCCTCATTGTATAGATAAAGGAACTGAGACTATAAGAAGTGCAGCTGCTCATCCAAGTTCAGTGAGTAGATGGCATTACTGAGGTTCCACTACAGGGCTCTCAGGCTATACATCTAAAACTTACTTCTTGGGTAGGCAGTAAAACATCTCTGTCTGCAGAGTGAAGAATGTATGCAAGTTCATCTCATGAACTTAATGTCTTGATGAACTTACATCTATGTCTCCAAAAAGGGCAGATCAGGTTTTGGCAAACTGACATATAAACAACTTAAATGACCCTCTTGAAACACAAAATTATTAATAAAATGTAGGTATGGACATATATATTTATTTGGTAGGGGCATTCAAGTAAGGGGCTCTGAAACTTATACTTCGTAAACTTCATGGCAAATCCATTCTAGTTTCCAGTCTTCTGTGGAGTCCCACATTGGACGCTAATCTCCAAAACTCAGAAGATTTTCCTGCATCAGCTCAACTTTTAGAAATCTGAGCATGAAAAGAAGCACAACGTGGAAGATTTGAAAGTGTTCAGCATCATCTGTGGTCCCAGCCCAGGACTGAAGCTGCAAGTGGTGAGGACTGTGATTGACTCTAAGCTAGTTTCACTCAAAGTGTGGTCTCTGAGCTGTGGGCCTATGAGATGTTTGTTACCAGTCCAGAACAAGATCAGTCAGGCACCAAGAACTGGCATTTGAAAACTTTTACAGCAATTCAGTACTGCAGAGGGTCCAAGTGTCTTGCTAAGCAGGACGTGGACAAGTTTGCATCTGACATTTTGAAACACTAGTCATGCACAGTAGAACCATGTATCAGTCCATGATATATTGGGAGAAAAATAAAGCTGGTCCTTTATCATAGACAGTTTGAGAAGCATTGGTCTAAGCCTTATTGGGGATGTCATTGTTTTGAATACACTCAGTCATCAATCAACGTTTCACTTCACAAACAAGCAAACCTCAAACCACACCAAGAAAATGATAACGGCAACAACAAAATCCCAAATCTGACCCAGTCAAAATCTGTTTGTGGTCTGGTTTAGTTTTGATCTGGATAATCTCATTGGCCTCCATTTTTGTGCAGGCTTTGAAGAAGGTAGCTCCAGTGCCTTTCAAAATGTAGCCTAAGGACAACAGCCTTTATCCAAATTGCCTGGGAAGCTATGTTAATTCCCATTGCTTTGTAAGAAATCACCATGTACTTAGCTTAAAACAACATAAATTCATCTTGCCATGTCCATTGGGAGAGGAGTTTGAGTCCCGTGCTCAGGATCTCATCAGGCTAAGATCAACATATTGGCCAGAGATGGGGCTTGAGGTCCTTTTTCAAGCTCACTAGTAGGTGGCAGAATTCAGTTCCTTGAGGTTGTAGGACTGAGGTCCTCAGTCCCTAGTGGCTGCCCACTGTTCTCTGCCATGTGGTTGTCTTCATAGTATAAAAGTTTTCTTCTTCAAGGCCAATAAGAGTGTCTCTGTTACCTTGATCTTCACAGTGTCTTCCATCTCTGACCTCCACATCCTCTTCCGAAGGACTCAGATTACGTCAGACATGCCAAGGATAATCTTCCCTTTCATTTACTTATTAACAGATTAGGGGCCTTAATTACATCCACAAATTCCTTCACCTTGGCCACATAATGTAAGCTCATCAGAAGAGTGACAACCATGCTATTGACAGATCTCAACTACACTCAAGGTGAGGGGATTATACAGGGCATGTACAGAAAGAGGGAGCTATCTTGGGGGCTATTTCAGATTCTGCCTATGCAGAAGTCAGTTTAAAAGGTATGTTCTTGGTTCCAAACCCAAGAGAATTGATTTGCAGGCATTGTGGGGCCCCAGAACACACATTTTAACAACTTTCCCAGCTACTTTGAGACTCTAAGTTATAAAAATCTGGGCTTGAGTGTCAGATTTGCCACTTATTGGTTGGGAGGCCTCTAGATAATCATTCCTTGTCTATGACATTCAGTTTCTTTACCTGTAAGGTGAGGTGGGCAAGCCTACCCTGCAGGATTGTAGAGAGGATTAAATATGATGAAGATTGGTGGTTTTTTCATCCTAACTGCACAGAATCATTGGGGAGGTGCCCTGAGTCACCTCAGACCAACTTAGTCAAAATCTCTAGGATGGAGTCTAGGCATCAACATTTTTTTAAAGCTCCCCAAATTATTATTATTATCATTATTATTATTATTTTGAGACAAGATCTTGCTCTGTCACCCAGCCTGGAGTGCAGTGGTGCAATCACAGCTCACTGCAACCTCAATCTCCTGGACTCAAGCAATCCTCTTGCTTCAGCCTCCTGAGTAGCTGAGACTGTAGCACAAGCACACCTGGCTAATTTCTTTTTAAGTTTTAATAGAAATAAGGTCTTACTATGTTGCCCAGGCTGGCCTCAAACTCCTGGGATCCAGCAATCCTCCTGCCACAGCCTCCCGAAATGCTAGGATTACAGGTATGAGCCACCACATCCAGCCTCCCCAAGTGATTCTAATATGCTGTTGATCTGTAGTTACTGCTACAGTAATGCTATGCAATGAATAACTCTGAAATCTCAGTGCCTTGCAATAGCAAGCATTTCTCTCGCTCTTATGTCTGCAGATGGGCTAGGGTTTGATTAGTCAGGCCTCACTCCAGGCAGGGTGTGTCTGCTCTGTGTTTCTCATCCTAAGGCCAGCAGCTCTGTGGGACATGCCCTTATTATGATGCTGACGGCAGGAGCACTGGAAATTGGAAACGTGCCACCTCTCGAACCTCAGCTTGTAACTGGCCCCCTGTCACTTTCTCTTACATTACATTGGCCAAGGCAAGTGACATGACTAAGTTCAACAACAGCAGGGCAAGGAAGTAGACTCTATCGACAATGGGAAACACTGCCAAGTCACATGGCAAAGAGCTCAGATGGATGAGTCTGCTGAGAGCGGGTGTGGCGTTAGGACCAGTAACCCGATTTACCACAGCTGATAACCTCGGATGCTAGGAAAAGCACTTTGCAAGGTGCCTGGCCAGAGTGGATACTCAATAAACATTGTGTATTCCCCTGGAGCATGGACTCCCACAGCTTCCTCTGAGGCTCTCCAAAGGGAGTGATTCTCCTTCCGTGACTGGTTCCAGGGATGAAGGGCTTTCCCTCACTGGCGTGAAGTCGAAAGAGAGGAGCTTGCCTTAATGCACCAACTGGTTTGAATTCCTGGGAAGAGAGATCCCCATTGGAGGCTGCAAGACCTATGATTATCTACTTAAATATCCATTTTCCCATCCACCACTCACAAAGTGCTCTATTTATTTGCACACTCTCCGTAATATAGCAGCGGAGGGAGAATTCATTAAGGCAAATAGTGAGGGTAGCTTTCAAAAAAAAATTCATTGCTCTGTTTTATGCAGTACATAGTTCCCTGTTTAATGAGAACTCGGCAACTCCATTTTCCTTAAGGGTTTAATAAAAGTATAATTTAAAAAATTAAGACAGACGGGGAAAGTGCCGAGAGAAGCTATTTTCCCCATTAACGCGCAGAGTAGACCTTCTTGGTACTGCAAGATGGGTGGGGAGAAGAAAAACTCCAGGAGCTATCAAGAGTTCTTTAAGGTTACATAAAACTCCGGCCGGGGTTTATGTCGCCTAGGGATTCTTGCTGAACAGATAGGAATTAGATTTATGGGTTGAGTAATGGGACTGTTACCAGTTGGCAGTTTAATTAATGCTGATATAGGAGCTTTGCTTTCTCTGAACTACAGAGCACTGGAGGAGGAGACATTTACATTTTTAAAATTTTCTGAATATTCTTGATTGCCTTTGGATGTTAGAGGGAGGGATATTCTTGGGGTGGCAATGGCCAATGTCCAGGTGATTCTCAGCTCTCTGCATGTAGCATGTCAGGGGAAAACTGTTAACCACAATTTGGTTTCCTTCCATCTTGCTACTGATATTGGCTTCTTGAAGCAGGGAAGAACCTGAGAGAGAGTCATTTTAATATGATGTTATTAAAGAAGCTAGCTAAGAATTAGTATTGCTTACATTTTTGAGTGCTTATTTTATTAATTTTCACTGGGAAACTAGTGTGGTTATCATCATCAGGAAACCAAGGCTCAGTCACACAGACAAAAAATACAGAGCTGGGATTGAACACTGTGTCCACGTTTTAAATTCTGTGCTGCCCTGTCTTATGTGACAAATGGTCCAACTGAGGCTCAGAGAAGTGGGGTAAAATTCTCAAGCCTGAATAGCAAGTGAATGCAGAGTGGGAACTAGATTTCTACCTATCAGGCTTCCCTGGTACAACTCTTGAATTTAATGTGGGGATTCTGACTGACTGTAATATTAATCTGCGTGACTCTCATTGAGAAATATAAACAGGCTTTCCTTCCTCATCTAGAACACAGTAAGCAGAGCTCATATTGATGGAGGGCTTACTACGTTGCAGGCACTCTGCTGAGTGCTTTGGGTTTATTATTACATTTAATCCTCACAATAAAGGGTAGGAGGAAGGTATGTAGAAGGAAGGTATCTCCACCTTAGAGATGAGGAATCTGAGGCTCTGGGAGGTGAGATGACCTGCCCATGGTCACAAATGGGGAAATGGACCAGATAGCATTCTGACCCAGATCTGTCTGAAACTCCCCAGTCTTTGCACTGGCCCCCCAAAAAACATTGCTTGGCTTTTCCACTACTTCATTTTACCCGTGTTCCAGGCTGGCTTCATCCATGATCTCTGGGAGTTGACTAATGCAATTCAGACTGACACATTTGGGAATTATTTTTAGCAACTTCCCATAAAAATCCTTCCTCTCAAAAGATAAGAAGGCGTCTGCTTTCCTTGCCCACATTCCCTTGTTGGCATGTGGTTCTAGGCCTCCTTGATGTGCTGTGTTATAAATCAGGAGGCTCTCTGACCTTGAAGAGACGAATGGGTCTCTGAGTATGGAGTAAGTGGGTCAGCAGTTTGGGAAACACTCTCATCTCTGTCTCTCTTTGGCTGCCATTTATTGCATGATCCTTAAGAGAACCACATTTCTTTCCAACCAAGAAAATGTATATGGTTTTCCTCTATGTTTGATTTAAAAGTAGTTAAATTTTTTTTTCTTGACCATGTTGTCAAAGACATTTGAGTTGATGACTGAAGGTCAAGAGGTAGATAATATCCAGAGAATGGAGAGAATGATTCCTAAATTTATGTTCATGTTATCAAGGCTGGTAACTGGCTTTAAGTATGTTAAAGTTACTTTTTACATTGATCAAAGAAAATAAGCTTTGATTTTGCAGGGATTTCCTATTTAGGACAAGCAGAAGTGACTTTTACATCACACAGAACCCTGATCTCCATGCTCTCATTCATGCCAGACATCACTAATAGATCATGGCACTATTGCCTGCTCACAAAAGTTGTGATCTTAAGATCCTTCCCAGTAGAGGGCTCCAGGTAGCCACTGCCACTGATCAAAACTGTATTATTGGTCAAGCTTGGTTGGATGTTATTATATATCCTTTTTGAGTTTTCCTGCCACACAGCCTCAGCTACAGGCCAAACTGGATTGAGATAAGATGCTAATCAAGGCATCATATGGGAAATTAAATGATGCTCCAATTCTTAAATAATTAGAAATGAAGGCTTAGAGAAGTGACTCATTGACAATCACATAGCCAATAAGCAGGGGAAGGAATTTAGTAGATTTGAGAGTCAGATAGACCTAGCTTCAAGTCCTATCTATACCACTTCCTAATTTGGTGATGTTGGGAAAATCACTCCAATTCCCTGAGCCTCAGTTTTGTCATTTGTAAAATGGGAGTATAATCTACTGACCTTATTGAGCTATTGTGAGAATAAAATGAGATAATGCGTATGAAATGCCTAGGGGAGGGCATGGTAGATAGAGGAGGTACCTAATATCAGAAGTTACTTTACCAGTGTTCTTCAAAATATCTTGTGAACAAAAAGCTTAATACACATTATTACAAGATCTGAAAACTTTGTAAAGTGGGCACCACTAACCCTATTTACAGATCATGAAATGGAGACTCAGAGAAATAAGACAGCTTTCCCAACATTATACAGTAAGTAAAATAGCAGAACAAGAATTCAAATTTTGGCTCATTGCAACCTCTGCCTCTTGGGTTGAAACCATCTTCTCACCTCAGCCTGCCAAATAGCTGGGAATACAGGTTCAAACCACTATGTTTGGCTAATCTTTGTATTTTGTATAGAGACGGGGTTTCACTTTGTTGTTCAGGCTGTCAAACGCTTGAGCTCAAGCAATCTGCCCATCTCGACCTCCCAAAGGACTGGGATTACAAGTATGGGCCACTGTGTCTGGCAATCCTTTATAAATGTCAGCACGTTTATCTGCATGACTATTTTCCCTTACTTTTATTTTTCTCTCCAAAGCGCTTTTTAACTGTCCAACGTACTATCTTACTAAATAATTTACTTATTTATTATGCATATATTTTACTCTCTATCTCTCTCCTACTTGATCATAAACCCCACAGGTTAGGGAATTTTATTTTGTTAACTGCTATATTCACTGATCGTGGTACAGAGCCCAACAAGCAACAAGAAATATTTGCTGAATAAATGCATGAAGTATATACCTGGCTCAAAAGCTTCCATTGTGCCATACTATGTCCTAAACAATTTATAATCAGAACTATCATTAATCGAATGCCTACCATATTCTAGGCATCATGGAGGCATCAAAAATATACTGTTGCTAAGTCTGACCATAATCTTTGATGGAAGAGATGTTTTTCTAGGCTTTGCAGTTGAGGAAACTGACATTCAGTGTGGTTATGTCACTTGGTCCCATCAGACAGCTATTAAGGAGCAAGTGGCGAGCCAGGTCTAGGTCAGCTGGTCAACAAGACCTGTTGTTCTTCCCCAGCTCACATACTACAAGAGACATGCTTCACTCACAGGGAGAAGGAATGTGCCTCGACACCTGTAAATGTATGTATGTATGAATAAATTATAGGCAGGTATCCCTCTACTAAAGTAATATTGGTTGTACTACTTGTCTAGGGCTGCTGTGATAAAGTGACACAAACTGGGTGGTTTCAAGACAGAAACCTAGGCCAGACACTGTGCTCACGCCTGTAATACCAGCGCTTTGGGAGGCTGAGGGAGGAGGGTTGCTTGAGCTCCAGAGTTTGAGACCAGCCTGGGTGACATAGGGAGACTTTGTCTACTACTAAATTAACAAAACAAAACAAAACCAGAAATTTATTGTCTTACAATTCTGGAGGCTAGAAATTAAAAGTCAAGGTGTTAGGAGGGCTGGTTCCATCCAAAGGGCTGTGAGGGAAGGGTCTGCTCCGGAACTTTTTCCTTGGCTTGCAGATTGCTGTCTTCTCTCTGTGTCTTGTCCCACTGTCTTCTTTATATGCCTGTTTGCCTTCAATTTTTCTTTCTTTTTTTTTTTTTTATAAAGACACTGGTCATATTGGATATGGGAACCACCCTATACCAGTATAATCTCATCTTAACTAATTACTTCTGCAATGAGCCCGTTTCTAAATAAGATCATATACTGAGGTACTGGGAGTGAGGACTTTAACATATAAATTTTTGGGAAGGACATAATTCAACCCATAACACAGATATGTTATATATAAAATTATATAGATATAATTTTTAAACGACAAGATAAATAGGAAGATGCTAGTATTTTTTTTCCTGATGAATTAAAAACTTAGCTTTATTGAGACATCATTCCCATACTATACGATTCACCTATTTAAAGTGCATTTCAATGATTTTTAGTGTATTTACACAGTTGTGCAACATTACAAGAATCAATTTTCTAACATTATTATCCCCCCAAAAGAAACCCCATGCTGTTAACAGTCACTCTGCAACTTCCCTATCCCCTGGCAACCACAAATCTATTTTCTGTCTGTATAGATTTGCCTGTTCGGAATGTTTTGTATAAATGGCATCTTATAATATGCAGTCTTTGGTCTGTTTTCTTCCACTTAGCATAATATTTTCAAGGTTCATCCCTGTTGTAGCATGTATCAGTACTTCATTCCTTTTGACAGCTGAATAATATTCCACTGCATGGACATACCACATTTCATTTATCTGTTAATCAAGTGATGGGTATTTGGATTGTTTCCTCTTTTTGACACTATGAATGGTGCTGTTATGATTATTTGTGCACAGGCTTTTATGTGGACATATATTTTTGTTTCTCTTGGTAAAATAGCTATAAGTGTAATTGTTAAGTCATACAGTAACCCTACATTTAACCTTTGGAAGCAAGCTACTTTCCAGACTAGTTGCCCCAATTTGCATTTCTACCAACAATGTATCAGGGTTTTACTATACCCACGTCCTCCCCAACACTTACTATTATTTGCCTTTTAAATTAAAGCCACTCTTGTGTGTGTAAATTGTGCCCTAGTGTGGTTTTAATTTGCATTTCCCTGATGACTAACAATGTTGAGCATAATTTTATGTGTTTATTTCATATCTTCTTTGGAGAAATGTCTATTCAGATCCTTTGCCTATTTTTAATTGGTTTATTTATCTTTTCATTATTGAATTCTAAGAGTTCTTTACATATTTTGGAAATAAGTGCCTTATCACATACAAGATTTGCAAATATTTTTTCCCATTCTGTGGTTTGTCTTTTCAGTTTCTTGATGGCATTCTTTAAAGCAAAAATATATTATTTTTGATAAAGTCCAATTAATTTACATTTGTTGTCACTTCTGCTTTTGGTGTTGTATTTAAGACATCAAACCTGAGGTTATGAAGATTCTGTTTTCTTCTAAGAATTGTATGCTTTTAGCCCTTACATCTAGATCTGTCAAACATTTTGAGTTAGCTTTTGTGTTCAGTGTAGTATAGGGGACCAGTTTCATTCTTTAGCATGTGATTATCTCAGCACTATTTGTTGAAAATATTATTGTTTTTCCATTGAATGGTCTTGGTACTCATGTCAAAAATCAATCAGCCATTTTCAGGTATACAATATATTAACTATAGTCACCATTATGCAGGACGAGTGAGCCCCAAAATTGGGGCATAGCCCAGGAAGGTTTTTGGCTTTGCCCCAGAAAGAATTCAAAGGTGAGCGGTAGTATCAGGTGACAACTTTTACTGAAGCAGCAGTGCACAGCAGCAGCAGAAGGACTGCTCCTTGTGGAGCATGGTTACCCCATAGGCAGTGTGCCCAGAGCAGCAGCTCAGAGCCAGGTCTGCAGTCACATTTACACCCATTTTAATTTTATGCCAATTAAGGGGTGGATTATGCAGAAATTTCTAGAATATGAGTGGCAACTTCCTGATCGTTGGGTTGTTGCCATGGATGGGGGTGATAACTTCCAGGTGTTGCCCTGGCAATGGTAAACTGACATGGGACTGGTGGGCGTGTCTTATTGAGACGTACTCTTTTTTTTTTTTTTTTTTCGAGACAGGGTCTCATTCTGCTGCCCAGGCTGGAGTGCAGTGGTGTGAACTCAGCTCACTTGAGCCTCCACTTCCCAGGCTCAAACAATTCTCCCACCTAAGCTTCCTGGGTAGCTGGGACTACAAGTGTGTACCATCACACCTGGCTAATTTTTGTATTTTTTGTAGAGGTGGCATTTTGCTATGTTGCCCTAGCTTGTCGCAAACTCCTGGGCTCAAGTGATCCACCTACCTTGCCCTCCCAAAGTGCTGGGATTACAGGCATGAGCCACCGTGCCCAGCCTGGAGAGGTACTTTCACTTCTTCCCTCTTTCAGCTAGTCTTCAAATCTGGTTCAGAGTCCAAGCTCCATCTCCAGAGTCAGTTGAGTCCCGCCCCCTACCTCAATTATGTACAATAAATCTCTTGAACTTATTCCAATCAATTAATCAATCAATAAACAATCACTTGGCCAAAATATATGAGTTTATTTCTGGATTCTCAATTGTATTCCATTGACCTACATGTTCATCTTCTGCTACTACACTGTCTCAGTTTCTGTAGCTTTGTAGTAAGTTTTGATTGGAACTTGTGAGTTCTCCAATTTTGTTCTTTTTAAAGATCATTCTCCTTATTCTGAATTCCCTGCATTTTCATATGAAATTTAGTATCAGCTTGCCAATTTCTGCAGGAAAATAAAGCCAGCTGGGATTTTGATAGGTATTGCATTGAATCTGTAAATCGATTTGAGAATTACTGCCATCTTAAAAATCATAAATCAACATGAGATATCTTTCCATTTATTTAGGTTCTCTTTAGTTTCTTTCAACTGTATCTTACAGTTAATGGACTATCTTTTGCATCCTGGGTAGATGCTCCCTGCTTTGATAATCTCTGGTTCAGGGATTTAGGCACATTCACAAGGCTAATCCTGTTACTTGCTGTACGATATTTTCTTTGGCCTCCCTTTACATGACAGCAACTACAATGTCTCTCAGTGTGACTGGTGGTGGGTATGTGACTGGTGGTGGGCCCTCTGCTGGGTGTGCTATATTTCTTATCTGTCACTACTGATGATGATGATGATTCCTGTGCTGAGCGTTTGTTTTTGTTTTTTAATCCACGATCTCATTTTATCTTCAAAACATCCCAATGAGGTATGAATGATTACTTCTGTTTTGCAGATGGGAAAAGTTGAGGTTCAGAGAAGCACACATCTAAAAAGGGGCAGAGCATGTAGTTGAATCAGGTATCTTGACATCCAACTTTGGCCACTTCCAGGCCACCCCACATGCCATCTCCCAGGTGGGCGTCAAATTTTGCCAACGAACTGTCTTTCCATTCCTTTTCACTTCTACTGAAGACATAATGGTTAAGGAGTACAGTGCATATAACTTGGCCCTGACTTGCTAGAGTCTCTTCTTCAAATTACCAAGATGGAAGTTGGCTTTATTCTCAGCAGCTGCTTATGATTTCCATCCTTGTACCAAAATTTTTGTTCAAGAACCAGAAACTTGTTCAATTCATAAAACTCAACAGACCTCATGGGAGGATTGGACTATATGTATGTTCCAGGATGGAGCCCACCAGAATTACTGAAACAGAATCCCTGGGGTGACCAGGAGTTAAAGGGAGTCTTGGATTTTAAATTTTAATAAGAACTTCAGGTAATTTATGATCCAGTTAATCTGGAAAACATACGTAATGAAATCCACTCACCTGTCTTTTTTTTTTTTTCCTTCATCCATCCATCTCCTCATCTTTAAGATTGGCATAGTACTAGAACCCAGCTTATATGGTACATAAGTTAAATGTGGGACATGCGTAAGAGTTCCTGGTATGTTATGAGAGCTGATTAAGACTTACACGTGGGCATCTCCTATGGTCCTGGCCTTTTTCTGGTTATTAAAGATGCATTAGAAACAGGCAAGGCCTTGTCCTCCTGGTGATGACCACCTAGCTATAATGAGAACAAATTTGGGTATCAGATCGAACTGGGTTAAACTCTTGCCTCTGCCACCCACACTTGATGTGGACACACTACTGTACTTCCCTGGATCCATTTTCTCAAATGTAAAGTGAGAATAATGATAGAGTTATTATTTAATAATAATCAGAATTAAATAAGATAACATATAAAGTGCCTCACTATATATTAAGAGATACCTTATTTTTCCTTTCTCACTGATAACTTTTAAAAAAAGAAATCCACAATGGTGTGTACTGTGGAAGTCGGTAGTAATAACGTAACAGTGATGTCTGCCATGGATTGAATCCTCACTGTGTGCCAAATCCTTTACATTCATTCTCAATGTATACAAATAAGAAAGGAAGGTCTTACATGGGGCTTATCACACACCATGCATTGTTTTAAGCACCTTATGACATTAATTGACTCACTGCATGCTTACAACTGCCTTATGAAGTGGGTATAACTATTATCCCTATTTTATAACAGAGGAGGCTGAGGCTCAAAGAGGCAAAGCAACTTGCTTAAGGTCACATAGCTAGTAAGTGGCAGAGCTGGAATTTAAATCCATATCTCTTTTTAATCTGGGAATGTTAATGTTTAACTGCCATGTTATGTGGCTTCCCGCAGAAAGGTGGCTAAACAGTCACAGGAAATTGGAGGAAAGGATTCCAAGCTGAGTGAGGGCTTCAATCACCACACCTGCAAACTGAAGCATGTTCTACTGAGTCCTAGTGGAAATTCTCTTGTGACAAAAAGATATGTCCAGGCGTACCTAATTCCCTTCAATTTTGCATAGAGCCAGCTTTGCCAAGTTCTCCTGCCACGCAGGAATCTAGAGAGCCCCTTGGAGAGATTTGATTTCCCTAATCCCGCCAAGCACAAGGAGAGTTTGGGAGACATGAAAGGCAGCAGTTATTTATTTCATGAATAGATAACGGCAAGCCATTTAGAGGGAGCAGTGGCAGGAAGATGAAAAAGCTATTAATGCAGTCAGAAGCTCATTTCTTTCAGAGTGGTCAGCAGCGGCGGAGAGGACAAAAACGAGAAAATATTGCAATGGCTGCTCAAGACAACACAAATTATTCAGGAGATATGAAAAGGCATTGTTCACCATCGTAAACATTTTTTAAATGTTTATGAGCTCTGTTCAAAGGCATCTTGATGGATGAAACCCAATAACATTTATGGGGGTGTGCATGTACAACTGTGTGTGTGTGTGTGTGTGTGTGTGTGTGTGTGTGTGTGTGTATACTTGCATTTCTTTTGTTCTAGTATCCTAGAATTATTTGTAAATCCTTTCTTTGAGTTGATGCACTCAACAGTGGATAGACTGGGTCTAGATAATGCAAAGAAGTCCATGCTCCCTAGTTCCCTGAGCAATTGTCCCATTCCTGGTGTCTGCTGTGCTACAGATGAGGCTCTGGGAAGCTGGGGGTTGATTTGAAGCAGACTAATGGAAGGAAAAAAAATTGCACCACTGAACCCTATGGGAGATTCACAAGGTATGGGATTTTTTTCTTTGAGGCTGTGTGATTCTTGAAGAAAAATGATCCCTTTGACATAGCTCAGTCCACTTTCTCCAACCATTGATCATAGTGCAGCACCTGTAAAACTCTAATTCCTTAGAGAATTCTTTTTGAAACACTACCACTTTTTTTAAGTGACAAAATTGAGGAAAGCTGCTAAGCATGGCAATTAAGCCATACTATCATTTCCATACACAATTATCATCTCAATTACTTTGAATAAAATGACTTGCTTAGGTTAAGTAACTGGCCAAATTAGGCAATTTATTGGTTTGATAGCTTTTTTTGCCCCCTACTTGAATTGGTTTACTTTTGATCTGGGACTCATGCACATAACCAACTGAATTGTTAGGGGTGGATTAATTTTTGAATCCACTAACCAGTTTTGCAGACGGGTTAAAAACACCAGTATGGGAGTCAAATGCACCAGAGTTAAATCCTGGCACTTTCACTTTCTAGAGGTGTGGCTTCGTGAAAGCTGCGAAACCCCTCTATTGAAGCTTCAGTTTCCTCATCTGTAAAATGAACAATAATAATTAGACTTATTTAATTGGATTGTGAGGTCTTATGGAAGTAATTCAGATAAAAAGCTTTGCATGGGGTTGGCACATAGTGAGTTTTCAGTAAGTATTGGTTATCATCATCATCATCATCATCACAATTATTGTCATCATAATTAGAAGGAAGGGGCTGAGGATAGCAGGTGAATTGTAAGCTTTTCAGCCCCAGGAACGCTTGAGGAAAGTTGGACTCTTGGTAGTATCACTAAAAGGAATGTATCCATTAGAGATAAATGATGGTCTTGCTGGGATGGCTATCTGCTGATCACCGACCCAGAGATGTCCCGAGCACACTTTGTTGTTGGGTTCTTATTTGTTGGGTGTAATTACAGGTGATGCAATTATGGGCTGCAGGTGCACTGAAAAATGGGAGCGTGACATGCACCCTTCTCATTTTCTATAGAACACCCTAGGTTCTGTCACTAGCAAGATATTCCAGCTCAGGGACCTGAGATCCTGCAGCTTCAGTGTGCTGATGTGACCCACAGCCACACCAGTACTCATCCCTAAAGACCAAAATGGTGACTGGGATGTAGGACATTGGGTCTGGGTGTCCATGGCCTTCATGATACTGTTAGGTTAACATGCTACACTGCTTCTTATTCTGTATTCCTTTTTTCTTTCTTTCTTTCTTTGAGACAGGATATTCTATAGACCAGGTTGGAGTGCAGTGGCATGATTATGGCTCACTGTCGCCTTGACCTCCTGAGCTCAAGTGATCCTCCTGCAACAGCATCCCTGGTAAGTGGGACTTCAGGTTTGCACCACTATACCCAGCTTATTTTTTTAAGTTTTTGTAGAGATGGGGTCTCATTTTGTTGCCCAGGCTGGTCTCAAACTCCTGGGCTTTTAAAGTGAAGCAAACCTTATGCCTGGTAAGCCTATCATGTCTTGTGAGTTTCAGTGACAATCCAAACCTGACACTTGTTCCAGTGGCCTTGAAAGTGTTATGTAATTTTCAGTTAAAAATATTTGGACTTGGGCTATGTGCAGTGGCTCACACCTGTAATCCCAGCACTTTGAGAAGCCAAGGCGGGAGGATCACCAGGTCAGATTGAGACCATCCCGCCGAAGATGGTGAAACCCCGTCTCTACTAAAAATACACAAATTAGCTGGGCGTGGTGGAACACACCTGTAATCCCAGCTACTCAGGAGGCTGAGGCAGGAGAATCCTTTGAACCAGGGAGTTGGAGGTTGCAGTGAGCCAAGATTGTACCACTGTACTCCAGCCTGGTGACAGAGTGAGGCTCCGACTCAAAAATAAATAAACAAATATCTGGACTAGAATTAGCATTGTCATTTATTCACTGAGTAACTTTAGGCAAGTTACTTAATCTCCTTAAACCTCAGGCTCCTCTTCTGTAAAATGGGAATAAAAATACACACCACATAGAGCAGTGATTAATTAAACAAGGTAATATATGGCAAATCCTAGAACAATGCCTGGCTCAAAAACTGAACAATGATTATATAAAATGTCCAGTATAACGCTCTGAGCTGAGTCTGGCCAAGGGGACTTTCTGCAGGCTTCTCTTCTGCTTATCAGGGACCATTCTGAGCCTGGCATCACATCTCCAATTAGTTAGAAAGTTGCACCCTGCCTGGCATTGACTAGGGGTGTTTTAATCTACAAATAGAGCACGAGTTCTGTGAGGCCAGCAAACATCTCATTCATATCTAGTTCCCCCCCAGCCTTTGGCAAAATACATTATTTTATGGCTGAAATGCAGGACACATGTTAGAGGGCTGAGCACATTTAACCTGGACTGGTTTGATGATGTCATGTAGTAAAGGCCAAGCTAAGGAGTTTGAACTCTATCTTATAGGCAATGGGGTGCCATGGAGGCTTTTCAGCAGGAAAGTGCTAGGACAAGATTCATACATATGACTAATAACGATGATGATAATAATGACAATGGTGCTGATGATGGGAAAATTTGGGCTTCTTTGTACCAAGAACTGTGGTAAGTGTTTTATGTGTATCATGGCACTCAGTCCTGACAATGACTCTGTGAACTTAGGATATTGGATAATTGGCTGTGTGCTGGACAGATTGAGGGCAGAAGACTGGAGTCTTTTAAGACTTGATATAGGCTTCCATTAAGGAAGGACAGTGAAAATGGAATTGACAAGCCCTCAAACACATAGCGCACATTTGTCAATTTTATTGGTCAGCCAAATATCCCCTTAGTTCAGTAAAATGTTCAACCAAATCGATTTAATCCTTTATGTCAGAATAGCCAAAGTAGTCATGGCTGGTATAGAAAGAACCTTATTAGGTTGAAAGGGATGTTGTGACTCATTTGTAGCTAGGTCATAACGTCCCCCAAGAGGATATTCTAGGGAATGTCTGTGACAGAGGTTTTCATGGTCTAATGCATGAAGTCACTGATTTGGGGCAATTTTCTCCTAGCTAGAGGCTGTGCTCTCCTGACTTGAGACTTCCCTAACTCTTTAGTGAAAAGCTCTTCTGGGACTGTTCTGAGAATTCTGATTGGCCGCTGGTTATGTTGTTTGTCTTTCACAATTCCAGTTTGTATGTCGCCACTATTCCCTCACTTACTTAAGTCAGAAACTCGTGTCATCCTAGCAGCCCTTTCTGTCCAGTCTTGTTAATCACCAAGCTTGCCAGAATGAATTCCCCAAGAGCTCTTACATCCATTTCCATCTCCCCATCCCCTTTGCCACCTTCATCCAGGGCACCATTATTGCTCATCTCAGAACTGAAAAAGCTCGTAACTGGTCTTCCTGACCCCTGTCTTGCCTCTCCAACCTGTTCTTCATATTGCAGCTGGAATGCCATTTCCAATATTCAAGTCTCATACGCCATTCTCTTGCTTCGAAACTCAAACCTTGTGTTCTGTCATTCAAGGCTACTAAAAACCTGGCCCCTTCCCAGCTCCCCGTTCTCAAGTGACAACTCTATGTGTGCCCCAGCCCTGCCACATCTTCATGTAGGTCCCCAAAACACCAGGCACTCTCAAACTCTTCCAGGGAAGTTCTTGGCCTGACACTGTGAAGCCACAGTAGGTGACCCCATTTCCCCTGCTGCTCACTCCCTTTTTTATGGCCCCATCAGCACAGGGGTGGGGGAGCTGGTAAACGAGTGCTGTATTTCCCTGGGAGGTTCCTCTAGGGCTGTATCTGCAGTTCCAGTGGAGATTGATGAACTTTCAAATGATGAGATTTCTGGGGGCATTTATTGACATATAAATCAAAATCCAATTTTTGTGAAGGAAAATCCCAGCTGGTTTACATGGCAGGATTATGAAACAGTTTTTGCTTTGTGCACAGCCTCCTGTATGATGCAAAATGATTTTATCTTCCACAAAGGAAGCCTGGCTTTTTAACTTCTGCGGGCATTTTCCTGGGGTAATTCTGGCACTGGGTTCAGTTTGAATACTTCCCATATGATTGGCATCCTGAGATCGCCAGCTGATTTCGAGAGGAAGAGATGTGAAATTTATCGAGTGCCTACTATGTACCAGGCTATCCCTACAATATCCTATTTTAACCTTCACAATTAGTGGGGCCTTACTGGCAATCGTGTGATCATCTTTCCATCATCTTCCTGAGAAAATGTGTTAATTACCTATCATTACATAACAAATGGACACATACTTAGCTGCTTCCAACAGACTCACACTTACTGCCTTACAGTTTCTGTGGTGAAGAGTCTGGAAGTAGTTTAAGTAGGTCTTCTTCTCAGGGTTTTCCATGTTTTCAATCCAAGTTTTGGCCAAGGCTGTGGTCTCATCTGAGCCTCAACTGGGGGAAGGATCTGCTTCCAAGCTCCCATCGTTGTTTTTAGTGATCCATTCCTAGTTGGCTGTAGAACTGAGGACCTCAGTTTCTTGATGCTTGGCCAGAAACCTTCAGTTCCTTGACACATGGCCCTTCCCAACACAGCCATCTACTTCTGATCCAGTGAGAGAAAGAGAGTCTTCAAGCAAGATACATGTTATAATCTTACATAATATTATCCCAGAAGTGACATAATTCCACAGCCTTTGTCATAGTTTTCAGTGGGAAGCCAGACACAGGTCCCACCCATACTCGAGAGGAGGAGATCACACACAGCATGAGTACTATGAGGTGGGAATCATGGGGGCCACCGTAGAGTCTGTCTGCCACAGAAAGGTTAGGACATTCAAGGTCGCTCAGCTACTAAGACTCAGGTTGTACCACTTTGCTGGCCTGCCAACTGATTGCAAAGACTGTGAATGCCAAAGCCAAGCACTGCCTGGGAGATTTACCCTGGACGCTGATGCGAAAGTCATTTGTTCATGCCTGGAGCTGCTGTGTTGATTTTAAACCCGAATCATTAAAACAGCGAGGGGAAGTGAAGCAATTCTTCAGAGGACAACTGGGGTATTATTACCCTAAATGGAGAAGGGATCCTGAGTGTGTCCACTCCTGCTGGAAACAGTCCTCTATGGGCAGGCGTTCTGTGATGGAGCCCAAGTGACCATGACGCACCATGACCTTTGGAAAAAGCACAAGTGGCTGCTCAGGGGTAAATGCCAAACACAGCCTCTTTCCTTCTGGTTACCCTTCACGAAAAAGGTCCATGCCATCTGGCTTATTTAATAAAGTCTTGTTGCTCTGTTTTTTATTTTCCCATCAACACTCACAACCACCAGTTTGATGTCTGGAGCTCTTCCAACTCTTGAATTCTGACCAAGACTTTAAACCCTACATAGCTGTCATATATAGTTGTATGGGTTGTGCACTGCATAAGAGATGCCTAGATGGGAGGGTGAATCATATGGAAAATCACACTGAGACCTTGTTTCCAGCAGCAATGAACACTCTCACCATTTCCTCATCTTTTAATAACACCCCAGTTTTGTTTTGTTTTGTTTTAGATGGCTTCTCCCTCCACTCTCCAGATTTTGTACTACTTATTAAGCCAGGGAGTGCCTTCTGCCTGGGGGAAGAGTCACCTTTCTGCAATTCACATACACAGACCCATCTAGGCTTGCAGCAACCTTGATGACTATTTTCAGGATAGTGAGCCTTCCACTGGAGTAGGTAGTGACATAATCTGCCTAAGCTGACTTTGAAAGCAAGTGACTCACAGTTTCTAAAACCAACTGACAGCTACCCAATCACGGTGGAAATTCTGCTTTCAACACACTGCACCTAAACTCCTAAGTCCATATGTAGAATCATTAAGCTGAAGAACGTGCAGCTCCAGCTGTCATGTGCCTTTAAATAAGCCTTAAAATCGACAGCCAAGATTGGACTCAATGCTGATTTTCAGACATAAAGGCTGTGCTAGGGGAGTGAGTACTGAAAAGCCACATTAAAAAATATGCAATCAACACCAGCTGTGGTCCAATTAAATTCAACTGATGGCAGGTGTTTATAGAGATTACACACATACACTTTACCCAACAAATCACTTCCTTCGAAATGTGAAGTTTGGTAAACACAGCAGTGGCTCTCATAGTGAGGTCCATGGACTATTCACATCAGAATGAAGTCCTTAATGAAAATGCAGATTTTTGGTCACCACCTCAGACCTACAGAGTCAAAATATTTTAGGAGAGGGTGGTACAAGAATCTGATTTCTCACACACATACAAACACAGAGTTAAATTGCAAAGAAGAAGTAATATACATAATACAAATTAATAAGACATCTGAACAGCAGGGAGAAATTCCTGTGTGAAATCACCAAGATATTCCTTAAAGATGTTTGCGGCCAGTGTCATCCGCCATTTTGTGGGAAGCAAGGCGGCCTCCACGTTTCCTGAGCGGCGTCTTCGCTTCTGCCTCGACCGCCCCTTGACCACAGACATGTCTCGGGATCGGTTCCGGAGTCGCGGCGGTGGCGGTGGCGGCTTCCACAGGCGCGGAGGAGGCGGCGGCCGCGGCGGCCTCCACGACTTCCGTTCCCCGCCGCCCGGCATGGGCCTCAGTCAGAGCCGCGCCCCACGGGTCGTGGCCCGGGCCTGAGCGGCCCCAAGCCTCCGATCCCGCCACCGCCTCCACACCGACAGCAGCAGCCGCCGCCGTCGCCGCAGGACTCTTCCAAGCCCGTCGTTGCTCAGGGACCCGGCCCCGGAGTGGGCAGCGCGCCGCCAGCCTCCAGCTCGGCCCCGCCCGCCACTCCGCCGACCTCGAGGACCCAGCCAGGGTCCGGGCCAGGCCCGACCCCGACCCCGACCCCGACCCCGACCCCGACCCCGCCGCCCGCGGTCACCTCGGCCCCTCCCGGGGCGCCGCCACCCACCCCGCCAAGCAGCGGCGTCCCTACCACACCTCCTCAGGCCGGAGGCCTGCCGCCTGCGCCCTCGGCGGCCTGGGCCCAGGTCCGGGGCCGTCCCAAAGGCGGCAAAAGCCAGGGGGCTGCCCGGGCCTAAGCACTCCTGGCGGCCAGCCGAAGCCGCCGCAGCGACGCAGCGGGGAGCCTCGCGGGGGCCGCCGGCACCACCCGCCCAACCACCAGCAGCACCCCCAGGGGCCCCCGCCCGTTGGGCCCTGCGACCGCAGCGAGGCGAAAATCTCGGACTCGGAGGGGTTTAAAGCCAACTTGTCTCTTTTGAGGAGGCCTGGAGAGAAAACTTACACACAGCGATGTCGGTTGTTTGTTGGGAATCTACCTGCTGATATCACGGAAGATGAATTCAAAAGAATATTTGCTAAATATGGAGAACCTGGAGAAGTTTTTATCAACAAAGGCAAAGGATTCAGATTTATGAAGCTTGAATCCAGAGCTCTGGCTGAAATTGCCAAAGCTGAACTCGATGATACACCCATGAGATGTAGACAGCTTCGAGTTCGCTTTGCCACACATGCTGCTGCCCTTTCTGTTCGTAATCTTTCATCTTACGTTTCCAATGAACTGTTGGAAGAAACCTTCAGCCAGTTTGGTCCTATTGAAAGGGCTGTTGTAATAGTGGATGACCGTGGAAGATCTGTAGGAAAAGGCATTGTTGATTTGCTTCTAAACCAGCAGCAAGAAAGGCATTTGAACGATGCAGTGAAGGTGTTTTCTTGCTGACAACAACTCCTCACCAGTCATCGTGGAACCACTGGAACAGCTAGATGATGAAGATGGTCTTCCTGAAAAACTTCCTGAAAAACCAGAAGAATCCAATGTATCAAAAGGAGAGAGAAACTCCTCCTCGCTTTGCCCAGCATGACACATTTGAGTATGAATATTCTCAGCGATGGAAGTCCTGCGGACTTCCTTAGGAGCCGATTCATCTTCTGATTTGTTGTTCTTCCTCTTCAGCCATTTCTCTGCTCTCTCTGCACTAACACTTAAAGATACACATTCATCTAATACCCCGGGGATGAAGAGAAAGATATGCCTTCAATTTTAAATCGGTCAAGCTTCCATCTCAGCGCTGTGGCTGTGCACCCTCTGCACCATGCCCTCGGCCTCCCGCATGCGCCGGGTCAACTGGGGCGAGTACTTAGCTGGGGTCAGCTCACTGTGATAGGAGCCCAGGATGGCCCGCATGCCGTCCCGCTCCTTATACGACTAAAGCAGATCCAAGAAGAGGTTCAGCTTCTCCACCACGTCATTCTCCTCCTGCTTACCCTGTTGTGCAGCCTTGTCGGCGAGCAGCGCAAATTCCACAGACAGGCCTTTCAGAGCCTGCTTCAGGGACCCCCACGTGCTGCTGTTCAGAGCGGCCCAGGAGGGCAGCAGGGTCGTGTCAGACCCTATGGCACTTAGCTCCTTCCCGAATATGAGAAGATATGCAGCCTTGTCGATGGCCCTCGACGCGATCCGCTCAGCCCTGTCCCGAAGTGTGTGAAAGCTGTTGTAGATGTTCCGGATCAGCTCCCGGCTGATGGCAAACTGAGCTTGGATGTCAGCTGGGAGGAAGTCCTTGGCCCTGGTAGCCAGCTTACAGTTCATGAATTCCTCCCCAACACAGTGTGCTGATTCCTTTAACTTGTTCTGCACATCCTGAACGAGCCTTCAAATCAGGAGGCACCCAGGAGATACAAAGGGAAACCCCAGTATGCAGCTGTTCACGCATCCAGGAATTCTAGAATTTCAGAGATGCCTTAAACATCATCTGACTCGACTGTCATTTTAAAAAACAAACAAACAAAAAACAACAACAACAAAAAACACCTGAGGTCAAGCGTGTAGTCCCAGCTACTCAGAGCCTGAGGCCAAGGGTGTAGTCCCAGCTACTCAGAGCCTGAGGCAGGAGGATTGCTAGCCTGGGTAACATAGTGAGGATTGGTGTTTTTATGGAGTTGCATTAAATGTATAAATTAAATAAAGAGGATTGATTTTTTTAATATATTGATCTTATGTCCTTGCCATTTTTGCTTCTTAGTTCCAGAAAACTGTATAGATTCTTGGTGGCTTTTACTTTTTTCTTTTTTTTTTTGAGGTGGAGTCTCTCTGTGGCCCAGGCTGGAGTGTAGTGGCGCGATCTCGGCTCACTGCAACCTCTGTCTCCTGGGTTCAAGCGATTCTTCTGCCTCAGCCTCCCGAGTAGCTGGGATTACAGGTGCATGCCACCATGCCTGTATTTTTGTATTTTTAGTAGAAACGGGGTTTCACCATGTTGGTCAGGCTGGTCTTGAACTCCTGACCTCAAGTGATCTGCCCACCTTGGCCTCCCAAAGTGCTGGGATTACAGGTGTGAGCCACCGCACCTGGCTTCTTCGGTTTTTATTTTTTTTTACATAGTCAATGATGTCATCTGTGAGTACACACAGTTGTTAGGTATAGCGAACCTTAAGTTTCTCTTCAAAGAATCAGTATGTCATATGTTTACCTCTCTTATTCTTTAATTCTCCATTTTAAAGTTTAATTTTCTTGTAGTTTCAGTAAACAACCTTTTCCACCAGTTTTAATCAGTAGTTCACATCTGTTCCCTGCTCCCTTGCTTCGGTTACCAGCTTTGACCTGACTCATCCTGATCACCTGCCCCAGTCGCCTGCTTTGACCTAGGTCACCCCTGGCTACCTGTTCTGACCTGCCTGTAACTGTCCTTTCTGCCAAACTACCCATCCCACCACTTGGGCTTGTACCCCTGTTCCCTTTAAAACAGTCAATCTGAATTAGACTAGACTGTGAGGTCTAACCCTAGCCAACAAGGGAGTGACACAGCAGTAGGGGTGACCTCCGTCAGGAATAAGTACCCCTTCCTCTCCCTTGCCCAGGTGTGCACTCACCGTTGTTCCATCTGTGAGCCGCACCCTTCTAAGGAAGTAAATTGCCTTGCTGAGGGAATTTATATTTGAGTGCTACTTCTTTTGCGACACTGAAAATTTACATATAACAACAGCTTTACTTCTTCCTTCTCAATCCATATAGCTTTTATTTCTTTTTGTTTGTGTATTTTATTGCGCTAGACGGTAAGAGATGACATCCTCGCCTGGTTCCCAAGCTTAAGGGGAAGGGATCCAGTTTCTCACCATTAAGCATAATGTTAACTGAAGATTATTTTTAGACCTCCTGGTAAGACCATCTGGTCGGGCATATAGTAAAGAATGTATTGAATGAATGAATGAATGAACGAATGAATGAATTAATGAAAGTGTCTATAAAATAAAGTGTTGGGGGAGTGGGAGAAGATAAGCAAGGAACTAAAAATTAGGAATTAAATTACGCCTGGTTTTTAAAGGTCTTGAATGCCTCAGAGCTCTCAGCCAAGAGGCTGAATCATCGAACAAGAAATAACCAAATGAAACTGAGACCAAAGCCAAGTGCTGCCAGTGGGTGCCATACAGAGGACCCCACTAGCCACTGGGTGCTGAGTCCCATGCCTGCTCTGGTGGCCTCTTGCCTTTAGCAAAGAATAAAGAGAACTGTGTGTGTGTGTGTGTGTGTGTGTGTGTGTGTGTGTGTGTGTCTCAGTTTGGCCCTAAGGGCCCAGCAAAGAATAAAGAGAACAGTGTGTGTGTGTGTGTGTGTGTGTGTGTGTGTGTGTGTGTGTGTGTGTCTCTCTCTCTCTCTCTCTCTCTCTCTCTCTCTCTCTCTCTCTCTCTCTGTCTCAGTTTGGCCCTAAGGGCCCAGGATTTCTGTCTGTGCTGCTGGCTTTAGGCTGGACACAGAAGAATGACAGGTCACTGCTCTACTTCTTATTCCCTAGGTGATCTTGAGAAAGCACACACCCCCTCCGGGCCTGTTTCCACATCCATAGACTAGGCATGGTGATAGGATTATAGGGGAAAGAACTAGCATTAAGGGCCTACTGTGAATTGCTCTTTATATTAATACTTCTTAAAGAGCTAGCATTTTTGAGTGTCTCCTATTAAGTAGGCAACCTGTGTGTATTATTTCACAGACTAACAAACAAAAAGAATCTGATTTCTAACAAGCACTATGCAAAACAAGGCACTATTTTAAGGCTTCTAGGAATGCTGAGATACATCACTTTTAACTCTCAAGTCGGAATAAACTGTTTTAATTGGATCAAGGTTTTGGTCTCTAGGAGAAACCTCTGGAGATGCCCTTAGCAGAGTAAATATCCTCTATTTTGGGCCTTTGGAAACTTTGTAAAAAGGTATTCCCTAAGCCTTTGTTCCTGTCAGTTCTCCCAATTCCCTGACATCTCCAAATGCCTACATCAGAAACTTTAAAATTCACTATGTTTCAGGACCTGGAGGGAACATTTAAAAGTGACACCTACCTGAGCCCCGTATTTGCAATCAGTTGATGCATCCGTCTGGATATGTTTGTCCATAAGTAATAGAAAAATCCCATAGTGGCTCAAGCTGTAAGTGTACTTATCTCCATTAAGAAGAGATCTGGCCAGGTGCGGTGGCTCATACCTCTCAGCACTTTAGGAGGCCAAGGTGGGCTGATCACGTGGTCAGGAGTTTGCGACCAGCCTGGCCAACACAGTGAAACCCTGTCTCTATTGAAAACACAAAAATTACCTGGGTGTGGTGGTGCACACCTGTAATCCCACCTCCTCAGGAGGCTGAGGCAGACGAATTGCTTGAACCTGAGAGGCAGAGGTTGCCGTGAGCCAAGATCATGCCACTGCACTCCAGCCTGGGTGACAGAGCAAGGCTTCATCTTGGAAAAGAAAAAGAAATCTGTAGCAATTCCATTAGTAGGGTATACACTCAAAGGAAAATAGATCATTATACTAAAAAGACACATGAACTCATATTTATCACCATCTATTCACAATAGCAAAGACATGGAATCAACCTAGGCGCCCACTGGTGGTGGATTGGGTAAAGAAAATGTGGTACATATATGCCATGGAATACTACATAACCATAAAAAAGAATGAAATCATGTTTTTTCCAGCAACATGGATGGAGCTGGAGGCCATAATTCCAAGTGAATTAATGCAGGAACACAAAACCAAATACTGCATGTTCTCACTGCATGTTTAGCAAATACTGCTAAACATCGAGCACCCACAAACATAAATGTGGGAATAATAGACACTGTAAACTACTAGAGATGGGCAGGAGGGAAGGGGTCATGGGTCAAAAAACTACCTGTTGGTACTATGTTCACTACCTGAGAGCGATATACCCATGTAACAAGCCTGCACATGTACCCCCTGTGACTGGAAAAAAGAAGTGGGGAGATTCCAGGATTCACTTGGGACTCTGGGCTGCAAGATGGCTCTATAATTCTTCTACCACTCCACAGCCTCCTGCCATATAGTCATGAGCTGACTGCAGTAGTACCAAACCTGATGGCCTCACACAACTGCATTCAAAAGGTAGAAAGTAAGTGTTGAGGAAGCAACAGGGAGTTGGAAGCCATGGTGGTAAAAAGAGCTCTCCTGAGATCTGCTATCTTTTGACCGTGGAGGAAAATTGTATCTGGAGAGCATCTAGAAACCTTTACCCTATGACTCACTGGCAGAACTGTGTCACATGACTCCCCTAGCTGCAAGAGAGTCTGAGAGAGTGAGATCTATTGAAGAGAAACATTGGCTTACCAAACATGTTTTATCTGCTAGGGCATATCCAAACAAAACTGGGATTCTGCTACTAATAAAGAAGACAGAATGCTCCAGATAAAATGGAGCAGGCCAAGCTCTCTAGGTGAGTCTAATAACATACCAGCAAAGACAGAGAAACACTGGATGAAATGCCATTCATCATTCGTGGCCAAGGTCAGATTATCATTTCTGCCATGAAGTCTCTTCTAGATCGTTTAAGCTACAAGTAACCTTTCTCTTTGCCATTCCCCTAGCATGGTTGGTCACAATTCTGACTGCACATCAGACTCACTTTTTAAAAAACCACCAATGCTTTGGGCCCTACCCAAGACTAGCTGAATTGGAGTCTTTAGGGATAGGGCCTAGAACTTTTGTTCTTGGAAATATCTTCAGGGGATTTGAATGTAAAGCAAGAATTGAGAGGCATTGTCCTAAAATGTGTTATCTCATCTCTTTTTTTAAAAAATGGATATACTCATTGGCAAAATTAGGTTATGCTGCAACAAGAAGTATCTTCTAAACTCAGTAGCTTAACACCCAGATATGTATTTCTTGCTCATGCTCCTTGGTCACATGGGTTGGCTGGTATCTGGTGCTCTGTTGATAACTTGGTGCCTCAGCTGCCAGAATCTTTATTGCCATGTGTGCTTCTATAATCACCTCAGCCACGGGAGGGGAGGGTTGACATTGAGCACTGGTCACTAAGTTATTTCACTTGGAAGTGATGGATCACCTCTGTCACCATTTCATTGGCCAAAGCAAGTCTTATGGCCACCTCTAACTTCAAGGACATAGAGAAATACGACTTTACCAGGAGCCTGGGAGGTAGAAACCTGGAATTTTTCATAGTAGTTTTGGAGGCTGAGGTGGGAGAATCACTTGAGCCCAGGAGTTTGAGACCAGCCAGGCAACATGGTGAAACCTTGTCTTTATAAAAAATACAAAAATTAGCCAGCTGTGGTGGTACACGCCTGTAGTCCCAGCTACTTGAGAAGCTGAGGTGGGAGGATCACATGAGCCCTGGAGATTGAGGATGAAGTGAGCTGTGATTGGGCCCCTACACTGCAGCCTGAGCTACAGAGAGACCCTGTCTCAATAAATCAAGTTCATGAAGTATGAACAGGTATTTTATGACTCTTTCACAAGAATGTGCTCATATATAATACATATAAAATCTAAAGAAAAATAATATGCACTTATGAAAATTCAATTGTGCAGAAATGTGGAAAGTAAAAAATGTATTTTCTGTTTTTTGCCTTTGCCCTCATTGTCTGATTCTCCTTTCCTTAATGATTATAAATTCTCCCAATGGTTGTTGTGTATTCTTTCAGAGATTTTCTGTGCATTATAAACACATACCCACACACACCCATACACATATCCACAGAGTTTCTCTTTTCCCCAAGTATGGGATTTTCTATGACTGCTCCATATTTTTTTAACAATGTCCAGGTGATTCTAATATGGAACCCAGGTGTTTCTAATATGGAACCCTGTGAGATACATAATGAACATGGAGATGAACTTCAGTTTGTTCCTGCCACAAACGTTCTAGTAAGTGAGATTCTCCAGGACAGACACATGTAGTTGAGTCTGTAGTAAAATGAAACAGCTCTTGTAACTGGCTGAGTATCAGAATCTTAGCACTGTAAGTACTTAATGAGCAGGAGCTACTGGGTACCCTCTCAAAGAGTTGTTTTAAGAACTGAAGTTAATAAACATAAAGTAACTGGCAACCAGTAAGAGCATGTAGAGACATATATTACTAACTGGCATAAAATAATTAGAATGTCAAGGCCAGTAATGGCAAGTGCATCTTGCACAGATAGTGACACATGGTAAGTGCCCCAAATATGTGGATAGAAGAAAGGAAGGAAGGAAAAGAGGAGGATATTATTCCAGAGAGCAGGATAAATGTAAATGCTGACCGGTGTGAGTTAGAAGATTTTATGATTTCCTACAATGGAAACATGTGACAAAACAGAGGGAGGTGGGTCTTGAACTGAATAAAAGAAAGGAGAGGGGTGGATGCCAGGAGTGACACCAGGCAACTGGGTAGATGGTGGATGGAACATTTTTGTGGAGCAGGAAGTGTGTGTGTGGTAGAGATGTTTATTACTTGGCTCTTCTTGTCACTTGACATATTTAGTTGGGGTGGCTTTCAGGCAAGGGAAACTACATGGATGAGGGAGCAGGAAGTGGTGGAGTTTCCAGGATTGTGGAAAAAGTAGCTAGTTTATAGTGAAGGCTGGTTAACATGAGGGAAAATGGGAAAACAATACTAATCTTGTATGTAGAAACAAGTAGAGAAGGATTGCACTAATTAGCCATATTAAATGCATATAAAATGTTCACTTCTTCATTCTTACTAGCCTGGTGGCAGGAAATAGAATGTGTGTGTTTTGGCAAGAAATGTGCACTGTGGATCATAATCTCAGAAAGAAAGTAAAACTTTGTTTATTGATTGGGATTCTGTTTACTCTTGTATTGACCAGGCTAATCATTTAAATGTGATGCTTTATCTTGACCTGTATTCATAAGTAAACAAAATATGTTTACATTGTGTAATTTTATTGTATATCTCATATTCTGCATTTCGTAGTGGGGAATCAGGTAAGGACTATGTAGCCTACATTCAGGCAACATGATTTTACTTAACCTAATTAATTGGCTGAATGACCTTGAATGAGTTACTTAACTTTTCTGTGCTTCTGCATTCTCATCTGAAAAGGGGGGATTGTGATAGAAACTACTTTATTGGGTGGCTAAGATAAATAAGTGAGCTAAGTGTAAAGCCCTTAGTGCAGTGCCTGGAACAAAGTTAAGTATTTAATAAACACTGGCGCTTATTGATTCTCCGCAAATTTCACCATTAACAACTGAAATCTATTGAGAATGACCAATTCATGAATTTGTTACATGTCTGTGCCTGATGCAGATATTAGTTACTGTTCACTTCCAATCCACTTCCAGGAAAATCCTATAACCGAAAATAGGATTTACCTATTTTAGGTTATTTCTTTACCTAACCTGGAAATGGGAACTGGTTCTTCCAGTGCTCTCTCTCTCTGATTACCCTCAAGTCTGATTCATTATCAGGAGGTGCTGCTCAAAGTCTCTTGGTTAGCTTTCTTCATTCATTCATTCATTCATTCATTCAATCAACCACTTACCATAAATCATAGCCTGTAATAGACATGGAGATGCAAGAAATAGCCCCTGCCTCCCAGAGTTCATTGTCTAGTGGTGGAGGGAGGGAAGAGAAAAACAATGACATCTCTGAGATCAGAGAAATAGGCAGGAAGCTGAGATCAGGAAAAGAAACTATGCCATCTAGGGGAAGACCTGAAGAGAAACGATATAGCCAAGCAGTAGAACACTGCCTCCGCTCAAGAATGTCCCAAGCCTGGGAACTGCAAATAGTTCAGTATTGCAGGAAAGGTGTGTTGAAAGAAAAACGTTAGCTGAATTAAATTTAACAGTATAATTAAGCAAAGACTGATATGTGAATGAGGAAGCCTCTTGAGCCAGGGTAGCCTCAGAGAGACTCCAGCAGAGCCATGTAGTGGAAGATTTATGGACAGAAAAAGGAAAGTGATGTAAAGAAGTTGGAAACGAGGTACAGAAATAGCCAGATTGGTTAGAGCTTGGCATCTGCCTTATGTGAACACAATGAAAACAGGTAGGCACCTTTGATTGGCCAAAAACTCGGTGAATGACACAAGAGTATGCTACAGTCTGTTTACAACTCCATTTAGGTTATAGTTTACAATGTATAGAGAAACTTTTAGGACAAACTTAATATATGTAAGGAGGCAGCTTTAGGCTAAACTTGATCTAACAGGTGTTTTCTGGTGAAAACAGGGAACAGGGAGAAGTAAAGGAGGAAAGTCAGCTGGGGGCACACACAGACCAAGAAAACCTGTCAAAGAGTCTGGTCCCAAGGGCAATGGGGAGCCACTGAAGGCTAGCAGTGGAGGAGTGATCAGACTTGTTCTTTGGAAAGATAACACTGGCTGCTCTGAGGACAATAAATTGTAGGTTATGAGATTAGTTAGGAGTTTAGGAAGCTGAACTGGTCATTCAACTCTAAAGTAGGGCAGTGGCATGAAGTGAATAGATTGAGATATATTTAAGGGACATAAGCAACAGGACATGGGGACTGAGTGAGGGAGAAGAGCAGCGTGGCTGCTAAAAATGACCCTAGTAACTGGGCAGACGGTGGATGGAGCATTTTTGTAGGGCATGGAGTATATGTGGTAGAGATCTTTGTAACTATTGGCTAGCTCTTCTCCACCAGACCACATATCTCTTTAGGTCAAATTTAAGGAGTGTTATTGATGTTGCCAGTAGTTCTTACTGAGGCTTGAACCAGGGTGATGATTACCCAAAGAAGTAAATTAGGCAAATTCCCCTGAACATATACTCTTGAAAGATAAGAAATAAGTCGACTGCCCTTACCTACTCTTAGAGCTCTCTTGTGTGATTACTTTTATATCTGGTAACAATTAGGAGCAGATGAGTCCTTGGAGTATACATTCTGAAGATGCTGAACTTTCTGCACAATCTTGACACTCAATACAACAAGATGTATTCATTCCCTGCTCTCTATTGCTTGCTTCTCTCAATGTATGCTAGCTTCTCTCAATGGGTTGAACCAGGTAAACATGGCTCTTGCCCTCATAAAACTTACATTCTAACATAGAGTTCTGGTATCTTCTCATCAAAGTACTAAATCATCCTTTCCTCTAGGAGTGCATGAACAAGAATAAGAGTGTATCAGTTAGGTGTTACTATATAACAAAATGTCCTCAAAATCTTGTGGCTTAAAATAACAACCATTTCATTGGCTTAAAATTTTTCCATTGACAATTTAAGCTGGGCTCAGATGGATGGTTCTTCTGATCTTCGCTGGGCATATTCTTGCATCTGTGTTCAACTACGTTGGGTAGGCTACTTTACTGATCTGATGAGACTGTCACACATTTGAGGGCTTCAGCTGTGATAACTGTTCTGAATGGACTCTGGTGCACATGTGTCTCGTCCTCCCATAGGCTAGCCCAGGCAGGTCATGTGGCACCCAGGAAAATATCTGAGAGAGAATGAAAGTATACACAGTTTCTTGAGGTCTAGGCTTGAAACTGATATAATATCACTTCTGGCATGTTCTATTGGCCAAACGTAATCCCAGGTCCAGACCAGATTCAGGCAGTGAGGAAATAGGCTCCATTCCTTGATGGGAGCACTAGCAGAGTCTCACTGCAAGGGCCATGGGCCCAGGGAAAGGAAGATTTGCAGTAATTTTGGCAATATACTCCAAGGACTCAACTGTCCATAATTCTTAACAGACGCAAAACTAATCACAAAAGAGAGCTCTAAGAGTAGGTGATGGCAGTGGACCTATTTCTTATCTTTCAAGCCAAAAAGGAGACTTATTAAGACCTGCTTTTTCCCATAAAAGAATTTACAGTGTCCCTTTTGGTAGCTGGGTCAGTCAACTTTTTCTGTTTTAGTTCTCTGACTGTAGCCATCCTCTCCTTTTCAACCCCCAGGACAACAGCCGACTGTTCTCAGCACAGATGTCAAAAAAATGAAATGTCAGCAGAGTTCACTGTGACCCTGGAGGCCACTGCTCACCCCGTCACTCTCCCATCTCCTCACAGTCGCTTTCGGCAGGGCTGGTCTGCACTATTAATAAACCTTCCCCTCAGCACTTTCTCTCAAGGGGACGATATCAGAAAGGCTCCATTTATCTTCCAGCCTGACTCCTGCCAGGCTGGTGAGAAGGTCTTCTGACATGGAGATAAGAAATCCCAGACACTACCGCCATGTAGGGGAAGCCCAGGAGTTCCATTTTCCTCATGAAAGGTCAAATCACTTCTTTTGCAGTGTTTAGAAAAGAGCTAACATAATGCGCTTTCTAAATGCCAATGATCTTGATATCCCTGATAAAGAGAAGCCAATGAAGGAAGAGAATGTCTCAGTAGGAGAGCTGACTTCTAAGTGCCAGTGGGAGAAGTAAAACATTTATAATAACTCACGTTGCAGGCAGTGGTTAATGCGATCCTGGGTTGTGGTAGTGTAATTATTGCTGCTTTAAAAAAATCTTGCATGTTTGCAGTGAATATGTTATATTTTATTGCAACAGTAATAGTTCTCCCTCAAGAGGCTTAGGGGGCAGGCACACCAGTTACAAACTGGCCCTATCAACTTTTCATTCCTTCTGTCTTTCATCACTGATCTGTTGAGTGGTCACTATGTGCCTGGAACCGAGCTGGGATGCAAAAAGAGGTAACCAGCACAGCATTCTGCTCTTAAGGAACTCACAGTCTAATTGGAGAGCATAACAAGCCAACAGACAATCCTATAGAAAGTGATGCATGCTACCCCAGGAAGTGCAAGATGTTATGGCAGCATCCCCATTGGAGAGTATGGGGAATCATCTCCTGCAGTTCCTTCCTCAAGCAGTAGAGGCTCCATGAAGTTATGAGCTAGGTCTGACACATTTGTTACTGGTATCCCTGGTGCCTGGGACTTAGTGGGAGCTCATTCCTATTTGCTGGCTGATTTGCTGGTGTGAATCCTATATTCTCACTCCACAGAGCCAGCAATCCTTCTGCAAACATTCCAAGCAGTTTTACAAATGTGACTTGGAAAATACTGTTGTTTCTGTCTGGAGTGTTGTTTTCACCATTTAGCACCTGGAAAACTCTCATGCACCCTTCAAGACTTAGACAAATTGCCCTCTCTTCTGCAAAATATTTTCAGATTTACTGAACAGAATTTATCCTTTCTTTATAATGGCTCTAAGCATCTTGTTTATATATCAAGTTTGGGTTTTATCAAAGGACTATCTTATTGTAATTATTATTTTTCCTTTGGAATACTTAAGATTGCATTTTATTTTCTGCCTCTATAGATAGTAGCTTATGCCTGTTTTCTTTTATGATTATTTTTAATTGACACATAATTGTGTGTATTTATGAGATACAATGTGATATTTTAATACATGTATACAATGAGTAATGATCAAATCAAAACAATTAGGATATCTATCACCTCGAACACTTGTTATTTCTTTGTGTTGAGATCATTTGGAATCTGCTCTTCTAGCCATCTGAAAATATACAAGGCATTGCTTTTAATTATAGTCACTTTATAATGCCATAGAACGTTGGAACTTATTCCTCCTATCTAGCTGTACTTTTGTATCTGTTACCTGAACTTTAGCTACCTCCTCAGGCCCCCTCCACTCTTCCCCACTACAAATAACCACTATTCTACTCTCTGCTTTCATGTGGACAACTGTCTTAGCTTCTGTATGAGTGAGAACATGCAGTATTTATATTCATGTTCCTGGTTTACTCCATTTAACATAATGTCCTCCAAGCTTATCCATATCCATGTTACTGTGAATGACAGAATTTAATTATTTTTCATGGCTAAATAGTATTCCACTGTGTATATATCACATTTTCCTTGTCTAGTCATCTATTGATGGGCACTTGAGTTGAGTCTATATCTTGGCTATTTTGAATAATACTGTGGTAACCATGGGAGTGCAGACATTTCTTTGACATACTGGTTTCCCTTCCTTTGGATATATACCCAGTAGTGGGATTGCTGAATCATGCTGTAGTTCTACTTTCAGTTTTTTGAAGAATCTCCATATTTTTGTTTTCTATAATGGCTATACTAATTTATATTCCCACCAATGATGTATAAGGGCCCCCCTTTTTCTGCATCCTCCATTTGTGATTTTTGTCTTTTTGATAATAGCTATTCTAACTGGGGTAAGATGATATCTCATTGTGGTTTTGATTTGCATTTTCTTGATGAAAATTGATGGTGGCAATTTTTCCTATACCTGGTGGCTGTTTGTATGCCTTCTTTTGAGAGATGTTTATTTAGATCATTTGCCCATTTTTACATTGACTTATTTATTTCTTAATCTTTGGCGTTGACTTATTTGAGTTTCTTATATAGTCTAAATATTAATTACTTATCGTATACTTGCTAATATTTTCTCCCTTTCTGCAGGTTTTCTCTTCATCCTGTTGATTCTTTCTTTTGATGTGCAGAAGCTTTTAGTTTGATATAATCCCACTTGTCTATTTTTGCTTTTGTTGCTTATGCTTTGGAAGTCTTCTTTATGAAATTTTTGCCCAGACCAATGTCCTGAAGCATTTCCCCTATGTTTTCTTCTAGTAGTTTCATAGGTTCAGGTCTTTAAAGACATTTAGGTCTTTAATCTATCTTGAGCTCATTTTTTTGTGTAGTAGGAGATAGGGGTCTGGTTTAATTTTTCTGCATATGAATATTCAATTTTCTCAACACTATTTATTGAAGAGACTGTTTCTTCCCTAGTAAATGTTCTTGGCACCTTTGTTGAAAATCAGTTAGCTGTAAATATGTAGATTTATTTCTGGGTTCTTGATTCTGTTCCACTGGACTCTGTGTCTGTTTTAATGCCAGTATTGTGCTGTTGTGATTATAGCTTAGTGGTATATTTTGAACTCATGTAGAATGTAGAATCATGTAGAATGATGCCTCCAGCTCTGTTCTTTTGCTAGGGATTTCTTTGGCTACTTGGGGTCTTTGGTGGTTCTATACAAATTTTAGGATTTTAAAAGAAAATTTCTATAAAATATGTTATTGTTCTTTTGATAGGGATTGCACTGAATCTGTAGAATGCTTTCAGTAGTATGGTTATTTTCATCACATTAAATCTTCCAATTCATGAATATGGAATGTCTTTCCATTTTTATGTGTCATCTTCAATTTTTAAAAAATCAGTATCAGTGTCTTATAGTCTGTCTAGAAGAGATCTTTCACCCCCTTGGTTAAATTTATTTCTAAGTATTTTACTATATTTTTGTAGCTATTGTAAACGAGATTGCTTTCTTGATTTCTTTTTCTGCTAGTTTGTTGGTGATGTATAGAAATATTATGACATTTGTATGTTGATTTTGCATCCTAAAACTTTGCTGAATTTCTTTATCAGTTCTAAGAGATTTTTGGTGGAGCTTTTAGGGTTTGTTAAATATATAAGATCATGTTGTCTGCAAACAGAAATAATTTGACTTCCTCTTTTCCAATTTGTTTGCTGCTTCTTTCCTTCTCTTGCCCAATTGCTCTAGCTAGGGCTTACATTACTATGTTGAATAAACATGATGAAAGCAGGCTTCCTTGTCTTGTTTAAGTCTTAGAGGGAAAGCTTTCAAGTTTTCCCCATTTAATATGATGTTAACTGTAGATTTGTCATATACGGCCTTTATTATGTTGAGATATGTTTCTTCTATAACTAACTTGTTGAGAATTTTTACCATAAAGAGATGTTGAATTTTATCAAATGATTTTTCTGCATCTATTGAGATAATCATATGGTTTTTGTGTTTCATTCTGTTGATGTTATGTATCACATTTATTGGTTTGCAAATGTTGAATGATTCTTGCACTCCAAGGATGAATTCCCCTTGATTATGGTGAATGTGTTGCTGAATTCATTTTTCTAGTTTTTTTTTTAAAGGATTTTTGCATGTACATTAATCAGAGATATTGGCCTAGAGTTCTCTTTTTTTTGTTGTGTCCCTGTCTGATTTGGATATCAGGGTAATATTGGCCTTGTAGAATGAGTTTGAAAGCATTCCCTCATCTTCAATTTTCTGGAAGAGTTTGAGAAAAATTGGCATTTGTTCTTCAAATGTTTGGCAGAATTCCACAGTGAAGCCATGGGGACCTGGGCTTTTCTTTGATGGGAGATTTTAATTACAAGTTTAATCTTATTACTTGTAATTGGTCTTTTAAGGTTTCTTTATCTTTTTTGTTCAATCTTGGTAGGTTGTTTGTACCTAGAAATATATCCATTTATGTTAGGTTTTCTAATTTGTTGGCGTATAGTTTTTTGTTAATAGTCTCTAGTGCCACTTATATTTCTGTGATATCAGTTGTAATATCTCCTTTCTCATTTCTGATTTTATCTCTTTGGGTGTTTTCTATTTTTTTCTTGGTTAATCTAGCTAGTGGTGTGTTGATTTTGTTTATCTTTTCAAAAACCCAACTTTTCATTTTGTTGATTTTTTTTTTTTTGATTTGGAGTTTCGCTCTTGTTACCCAGGCTGGAGTGCAATGGCGCGATCTCGGCTCACTGCAACCTCTGCCTCCCAGGTTCAGGCAATTCTCCTGCCTCAGCCTTCTGAGTATCTGGGATTACATGCACGCGCCACCATGCCCAGCTAATTTTTTGTATTTTTAGTAGAGACGGGGTTTCACCATGTTGACCGGGATGGTCTCGATCTCTTGACCTCGTGATCCACCCGCCTCGGCCTCCCAAAGTGCTGGGATTACAGGCGTGAGCCACCGCGCCCGGCCCCCATTTTGTTGATATTTTTATTGTTTCATTTAGTCTCAATTTTGTTTATTTCTTCTTTGATCTTTATTATGTCTGTCTATCTACTTATTTTGGATTTGTTCTCACTTTTTAAATTCCTTGAGATGCATCATTAGATTGTTTATTTGAAATCTTTTTACTGTTTTGATATAGGCATTTATTGCTACAAAATTCCCTCTTAGTACTGCTTTTGCTGTATCTTGTAGGTTTTGGTGTTATATCTCTATTTTCATTTATTTCAATAATTTTTAAAAGTTTTTCCTTAATTTCTCATTTGACTTTTTGGTCATTCAGGAACATGTTGTTTAATTTCTATGTATTTGTACAGTTTCAAAGTTCCTCTCATTATTGATATCTAGTTTTATTTCATTAGGGTCATAAAAGATACTTGATATGATGTCTACTTTTATAAATGTGTTGAGACTTGTTTTGTTGTCTAATATATGGTCTATTCTGGACAATGCTCCATGTGCTGATGGTAAGATTGTATATTCTGCAGCAGTTAGATGACATGTTATATAAATGTATATTAAGTCAATTTTGTCTAAAATTCAGCTTAAATCTAATGTTTCTCTATTGATTTTGTTTAGATGATATTTCCAGTGCTGACAATGGGGCTTGAAGTCCCTAACTTTTATTGTATTGGAGTCTACCTACCCCTTTAGATCTAATACTATTTTTTTTATATATCTAGATGCTACAGCATTGAGTGCATATATATTCATAATTGTTATATCTTGCTGAATCGACCATTTTACTATTGTATAATGACCCTTTATGTCTGTTTTTACAGCTTTTGACTTAAAGTCTGTTTTTATCTGATATAGGTATAGCTATTCTTTCCCACTTTTGGGTTTTATTTGAGTGAAATATCTTTTTTTCCATTACTTCAGTTTCAGTATATAATTGTCTTTACAGGTGAAGTGAGTTTGTTGTAGGTAGCACATAGTTGGGTCTTGTTTTTAACCTGTTCAGCCAGTTCATATCTTTTCAATGAGGCATATAATCTGTTTACATTTAAGATTATTAATAATATGTAAGGACTTATTCTTATCATTTTATTAATTATTTTCTAGTTATTTTGTATATAATTTTCCCTTTCTTCTTCTCTTAATGTTTATCATTGCTGTTTTGTGGTTTTCATTAGTGATTGGGTTTGATTCTTTTTCTCCTTTGTGTATTTGCTGTACCATTGAGTTTAATACTTTTGCATGTTTTCATAATAGCGATTATCATCTTTTTGCTTCCAGATGTAGGATTCCCTTGAGCATTTCTTGTAAGTCCAGTCTAGTGGTGATGTGTTCCCTCAGTTTTACTTTGTCTGTGAAATACTTTATTTTTCTCTCATTTCTAAAGAATAGCCTTGCTGTCTATGGTATTCTTCACTTGCTTTTTTTTTTCTTTTAGTGCTTTGAATATATAATACCATTCTCTCCTTGCCTGTAAGGTTTCTGCACAGAAAATCTGTTGTTAGTCTAATGGAAATTCTCTTATATGTGACTTGATGCTTCTCTTTTGCTGTTTTTGTCTTTGATTTTTGACATTTTGACTATATGTCAAAAATCACTTGAGGTGAACTTTTGGTTGATTCTTTTTGGGGATCTTTGAGCTTTCTGGATCTAGATGTCCATATCTCTCCCCAGACTTGGGAAGTTTTCAGCTATTAATTTATTAAATACATTTTTCCCTTCTCTTATTTTTAAAGAATTTTTTTCAATACAAAAATTTGTTTGCTTAATGGTGTCTTATAAGTCTTTAGGTGTTCTTTACTTAAAAAAAAAATGTCATTCTTATGTCTTTTTTCTGACTGGGTAATTTCAAATTACCCGTCTTCAAGTTCAGAAGTTTTCTTCTGCTTTCAAGTCTGCTATTGAAGGTCTCCATTGTATTTTTAAAATTTCATTCATTGAATTCTTCAGCTGTAGGATTTCTGTTTGATTCTTTTTTTTATTATTTCTATCTAGCTTTTGAATTTCTGATTCATATTGTCATTTGTTTTCCTGGTTTTCTTGAATTATCTATCTGCATTTTTTCTCAATGAGTTTCCTCAAGATCATTATTTTGAAATCTTTTTTTGGAAAATTGTTGATTTCTTTTTCATTAGGGTCTGTTACTAGGAAATTATTATGTTCTTTTAGTGGTGTCATCTTTCCTTTTTGTTTCAAGTTTCTTGTGTTCCTGCATTGATGTCTATGCATCTGGTAAAACAATTGCCTCTTGTAGAGTTTCTAGAGTGGCTTCCATAGAGAAAGCCTCTCATTTGCAGCTGCGTTTTAGTGCGTTAGTTGGGAAGGGTGTGGTGAGTCTGTTTCCAGACAGGTGCAGTGGTATATTCTCTGTGCAACTTCTTCAGCTGTGTTCAATGTCAGCAATCAGTGGTGCCTCAGCAGCCTAGGCTGCAGAAGTTTGTGGCGGTGGCAGTAGTGGCACAGATTGATACTGTCCTCTGTGTCAAGGATTTTTGGAGTCTTACTATCCTCATTTTCCCCACAATGTGGAGACTAAAATAAGGGAATCTCTCTTGGTGTCAGATTTGATACAATTTACAAACCACTACAGAAGGACTGGGTTCTAGGTACAGGTGTTTGGAGCAGCTGTGGAGGGGGTGTTAGGCTCAGAATCTCATGAATCTATTGTGGCACCTGGGTCTTGGGGTGCAAGTTTTCTCTTTGTGGCAGGGTTGGATGTAGGTTGCCCACAGAGCCAGGATCTATGACTCTGAGGCACTTCCTAGCATTTGGGCCAAGGGAACTTAGTTGTATGTGGTTATACCGCTGGGGGTAAGAGTACAGCACTTGCCTGGCACCAGTGAAGAAGGGGTGCTCTGCAGCCTTAGGCTCAAGGAGCAGAGCATGATTGCACTTTAGGAACTGGTGACAATAGAGCTTAGTGGCAACTCAAGTCCCAGGAGATAAAGCACCACATAGTAGCAACTCTATACCCTGGGATGGCAGAGTTGGGAAGTACCCCAGACTCTGTGGGGCCAGATGCAGTGGCAACAAGTACCCTTGAATGGTGGAAACAGTTGTTTAGATCCTGATAGGGATGGGGACCCACACAGTGATTCCTCCACGCCCCAGCAGAGTCAGCGGCTCCAACTTTAGGAAGCAAGTCCAGCTCCAGCAAAGCAGGGTATTAGAGCTGCTGGGCCTAGAGGGTGGGGTGTCTCAGATCAGCCACTATTCTGTTTCCCTGGGATGCAGGGTACTACATCAGCTAAGCCCTGGGATGTGCAGCTGCTCAGCTTAGCCCAGGTACCAATTCCCCAAAGGGATGATAACCCACTTCAGCTGAGGTCTCAGGCACCATTTCCCCGAGATTCATGGCACTGCCTCAGCTTAGGTACTGGGTGTATAACCACTTTGGTTGCCAAGGCAGCATTTCCTGGGATGCAAGGTGCTGCTTCAACTTAGGCACTAAGGAGGCATGACTGCTCTGAATGGCCAGGATACTGTTTTCTTAGGAGACACAGTGCTCCTTCATCTCTGGCCCAAGGGAGTTGGGGAAAGGATAGGAGAAGTGGCTCCACCTCCTCTTGGCCCCCTGGGGAAGAGTGTAACAGCTGCTTGCAGCTTGGCTTGGGGATGTGCCACTGGGCTGTAGTGTTTTGGCAATGGTTTGGCCGCAGGGATGAAGGGGAACAATGGCTATTCACCCCCAGAACAAGACATGCTCTAGCTATAGTTACAACTCCAAGATGGCATAGTGCAGTAGCCACATGGGCTACAGGGAGTGGGACACATTGCTGGCTCCTTCTCTAGGGGAATCGCAGCCATGTGGACTCCCAGTGCTTTCCTCCGCTAGGCTTAGTGCCTGTGAGGATGGCAGGGAACCTCAGTGGTGAGGTCTGTAGTGTCGAAGGTGTTGTTAGGAGTGACTGGGGTCCTCACTGCAGGGAGAAGTTCTTTCTGGTTCCCAGCTGACCCTGGTTGGGGAATGGGGTGGTGGAGGCCCAGAATTTGTCTCTTTTTTATGTGGCCAACCCAAGTTTTTGTGCTCACCAGGGTTTCTGTTACTCCTCTGATGCACTGTAGCAATCTCCCTCAGTTACTTTCATTAAAATATACTTGTTTGTCTATTGTTCTGGCTATGTCTTTGTGACAAGAATGAGCACTAGGGGCTTCTGGTTGTCCATCTTGCTGATGTCACTTTTCCTATAATTATTCATTTTTGATAAGTTTCTGTCTCCTTCACCAGACCATGAACTTCTTTGGGGAAGAGTCTGTATGTTAGGAATCTCTGTATTATCTGTGACTGGTCCACATGACAGCTCAATAAATGTTTATTGTATGAATAAAAGAATGCATGTAATAATTGGGAACACAGATCAGTGGATGCCATCAAAATGGTCATATTTTCTTACTCATGGGGACAATGGGATAAAATATGGTACCTAGTGAGGTGTACTAGGAGAAGGATCATCAGTTTATTTTACTATCTGCTGCTATAAGGATGGCATCTATTATCTTGTCTAATCTTAGGGACAGAGTGGAGGCCAAGGCTCATGTCTTAGTGCCATAGCCCATGTCCAAAAGCAGATGAAACATTTTCCTCTGCAGAAACTGTGGGGAGCCCTTGATTGAACACACCAGACCTCCACCCCTTAGCCAAGCACAGTGGCAGGTGGTGCATGCTTTCTGTGCACAGTTCTCACAATGCACATTAGAAAAACCTACAAGCCCTACATTCAAAATATTAGGCTGGTGCAAAAGTAATTGAAATTTTTGCCATTGAAAGTAGTATTTCCAGAACCTCAAAAGCTTTCACCATCTCCACTGATACTGCCCCGATCTAAGCCACCGTCACGTCTTGTTGGAATCATTATAATAGTCTCATAACTGATTTCTCTGCTTCTGTCCATATTCCTACCTCCACCTTACCCCTTTCTAGTCTAATCTAACCCCAGTGCCAGAATGATCTTATGAAAATCACATCCTTCCTCTGCTCAAAACCCTCCCATGCTTTCCATCTCACTCAGAGGAAAAATCAAAGTCCTTACGGTGGCTCTCAAGGTCCTACAGGTTCGCCTCTTAATTGCATCTCTGACCATCTCCTCCTTCTTTCACTTTGTTCCAGCCACATGATGGACCTTTGTGCTGTTCGTCTATTTTTCCAAACGTGCTCCTGCCCCAGGGCATTTTTCCTTGCTACTGCCTCTGCAAGGATGATCCCCCCCAAGATGTCCACATGGCTCATTTCCTCATCTCCTTCAGGTCTTCCTTCAAATGCTCTTATCAGAAAAGCCTTCCCCAAGCACCCTATATAAAATAACACACACCACATTCCCAGAAATTACCAATCCTCTTATTTTGCCTGATTTTTCTTCTTAACACTCATCACTACAGATATATATTTTATGTGGTCTTGCCTGTCTCCTCCTGCTAGGCGTAAAGTTTATAAAAGCAGTAGCTTGGGCCATGCCTAGCCACAATTGTATCTCTGATGTCTGGTGTGCAGTAGGTACTCAGTATTTGATCAACAAATAAAGGCATGAATGAATGGGCTCATTCAACACACTCACCAGCTCTGTGAAGGTGATATCAGGAGTATGATCCTCTTTCTTAGATGCAGTGGTGGAAGTTCTAGGCCGGGAGAGGCTTGTGAAAACTGTTCTCTTACTCAACACAATATTTGGCTACAGGAGTGTAGAGAACAGTTCCTTTGGACTGGCTGGAATAAACAGCAAGACTTTACAGGGAGGTACTGCATTCCTTATAGAGCCCCCAGAAGGACTAGGAGCAGGAAATGAAAGGCTGTCAAGAGCTGCAGTGCAGGGATGCCACTAGGGTGTGTGGGTCCCAAGGTAAATGCTTACTGTGGATCTCCTGTCTGTGTAAACTATGTGCATCAGCCTACAGCAGTATGCTGGTACCATTCTGTGGGCCAATTGCACCCAGTGGTATTAAGGAAATACCACATTGGCTAGACTATCAGCTCACTAGGCCATAGGACCCAGAACAACTTTAATCTTTGGAGCATCTGGTTGACCCAGTACATAGAGAAAAGGGTCAGAGAATTCTGCAGGGTAGAAGCAGAGACTGGAGTTCATACACCTGGTCTGAGTTTGGAGAACCCTGCCTGGATGGGTACTGACAGACCCTGTAGGTTTCAGGCGCTAGAGACAAAACTTAGAAAGTTTCCAGAAAGAGAAGAAGTATCTCCAAAATGTTAATTCTGCTGATATGTGGGGCCTGGGAAGAAGCCCTTCTATCCCAGGTCTAAGAGAAATCTCTCTGTTTGTCTAGCAATAGCTCTGACACATGTTCCCTGGGCCCCAGCTCTGTTCTTTGTTTTCTTTTTCTCTCTCAACCTGTCTGAAAACTGGCTTGTCTAACAAAGGCACTCTTTTTTTCCTCCCTAGCTACCATGTTTATACCATTGCCAACAGACAGCACAGACTGACCAGCACCTCTCATTCCTAATTCGAAATTTCTGAGAAAGGTGGTTTGATTGGCCGTCAGGCATAAGTGCCTGGCCCAATTACTAGTGGCAGGTGGAGAGCTATGTTGCAGGAGAATAACAACACAAATGTAGTTCTCAGAGGAGGGGATGATGGGTGAGGGGAAATGCCCTCAAAGTATTCACTGTAGCTCCAGCTGATTGCAGGGGTTGGGGGTGGGGAAAGCAAGGATTAATCCTGGCTATTCCAACATCCAAGTTTGTATCTAGAACAACAATGGTTCACCTCATCACCACCCTTCTTGGCCCAGTTGAGGAGCTGACAGGGCTGCAGAATTCTGGTGACAGCTGCAAGATTTTAAGAAGGGAGAACCACATACTGGATTGTAAATCTTCTCCATTTATTTCTGCAAGTTGAGATGTGGGGGCCAAAGAAAGTGGGAGCATTCTGCCTGTGGACAAGCTGACATAAACAGCAGGCTACCCTCTGGATACCTGGGTGCTGAGTACATGCACACGCACATTCATAAAAACTGGCACATTATGCAGGGGTGAAAGCAGATTAATTGGGTTGCTTGATCCCCTGGGCCTACTCAAGACACTTACTGCAGACTCTGAGAAGGGCTTGGGATTGCTTAGAACTGAATATGCAGATGCTAGCATTAGCCAAAACTTCCATCTCAGCAATTTTACCTCCATCTCTATACGCCACCTGATGCTCAGCTGGGATACACTGATGCAGTGCTAGGAGGAAATTAAAAATAAAAATAAAAAGTCTGTGTTCATTGATTTTTTTTTTAGGACCACGGACAGCAACATGTGTTTGCACCTCCCCCAGAAAATCAGATTAGGCTATATCCAGGTTGTCAGGGGGCATATTTAAGCAGAAGTTGTGTGGCCATCATAGTTCATGAACTTGGATTCCTATTTATCCATGTATTACATTCATTTGTTCTTGTATTCATTTCTTCTATCACATAATTACAGAGAGAGGGAGAGAGAAGGATAGAGAACATAGTCACCTGATGACTTCTGATGAGATCCACATTTATCCACCTGTCAACTCCTTTTACCTGGTTAATATTAGAAAGTATTTATTTATTTCAACCAAATGACTTCTTATAGCATTATTGAATGCTAGCATGAGAGCTCCCACCTCATCTGAAAAATGACCAGTCTTATCTCTACCCCATAGGGCTTTGGGCATAGCAGGTTCTATGATCCAAATGTTAATATCATGGGTGAAAGACAGAGCTTGGGACTTGGCCTCATGAGACAAGTTCTAGCCACAGCCAGAAATGGGATCACTCTCTCTGACCACATGGGCAGAGGCAGTCCCCATCACTTTGGGGAAGCAGATGTCAAGCAGCACCAAAAAATTAAACCCCAGTGGTGCTTGCTTTGCTGAAGCACTCAGTTTAATGAGTCTTTCTTTGATACACAAAATTCTGCTTACTACTTCAGCAAATATGACCTGTTTGGTGTGAATAATTCAGTGTTTTGCAGGAAGCCTGACTTCCACTGAGAATGCGGCACTGTCAAAGATTGTTAACTAATCCTGTGGAGCAGAACTGAGCTCTGGTCCACCTCTGAGCCAGAAAACACTTGGGAAAACAGTGTAAAAAGAGAATAAAAAAGAAAAATACTTTCCCCAACTAACACAGAAACCACCCTCCCCCAAACTCTCCCAGCACACACATATCAGCTCTTCTCTCCTCAAAGCTTCAAACATTGCCTGGGGAGATTTTGGTCCAAAACAAACTTCCAAAGATGCATTTCCATGCTAAATAAAGAATATTAAATGGAGAAGTTCAGCTCTGGATGTATATGCTGGCAGTCTATACCCAGAGAAAGTGAGGGGTCTGGGAAAATGAGAAAGACCTGACCACTCACATTTCAAAGAAGGGGTTCATTTCTTTTTGTTTCCTCTATCTAATTTTGGGCAAGTCACTTCCCCTCTCTGGGCTATTTTTTGTTTGTTTGTTTTTTGAGACAAAGTCTCACTGTGTTGCCCAAGCAGGGTGGAGTGCAATGGTGCCATCTTGGCTCACTGAAACCACTGCCTCCTGGGTTCAAGTTATTCTCCTACCTCAGCCTCCCAAGTAGCTGGGATTACAGGTGTGCACTACCACACCTGGCTAATTTTTGTATTTTTAGTAGAGGCAGGGTTTCACCATGTTGGCCAGGCTGGTCTTGAACTCCTGACCTCAAATGATTCACCTGCCTTGACCTTCCAAAGTACTGGGGTTACAGATGTGAGCCAGTGTGCCCGGCTCTCTGGGCTCATTTTTATTTTATTTTATTATATTTATTTATTTTTTTTTTGCAAATGGGACAATTTTAATTCAACCACAAGTCAAATAGAAGTTAAAAGAATGTTTATGCAAACAAAGGGTGCAGATGAGAATAGGGGCGGGAGGGAGAAAAAAGAGGAGGAGTAAGAAAAGAGGGAAAAGGGAAAGAAAGGGAGAGTAAAGGGAGAAAGAGAAAGGGACAGGAAGAGAGTGGATTTGGTCCAAGGTAGTTAACTAGTGCCTTGGATTAGAGATCACAGATTCTTAACCCAGAACTCTGGGAGTGGTCTGTGTATAGTCAATGAAATCTCTGCAATATTGAGCAAAATGAAGTTCCTATGTGCACTTGGGGAAGGAGAGAGGCCATGTAGCTTCCATCAGATTCTCAAAAGTGTCCCTGAACTCCAGAATTACAAGACTGTTGGACTAAGATGATTGCTCAGTCTCAGTTTAGTCCCAAATCAGGATGTGATTGTGATGTCTTCTGTGAATCTGAACAGTTGCGTTCTGCACTTGGACTCCTTATGATGTGGGCTCAGGGGCCCTGTGAGAACTTCCACTTTTCAAGCTTGAGGACCAAATTAGGGAGCCCAACTGCTGGATGCAGCAAGCATGTGGTTTGTGTGGGCTTCTGTCAGGAGAGAACATATTTATTCATTCATTTAGTCATTTATTCATTCCATAAATCTTCATTTATTTATGCCAGCTGCTACCCACTGCCCACCTGGTGCTCACAGTCTAAAACACAAGAAATGGAAAAACAATCACAAATGACTGTGATCATAAAGCATGACAAGGGCTCTGAAGGATCACTAAGCATTGTAGTGAGAGATTATAAGAAGAATGTCTTTTTGCCTCACTGCCACATCCCATACATCCAATGAGTGGTGACACATTGGTCCATCTCTTCAATCGCCTTGGTCAATACCCTATTCCAAATCCCCAATACCTTGCACCTGAACTCCTGTGCTACCAGAAAAAGGTCCCAATCCAGACCCTCAATGGAGGGCTCTTGGATCTCCTGCAAGAAAGAATTTGAGGTGAATCTATAAAGTGAAAGCAAGTTTATTGGAAAAGTAAAGGAATAAAGAATGGCTACTCCATAGGCAAAGCAACCAGGGACTGCTGGTCGTCCATTTTTATGGTTATTTCTTGACTATATGCTAAACAAGGGGTGGATTACTCATGCCTCCCCTTTTTAGATTATATAGAGGAACTTCCTGATGTCGCCATGCCATTTGCAAACTGTCATGGTGCTGGTGGGAGTATAGCAGTGAGGATGACCAGAGGTTGTTCTCATTACCATCTTGGTTTTGGTGCGTTTTGGCTGGCTTCTTTACTGCAACGTGTTTTTTTTTTGTTTTTTTGTTTTTTGAGAGGGAGTTTCTCTCTTGTTACCCAGGCTGGAGTGCAATGGTGCAATCTCGGCTCACCGCAACCTCCACCTCCTGGGTTCAGGCAATTCTCCTGCCTCAGCCTCCCAAGTAGCTGGGACTACAGGTGTGCGCCACCATGCCCAGCTAATTTTTGTATTTTTAGTAGAGATGGGGTTTCACCTTGTTGACCAGGATGGTCTTGATCTCTTGACCTCATGATCCACCCGCCTCAGCCTCCCAAAGTGCTGGGATTACAGGCGTGAGCCACTGCGCCCGGCCCCTACTGCAACAGGTTTTATCAGCAAGGTCTTTATGACCTGTATCTTGTGATGATCTCCTATTTCATCGTGTGACTAAGAATGCCGTAACCTCCTGGCAATGCAGCCCAGCAGATCTGTCTTATTTTACCCAGTCCCTATTCAAGATGGACTTGCTCTGGTTCAAATGCCTGGGACACCTGCAGCTCTCTTCTTGGTTGCATTCTTGCCTATTGACTGAAATGGGGAGATCCTGCTTAGGAGAGTGGGGGTGAGTAGGATTCAGTCATGTGCTATGTGTAAGAATACAAAGTCAAACCAGCACAGTCTCTGCCCTGAAAGAACCCTCAGGAGCTCAGGAAAGGAAGTGGGAGGAGGGGTACTGTAGGGGTGCTCTGGCTACTCAAGGCAGAGGTGTGGGGGTGCAGGGAAAGTACCTTCTCAAGATGAGAACTTTGAAGGACAATGTTCACTTGGATATGTAATTTACAGTATTGCAAAAAACATCATTCATTTGGCATCACGCTTGGTGTTGTACAGAACAAAACATAATAGAGCCAGTGCCTACACACTTATAGCTGATGCTGTTGATTCTCAGCCCACAACAGGATCCAAAACAGTCTAAATAAAGCAAGCAAGCAATTCCAAACCCACAAACCAGGCGAATTAGGGGGTGATTACGTTCCTTTGTGTTTCAAAGTGCTCCTTGATTTACAAAGGACTGTCTTTAAATAGCATCTCTGGAGTGTTTACAGACCTGCAACTGCTTGCTTGAAGGGCTGCAGGTAGAGAGGAAAACCAAAAACATAAGTTGTAGAGACCCTTGCCAGTTGAAGCCGTCCTGAGGAGTGTATAACCTGATTTAAATCTATAGACATAGAGGGATCTATTCATGCTGTAAAGAGAAGCAAACCGGCAACCATCAGCCCTGGGGAACAGGCTGGCATCTGAGTTCTTATCTGAGAAAACGCACATGAAAGATTTGTATGCACATGGCACATAGTAAGTGCACAGTAAATGTCAGTCTTTGTCGTTGTTATTTTCATTCCCTGTGTTCCAACACCAGCTGGGTGTCCTATATTCAATTCAGTTCTGACACTAACTACATAGAGTTAGCACAGGTCCCATAGGTTAAGGGACTCAGTTTCACAAGACTATCCTCACTTCAGGCAGTAACAGGAAATCCCAGGTGTCCCCAGGCTGCCTATACTTCTGCTCAACCATCCATTAATTTGGGAGCTCCTATGACCCCCTTTCAATTTCAGTAATTCACAAGAAAGACTCAGAATTCACTAAAAACATTATATTTAACAATAGCAGTTTTAAGAAAGAGGGCAAAGCAGAAATCCCCACGTGGAAGAGATGTATGGGTCAAGATCTGGGAGTCAATGTAGGGAGAAGGAGCACAGATCTCCCACACTATCTCCCATGGAACCAGGGTGTGGCGCTCCTCCAGCACATCAACGTGTTCATCAACCTAGAAGTGACCCTAAGCCTTGGTGTCCAAGACTAGTTATGGAGGTTTCATTATGCAGGCACAATTGATTAAATCATTAATTATGTGATTAAACTAAATTCCCATCCCATCCCCTCTCCTCTCCCCAGAGGTGGAGTGTGGGGCTGAAAAGTTCAATCCTCTAATTATGTGCTTGATTCCTCCAGTAACCAGCCCCTATCCTGAAGCTACCTAGATCCCTACCTCTCCCGTAAGTTGTCTCATTAGCCTAAACTCTGGTATGGTCAAAAGGTGCTCATTATGATCAACAAAAAATACTTCTATCACTCAGGAATTTCCAGAGTATTTTGAAATACCATGCCAGGAACTGGGAATAAAGCAGATATAGTTTTTACTATATTGGATTCCCTTAGCTGTGCTACATCCTGCAAAATAAGGCTGCAAAATCAGTTCTTCACATGTACCCCAAAACCTAAAATGCAATAAAAAAAGTAAGGCTGAAGGAAGGTCTTAAGAGGTCAAATAGTCCATCCCTCTGCCTCCAGGTGAGCCTGTATTTTAATTACTGAAGACAGCTGATTATCATTTTTACACACACACAATCTAACAAAATCTCACAGACCAGAAAGTTTCCCAGTCAGTTCACTGTGGCCATACATTTCCAGATTTCCAGAGAAACCTCACAGCGGAAAGCTTTCCAATGGGACTAGCCATCTCCTTCCTCCATCTCTTCCTATATACTTTTAAACCTCTCAATTCTCTTCCATATTCAGAAAGAGGACTGGCCACCAAAGTGTTAACTCTGGCCTGATCCAAGACAGGAGAAAGGGCAGGTCCCATGTTCCACCACATTAGGATGCACTTTCCCATTGTACGTGATTTTGGCCGTTCCTAAAATACTTCACACACGTAAAGGTCTGTGTCTGGAAGAATTTTCAGATTTATTGCTTCTGCTGAAGTAGTCTTCCCATGCCTAAAAATGCACTTCATGCTCTTTCCCTGCAATTACCATGAAGTTACACAGTCAGTAGTGCATGTCATCACAGGCACTATGATCCATAGTCTCCTCCTGACATTCTCAAAGGCTTACTCATTAGGACCTCACAAAGATGACACTAGCCTCTCTCATTGGGCATGTTTCTCTGTGAAGAATCTTCTCATGTTGTCTTCATTCACTCAATCCATCAATTATTATTATTATTTTTTGAGACAGGCTCTTGTTCTGTCACTCAGGCTGGAGTGCAGTGGTGCAATTGTGGCAGGCCAGGTCTCACTAATGCAGGTCTCCTTAAAAACTGTTTCAGCACTAATTGAGTGGTGAAGTTAAATATTGGAAGCTGAAAGAGCCAGTGTCCTATACAAAGGCTGGAAGGTAACAAAAGCCCACCAAGAGTTTTGCCCAGGCCTTTCCTGGGCCTTGAAGCATGACAAGATAATGATGGAATTCTTAACAGGCACCATGTAGGATTAAACAAGTTTATTGGGTGTCTGAAGAAACTCCCCAAACATCCATGATTTAGCAGGAGACAAGGTAACCATCCCAGTACCTGAACCTATTTAGATTAAGTAAATTTACTGAGGTTCCAGAGGAATGTCATCAGGACGCAAATCTTAGTTATAGATGAAAAGAAGTTAATCACTTATGTCTTTATATAAATGCACACTTACACCTAGATATATAGCTTAGAAGGTATACAGGTTCTGAAAACCTTTGTAATTTTGAGTTGGTCTGGTGAAATTTTTCAGGCCTTCTCCCTGTAGACAGTTACAGAAATAAAACTCTCTTCCTCCTCAGTTCATCTGCGTCTTGTTATTGGGCCACAAGAAATATCAGCCCGACCCTCAGTTTGGTCCAGGAACACAATCACAGCTCACTGAAGCCTCAAACTCCCAGGCTCAAGCAATCCTCCCACCTCAGGCTCCTCAGTAGCTAGGTGTGAGCCACCACACCTGGCTTTTTTTTTTTTTTGGTAGGATGATGTCTCACTATATTGCCCAGGCTGGTCTCAAACTCCTGGGCTCTAGTCATCCTCCTGCCTCAGCCTCCCAAAGTGCTGGGGCAATCCATCAATTATTTATTCATTCGTTTCTGCCTTTCTCTGGACTGTTCACTCCACGGTCTAACTGGTAAACGTCTCAGCATTCACAATCCAGCTCAGATGTCACCTCCTCTGAGAAGCCTTCCTCAGTTGTCTTCAAGCCATACATGTAATGTAGACATTGATCTGTGTACCTGAATATATAATGTAGATATTGATCTGTGTACCCATCATAGTCACTTACTATGTTATTTTCTGCTTCATGTAATGGTCTTTAAAATTTTCCATATCCTTTTCCACTAAAGACAGTTTTCATTTTTCAGCTGGGCCAGTGGTGCCTTTTCATCAATGATGTAATGCATTCTCACTCAAAGATAATCCTGTTTGTAACATTTGTTTCCAGCATTATATTCAGTTCTCATAATTGAATTGCTACAATTAAATATTAAATTGTAGTATTTATCCTCTATTTATAAAAATGAAATTGTCTGGCTCATGCAGTTCCAGAGCCTGCTTTTTTAAACTTACAATGTCATGAGCATCCTTCCATGCCATTAAACATTTCTTTTTACAGCATCCACTTTAATGCTGCCTAGAATCCCAACATCTGAATGTATCTTCATTTATTTCACAAACTCTCTGCTGCTGGATGTTTAGGAGGTTTCCAATTTTTCAGCACTGAAAAAAATGTCCTTGTAACAAATCTTTTCCCATATCAATTACCTTTTCTTTAGAATAAATCCCTAAAAGTGGGCTTCTCCAAAGTGTATACTTAAGGCTTCCACTTTATTGGTAACTTGCCTTTTCTGGAAAGATTGTACCAGCCTACATGCATGTAAGAGTGTTCTCTTCTCACTCCTGTTCGGTAGGCAGAAACTGAACAGGTGACAATCTAATGCTCAACACATAAATCTCCTTTGTGTAGGCTTTGTGTCTTATGATTAATGCTCAGCAGCCAGTTGACTCTATTTTATTTCTTTTATTTCATCCCATATATTCTTAAATAAATTCAAAGAGATTTTTAAGTAGATTGCATACGTATTTCCCATGGTTTTATTCCTTCATTAGTTGCATCTTTTGACTCTCATGGGGGACTTGATTTCTTAATGGGCTCTATAATTTTTAGCTGTGAACTCATCTTTAGTGGGAATTTTTTTTTTTTTTTGGGATTTCCAGGGGCTCAAGACTGGGGACACTCACAGTACAGGCTTGATGTTTCCATTTCTCTCAGGGGACCTTTTCCTAACTTCAGTCTGAGGTGATCAACCCACTTGTATGCCATGAGCCTAAGCCAGTAGGTAGAGCTTTCTAGTGCCGCTTTCATGGATGGAAAGCCCTTTATGGTTCCTGCTTTGAGCTTTATAGATCCCTTCATAAGGATGCAACTCTGCTCTCCAGGCATTGGTATTATGACTCCCTAGGTGTATAAAGTTCTGTTGTTTCGTGGACCATTTGGCTCATTTAGTTTTCTCTGCCTTCATGACACCTGGGCTTCTCTTTTCTTTTCTTTTTATTTTTGATCCAAGCTATGTATTTGAAGCTTTTGATGCTACATTTTATCCAGGTTTCCTATGTGTTCAGAGTATGAAAGGGCTCTCATGTCAGCCCAGCTACTATATTGGCTGGAAGTCTCTGAGTTCTTCCTATACCCTTAGGGGTGATTTGACATTCTTTGATGATGGCCAGAGGCAGAAGAGCAGTCGAAGCAACAATCACTGCAAACGCTAACAATTCAACACAGGTAGGACACTTGCAACTACATGAATTAATGTACACATGGTTTGCTTGCAAGAGTTACAGCCATGTTATTGGGGGAAGAAAAGAAGAATGCCCCATGTCAAGAGTCATGCCTGAGCTCCTGATTCAGTGTATACTTTTAAAACCACAACCCTAGAAATAAAAACAACAGTTAATATAGCTGTTCATTGCTAAGCGCCAGGAACCGCTGTAAGCACATTGCATAGATTAACCCATTTATTCATCACGCAAAATCTGCGAGATAAAAATTGTTATTCTCATTTCACAAATGAAGAGACTAGTCCAGAGAAGCTGAGCAATGTGCCTGAGATCACAAATGAAATAGCAGAGATGCGGTTTGAACTCAGAAATTTCAAGTCCTGACCACTGTGACATTTGGTATGATTTTTCCTTGTCTTTTGCAAAACAGCCTTCCCAACTCCACTCCACTCTGCAACCTCCTTTCTCCTGAGATGTGCTTAGTGCTCAGTCTCTGCTTCTTTTTCATTATACTCTTTCATCTAATTCTACTGACCCAATATATTCTATTGCTACCAACATGAGAAAACGTATATAATCACCTCTCTTCTTTTCTCTTCCTTTCTCTCTGCCTCTTCCTCTCTCTCTTGTACAGAGCTACATATGAGGTACACACACCATGGATTCATTCTATGCCTGCATTCTCTCCTTTGTATTATGTTAATTCTTCTTTCTGAGCAGTATCACCATTACTGTCTGCAGCAGCTGGGTGAACCTCAAAAGGCTAAATTATCAAACAGAATTTCTAAGTGTATTGGGTCCTAGGTACTCTTGCCACACAGTCTATATGAAATACAGACACCAGCTCCTCCACCATGTCTATATAGCAAATCACAAGAGGAGGTTTTAAGAAAGTATGAATTCATTGATTCCAACCCCAGAAATTTTGGTTTCATGGGTCTGGCATGTGGCCTGGACATTAGGAATTTGAAAAGCTCTCCAGGTAATTCTAATGTACAGCTAAGGCTGAGAAATGCTAAGAGGACTTAAGTTATGCCCTAGGATTCTGTCCTGATTTCCTTCTAGTTGGATTTTAGCAGACATCTCACCTTTTTTCCCCCCCTTATTACCTTAGAACTTGAGCATGCACAGAAATGTCTGGAGGACTTGTTAAGACACAGATTCCTGGATCCCACTCTCAGAGTTTCTGATTTAGTAGGTCTGGGATGGTGCCTGAGAGCCTGCATTTCTAACAAGCTCCAGATGATGCTGATGCTGCTGATCCAGGGACTATCCTTGGGAGCCCATTGCCTTAGAACTATTCTTGCTCTTTCAATGCCTCATCTAGGCACTGTTCACTGCCATTGTTCACAACGCCATGACTCCTATTTCTGTTTTGCTGACTTATTTTTCAAGGTGACATTCAAGTCCTTCCTCCTTCAAGTCTTCCAGGTCTAGCCTAGCTGGGTGGCATCTTTTTCCTTCTCCACACTACTGAGGCTTCTTTTCTTCTGTACCACTAATTGTGGTTGTTGACTAGAGGTTATAGACTTTACAGTTAGCAAGATTCTCAGAGTCTAGCAATTCAAGACTTTGCCTTTAAACTGAAGGATTCTTTTCCTTACAAATAAAATGTTATTCCAAGTGGAAATATTTAAAATACATGGATGGGGTGAGGGTAGGAGACTAAGGACATTACTATTTGTACTTCTTTCTCTCTGTGGGGTCTTGAGTTGCTTTGAGAGGGCACTTGGTTCCTGGGACATATAATATGGAAACCACCCATAGCCTGAGTCTTCACTTTACAGATGAGAAAACTGAGAGTTTCTCATCTCACCCTAGAGAAGGTGAATGATTTCCTCATGCATCCATGTGATATTGTTGATCACTGACTCTGTGCCAAGCCCCGGCCAGGCCCTGGGCGGGTGGTGAACAGGATGGGGAAGCCTCTACCCTCATGAACTTATGTTCTAGCTGGGAGACAGACAATGCATAAATAAACACACAGATAAAATGATCACAGATGTGATAATTGCTTAGATGGAACCCAACATTTGCTAGAGTCACATGAGTTCAAGGAGGGTTTTTAGGAAGTGATCTTCATTCTGAGTCCTGAAGGATGAGAAGGAGCCAGCTGGGTAAAGAGCTCAGTGGGGTGGAGGAAGCTTCTGCTGAGACTTGCTCATAGGCCGGTGAAAATTCTGGGTTTTATTCTCAGTAGGATGGAAAGCCAATGAAAATTTTTGAGCAGGAAATGACAAAAGTTGACTTTGTTCCTCCTAATATTTGTCTCCTTGAAGACTTGGATGGATATTTACTTTTGCATTTTTTTCACTGCACCCCATGCAGAGTGGGTACTGAAAATGTGTGTTGATCACTGGTTGCTTCCTTGAATTCAGCAAATATTTATAAGATGCAGTTTCTCCCCTTCTAGACAAGTGTTTTTAAATGTATTTTGGGTTTAGAACCCCTTCAAGTGTCTGTTCAGAGCTATGGATCATTCCTTAGAAAATATTCCCATGTATACATGTACACTATGTTTTGTGTAATAATTTATGAATGCCCTGAAGTCCAGCTTGGGATGTTGTACCCTGAGATACCTTGCTGTAGGATCTGCTATCTTGAAACTTTTCCTCTGAAGATCCCTGGTTTGGATGGAGATGATTACTATCTTAGATTTGGAGTCAGATTATCTTAATATTTTCAAGTCCTAGCTGTCCTGCCTGTAAAATGGGCAAACAAATGTATATGTCACAGGGGGAATTTAAGAATTAAATATGATAATGTGGAAAGGTATCCAATACGTAGGTATGCAGTAGATATGAATTACTTCCCCTCTCTTTTTGGAAAGAAGTAAAGTATTTCCTTGCAAGGCAGAATCATGCAATTGTTAAGAACCTAACTGTGATGATGAATAGATGAGAACTGAATCCTAGTTCTGTTTCTTACTCAATTTTCTCCTCTGTAGTATGGGGCCAGAGATAGAAAGACATTTAGGATAGTGCTTGGCACCTGCAAGAATTTTTGATAATTCATTTCTGATAATTTTGATATAAATGGTGATGCTAACATTGTTTATTCCATGTCATTCTATGTCTGCTTGGGTAAGGAATAGGAAGATGTCTAGGATGAATTGAAAACACAGACCTGATTCTAAGCAGGTGGGACTTGTGGGATTTTGGCTGGTCTATGAAAAAGGCTTTCAGAGTGTTTCCCCATGGGAATCACCTCGGCTAGAGCTGATGCTCGTCCCTTACACGACTCTGCCAGCTTTCTGAACCCCAGGAAATCAGGGTGGAGAATAAAATTCTTCGGGTATCAGAAAGGGAACTGCTTTTCCCTGGGAACCCTTGGTAACATGGAAAAAATGCAACACTGAGAGAGCATAAAACCAATTAAATGAGGCCAATGCATATGCAAGAGCCTGCTTCCTCCCCAGTTTAATTCCATTTTGTTAAGTAATGATGGAATAAAAATTCAGGATGGTGGAAGATGAGATTTGCAGCTCTATTTGATCAAATACCTATCGCTGTTGCTTCAAGCAAAATGGGTTGCTTCATAAACAGATAAATAAATCAGACATCAATGGGAAATGAAAAGTCACGGCTGAGAATGAAATGAGATAGAAATCATTCCCAGCTATGACGTTTGTTTGGGGCGTCTCTGAGGGAGAAGTCATTCCCAGGCTGCAGTGGGAATCCCAAAGTGCCCAATGGAGGATTATTATGGAGTGGGGATTCAACCTGATAAGCAAACCCTTATTAGGGAGCACCCCTACCTAAGCCAAGCTTGTCCCAGAGAATTGTGAAAGGCCAGCAATTGATCTTTCACTATTAGGGCTCCATTTGTGAAATTAACTAGGGAATGTGGGTAATAATTTATGGGGAATCATTAACCTAATTATATTTGTTCTCTATAAACTGCTTAGCCTGTCTCAGGGAAAATAGATTTCATAAATCTAGGTGGAAAATTCCAAGTGACTCATGGAAGGATTATCAGCAGGGTGGGGATGGGTCACTGGACAGCGGAATTCTGCACTCTTGGCTTGGTTGAAGGGCCTTGAAGGTGGCTCCTTCACCTTCTTTTCTCTGCTAGCTCAGGCAGTCACTCAAATTAAGACAGGAAGTGTCCAGGATTGAAAAGCTCACCATGGAAAAAGGTGTGTTGATTGTCCTTGTCTTGAGTTTTAAATCCTCCAAGGGACCCGCTCTGGAGATTTCCGCAAAGGGGAGAAAGTGATATCCTCAGTGTAGGAAATTTCTGGGCTGCAGAAACTATATCTTTTCTCATCGGGAAAAGAATCCACCTAAAAGCTTTAAACAAGTCAGCTTCTGTATCAGCCATATGCCAGGCAGGGAGTTCTACCGCCTTGGATAGGGATGGTGGGGACGCTTTTAGAAGGTGACTTAAGGCACTACATGATGAGATGGAGCCAGCATGCCAGGGCTGGAGGGAAGGGCTCTTAGGGGTAGAATGGATAGCAAGGAAAACTCAAGGTCCCTGAGGTCAGAGCAAGTTTTGAAATCAGAGAATTCATTACCATAATAAGGTAATATTTATCCCCATTTGTGAGATGGGAAAACTGAGGCCCAAGGAGATTAAGTAGATAATCCTCATCCTATACTAACAGATGGGCAAACAGATTTTGCCCACAAGCACCAGGCTAGTTGTTAGCAAACTAGGGCTCCTGGGTCAAGGCAGGCCTCCCTCTGTTTTTGGAATAAAGTTTCATCAGAACACAACCATTTGTTCACATATTGTTTACAGCTGCTTCATTGCTGCAGGCAGAGTGGAGTTGACACTACTAGTCTGACAAGCCTGAAATGTGTTCTCTCTCTCCCTTTACGGATTACATTTGTCTATTCTTCCACTAGACAGTGATGCCTTTGCCTTTCGTGGAAGCGAGTTGCAACCATATAGTCCCTGTATCATACAGTTCATTGTGTGGATCCAAGAGGGAAAACAAGGAAGAGGACAGGAAGGAGAAGAAAATGGACACATTTTTCAGAAGGGAGTCAAGAGAGTTGTTTGAGAGAAGAAACGTCCCTTCCAAGTGGACAGAAGATGCTGATATCCAGGAAGAAGCATTTGATTCTAAGGCCCCTGGGGTTACCTGTGATGCGAACAACATAGGGACGGCCGCTTTGAATCATATCAGATGAGAAGCAGTGTTTGGGTTGAGAACTCTAGCGGGTGTCTCCGCTGGCAGCAGATAGGCCTGAGTCTCATTAGCGTGCGGGACACATATGGCATATATCCCATATCTCAGCCTCTCTAAGAGGGCCTTCTAAATGCCTCCTGCCTGCTTCAAAATACCCTGCGATAAACACCCCTCATCCCTCATTCTCCTCCTCCTTACTGCACCTGTGCCCCCAGCAACCACCAGCTGCTTCATGTCTTACTCTGAAATTCTGCTTAAAATGCAGCAGCACCAGTGGATTATGGCTTGCTGGTTTACATGCTCATGATGAATCTTTTAATCTAGTTAAGGAAGGCAAGATTTTCCCTGGATGCTTTCAGCTGCACAGAGCTCTGGTTTTTAAGCATAGTATATTGGCTGAGAGTACTCGTTTTAGGGCCAGGGAAACCTGAGCTCTAATGCTTGCTGTGTAGCCCTGAGCAAATCACTTAACTTCTCTGAAGAGTCAGTTTCCTCCTCTAGGAGGTAGGCTTTGGGCCAAGTGCTTTGCATGCATAGAAAAATCCTCCAACCACCCAATAAATCAGGCATCTTCATTATCCCCATTTTACAAACGATGGAACAGAGACTCAGAGAGGTCAACTACATTGCTCAGCTCACACAACAAGTAAGTGATGTGAATTTAATAGAAGAGTAATATCTGACCAGTGGTCTGTTCTAAGGACAAACTGGTTGAAGTCCTCTAGAGAGTTTAACATGGCTGTTATCTAAGGAGTGCACCACTTACTACTGTAACAATGGCTATTCTCACTGTCATTATTACATGGTTGCCCTCAATGGAGGAGGCAGGTTCCCAGGAGCAAGAGGCCAGGCCATGGAAAGCAGCATTCATTCCTGTTGCAGGTGGAGGAGCCCAGGAGGCAGAACAAGACCAGTTGGTGCATTCTCTAGGCCCACAGACTCATCTGATCTTGATATGAGCTGATGTTCCAGGAGATAGATGCCTTGTCAGACACGGTCTCTTGGTTCTGAAAGTCTTGGTGGTGAAGACCCTGGTGTTTTGGTGAATGCCTCAGTTACCTTCATTCTAGCCACATTGGATTCCCTAATGTGTCTGAAGCCAGACGTGTGCACTCTCTCCCTTTAGTCTCTCTGTGAGTCAGGATTCTCAGGGGAGGAGAAGAGAAACACTGGGGTGGGCCAGGTGAGGTGAAGGAAACTGAAGGGGTAGAGTAGAAACTGCAGAAGACATAGTTACAGGCTTTTTCTGATATTTGATTAGGAAAATGTCTACAGTTAAAAGAACACCCCAATGATCTCCGACCATAAACCTAAAATCTACCAGTAGCATTTCACTGTACTTGCTTTCCTATGTTTCTTCATCTATGATGAATTTCCAAGAAAATTTCAGATGTTTGAAATAAACATTTCAGCATTTTAAAAAAAATTCAGAATCTGTTGTGCCAGTGAAACTTGTCCTGGCAGCCCTGTGTGTGTGGTTTAGATAGACTTGGAACCCCTTTGGTGGAAACGGAGGTGGTAATCTGAGCCCTTGAATTCCAGAACTACCTTCTTATCTGAGCAGATCCTCAAGACACTGGTACTCTGAAGAGTATAGTCTGAATGTCATTAATGTGGTCCGAGCTACTTATTTTAAGGAAGAGTAAACTGAGGCTTGGTTGGGTATGGGAGATTTATCTCAAGTTGTTTATTAATTCGTCAAGGATCTGTTAGAAACTGACTCCAGAATTCTTACACAACCCCTTTGATAGTTTGATAAGTGTGGTGAAACTTTCCCCAGAAAAGTGCACGTACTGAAGATGGGTGGGAGTCACAGATCTCCGAATCCATTCATGTTTATGATCTCTGAATCGTTAAGGTCCGTTCATGGACACTTCAGCCATACGGTCCCCAAAAGATGCTGGGGGCAGCGGTTTTCCCTCATCTGGAGGCCTCTCAGACTGTTAGGCCACGTTGTATGACCTTGCTGAGGAGAATATGAGAGGAGAGAGATGGAAAGATGACTGGGAACAGTCAAGGGAGAAAGAGAGAATGGAGAGTAGAGAAACACATGGAGAGAGAGCAAGAGAAACCTCCATCGCTTGAGGAGACTCAAGGCTGGCGAGGAGAAGCAAGACTCACAAGACTCTTGGAAAGCAGCTGCCTGCTGGCCCTGCCCTCTGGTAGTCTTCTAAACTGCTCCAACCCTGCCAGCTTTCTGCCAATGCCAAAACAAATATTCTCAGATAAATACTTGGAGCCTAGAAGGTGGGAAGGGATTGCCATCTCCAGCAGCAGCCCAGCCATCGCTGGCTCTCAAAAATATAATCCATTTTACTACCTTCCTCCTCCCACTCCTTCATCCACTGCCTCTGAATTTGGAGGTTCCCATGGGGAGCAGGCTTACTGGGAGAGACAATGGCCAACACTTGGGGACTGTGCTCCATAGGGCAGGGGCTAGAAAAGAAGGAGTTTCTAGGAAGTCTTGAGTGGACTCTTGGGGTTAGGAGGTTAGGGTAGAGTGGTCTATGATTCCAGAGAGTGTGATCAGGTCCCCAAACCCAGAAGAGCAAGTGAGGGCAAGGGCAGAGAATGGGTCTCTGGTCTGAGCTCATGAGCTCACTCAACCTTCAGAGCATAGGGAGGGTGGTAGAAGGGGTTAGAGTCAATAGACAATGAGAAAGCAAGAAAACAGGGAAGCATTATAATGGTCAGGGTGGTGGTTAAGACCTTGGTCTGTGGAGTCTCTCCCTCCTTCCAACTATCCATCCATCTGCCCATCATCCACTCACTCATCCATCATTCCATCCATTCTCCCATCCACTTATTCATTCCTTCTCTCATCATCCATCATCTACTCATCCATCCATTTATCCATCATCCATGCAAGCAGCCAGCCATCCAGCCATCATCCACTCACTCATCCATCATCTAATCATTCGCCCATTATCTATCCATCAATCACATAACCCATTCATCCATCCATCCACCCAGAATCTGCTCACTCATCCATCAATTCATCCATTTCCCGTTTACTTATCCATTCTTTCTCCCATTTTCCATCATCCACTTATACATCCATTCATCCATCATTCATGCATGCATCCAGTTATCCATCCATCCAACCATCTATCCATTTTTCACTCATCTACTCATCATACACACACCCATTCATCCATCTACCCGTCACCCACTCACTCATCCATTTCCTATCTGCTCATTCACTCTTTCTTTAATGCATTCATCACCTACTCAGCCATCTATTATCTGTCTATTATCCATCCATGCATGCATGCATGCATCCATCCACCCATCCATCCATCATCCATTCATTCATTTATTCATCCATGTCATTTTTACTTTCATCAAGATAATTCATGAACATAGTTTAAAAATTAAAATAGCATACAAAGGCTTATAATGAAATCCAGAAACTCCTGCTCCGTTTACTCTTCCCACATCTCTCAAGGAGTGGGGAAAATCTTTCAGTCGAGAGAGGATGGTCAGGGAAGATTTCTCTGAAGAAGGGACATTCCAACACAGACTTGAATAAAATGATGAAGCAAACCAGGCAAATATCTGAGAGAAAGGTGGGCTACACAGAGGGAACAGCAAGGGCAAAGATTCCAATGCTCTGAGTGACCCTGCAGAAGGGACACAAGACTGGTGTGGCTGGATTTCAGTGTGTGACAGCGAGGATGGTGGGGCATGAGGAGGGGTGGCAGGGGCCAGAGCACAGAGGGCTATATTAAGCCATGATAAAGGCTGGACTTTTCATTGTGATTGGAAATCTAATCCTAGACTAAGTAGGAGAGGAATGCACTTTTATTTGTGCTTTTATTTCTGTCCACTGAGAGGGGACTGGTGTATAAGGCAAAGGAGTGAAAGCCAGTTGTCCTGGTAAGAGATGTTGATGGCTTGGACTAGCATGGTAGAAGTGGACATGGAGAGAAGTGGATAGATTCAGAATATGTCTTATGATTATTGATAATAGAATTTAGTGCCTGATCAGATCTAGGATTGAGAGAACCAGAGGAACAGGGATAAATCTCAAGTTTTAGCTTGAGCCATTGGGTAGAAAGTGAAACTGTTACTGAGATGGAAGACTCTTGGATGACTGGGGTTCTTAGAGAAGTTGTCAGACAGACCTGGCTTCAAGTCTTAGCTCTACCTCTTTCTAGCTGTTTTATCTTGGGTAGGTCACTGCATCTCTCTAAGCCTCAGATTTCTTACCTGTTAATTGGGTACAGTAAAATATTTACCCCACGGAGGTGTTGGGAGGACTAAATGAAGTTTTGGATGGAAAGTGCTCATCCTAGTGCCTATCACATAATAGATAGCCAATAAATAATATCTGTCTTTATTAAAAAATGAGAGGGGCTTGGGGAGGTGAGAGAGAGAGATAGAGAGAGAACAGATAGATAGAGTATATGTTTTGTTTTGTCCTCATGTTCAAAAGCCAGGCAACCTTATCAAATTACTCATGTAACCCACCCTTCTGAAAAGGTTTCCCGCTTTTAGTGGTGACTGGTACTTTTTCTGCTACCCTTACCCTTGATGAGAGGGTGGGCAGAATGGGTAGACAGAACCTCTTCTTCTACCTGGATGGCATCACCTATGGTGCTTAAAGAAAACCCACTGAGCCATGTCCTACCACGCATACATTGGTGGGAAAATGCTGCCAAGACCAAGCTGTGGGTCTACAGATCTTGCTCTAGCTCATCAAAGCAACTTTACATGTTATCTTATTTGATCCTCACAATGACCTGTGAGGTAGGAATTATCAGCCCCATTTGACAGATAAAATGGAGGCTCAGGGAACTTAAACAGATGTCATAAAGTTACATTCTTAGAAAATATTGCGACTGAGTCCTTTGGGCCTTGGCTTTTATGTGGGTTACATATATAAACTGTGGACCTAGTGATTAATCCTAAGGAAATCATCTTGAATGTGTACAGCGATTTAGTTGCAAGGATTCACCACGGTGTTGTTTATAAGACCAATAAGTGGGGGAAAAATCCCTAAATATCCAACAATATAAAATTGGTTAAATAAATAGAGACAAGGGGAATGTAGACATGATACTGTTATCTATCTGTCTATCCACCCATTTGTCTTGAAAGCAATATAGATCTTCACTAAAGCCTCTCAAGGGACATCAAATGCAACTTTGTAATCCTTAGCAAACATTTACAAAATCATCTTTCCCCATTTCTGCTTTCTTACATCTTTGTCTTTTTTGCAGACAGGGTCTCACTTTGCTGCCCAGGGTGGATTGCAGTGATGTGATCACAGCTCACTGCAGCCTTGAACTCCTGGGTTCAAGCGATCTCTCAACCTCAGCTTCCTGAGTAGCTGGGACTATAGGCACATGCCACCACGCCTGGCTAGTTTTTCTATTTTTTGTAGAAACAGGGTCTTGCCATGTTGCCTAGGCTCATCTCAAACTCCTGGGCTCAAGTAATTTTCCCATCTCAGCTTCCTGAGTAGCTGGGACTACAGGTGCATGCCACCACGCCTGGCTAACGTTTACATTTTTTGTAAAAATGGGGTTTCACCATGTTGCCCAGGCTTATCTCAAATTCCTGGTATCAAACAATCAGCCTGCCTTGGCCTCCCAAAGTTCTGGAATTACAGGCGTGAGCCACGGCACCGGGCCATCTTTGTTTTCCTGACACTTCTCTCTGAATGACTTTTTCTGTCTTAGTATCTTGCCTTTGTTCCCCTCCCCATTTCCTTCCACCTATATTCTTTTTCATCTTATAAAAATAAGAATTCTCTGTCCTCTATTATCTAGTTATTTCTATACCAAATATTACATCATAAAAAACTCAGGAACCCAGAAGGTTAGGAGTTCTTCCTGTTGGGAGAAGAAGGGGAAATGTCAAAGGGGCAATCACCAAATTGTTTTTAGCTGGTGGAGGAGAGTAAGGAGATGTCAACAGTCAAATGTTAAATTTTATTTTTCCTTCATCACATTTATATCTTAAAAGCTTTGTTAGTTTTGGACAAAGTTTCTTCCAGAAAATACATGCCACTGGCAGCCCCATAAGTGTGTATGAGAGCAGCAGGAATCCTTTCTGACTGTGAAAGTCTTCAGGATGATGTTTTTGAACTAGGGAAAGAAGTCTGGAAAGATTCAAAGTCAGTTGTCCCACCCTGGTCATCAGCTTTCAGAGAGGCAGAAAGAGCTGTGCCCCAGGCGCTGCTTTGGACTCTGAGAATTGCATCGGAATCAATTTCCTGGTTCTGGCCTCTAGAGGAGTGAAAATAAATCATTTTCCTTTGGCACCTGCTTCAGGAGGGTGGGGATCCACAATCTTGTCTCTATTCAGAATCAATTTAACAAGGTATTGACATTCCTGGATGGAGGGATAGCAGCCAATGACAGATTGACTGGGCAAGCTCTAGGAACATGTGGAGTTTATATTTCAAGTGACTACTGGAAAGGGGCATTTAGCAGGCTCACCCACACCTGATTGGGGAAGGTCTGCAGGGTGGAGTTTTGAGATGCGTTCCTGCTGGAAACTTCCCAGCCCTCTTCTCCTGGAGTGCAAACCCCTCTCCCCTGGGGCGAACCCACTTTAAGCGGCTTGGCTTCCTCCTGCCAGCCACAACTGTGGGCATGAAGCCACATGTAGTTAATCAGAATATCTCCTCCTTCTGACTACAGTGATTGGGTCAGTGGTGCAATTATGAACCAAGCCATCAATAGGAGCCCTCTCTAGGATTTTTCTACAGAAGCTCTTAGGAAATATGATTTTCCTACTGACGTAGTTTTTCAGGACCATGTGGCTCCAGGGTTGCCAATGGCTGTGTTTCCAATTACATCATGAGAGTAAGAGGCAGAATCCCTGAACGCTGCCTAATTTGAACTCCTGGATCCAGCTATATCTGAATCCCAAACTTACTTTGAGATTTTCGATTTCTTGAACCAGTATATTCCAATTTTTGTTGAAGCTAGTTTGTGTTGGGTCTCTATCATTTGTGACTCAAAATAATTCTAATACAGGGTTAATATGCAAGGGGTTAAAGCATTTTGTGTGGTCTTGCTGATCCATAATCTCAGTCTTCACCTACCTAGTGGCCAGAGTTCAATTCAGTTTAATTTAATTTTATTCCATTCGATTCCATTTGATTCCACTGGCTCTAGTCAATTAGATTCATTTCAGCTCAATTCATCTAATTTGTTTCGAGCACCTGCTGTATACTAGGAGTGCAGAGATGAAAAAGTGTCCATCTTTACTCTTCAGGAGTTTAAATTGATTTATAAACAGTCACTGACCAATGTGATGAATGTTCTTATGCACCAAGTACAGTAGGACCAGAGAGAAAAAATGGACTTTCACGATTTTGATTTTTAAAAATTTATTTATTTATTTTACTGTGATAGGAGCCAGTGCGGTTTTGTGCTCAAGAGCAAGAGAATTGGGACTGGGTAGATTTACCTTCTACTGTTTTTAGCTGAGTGACTTTCAGTGAAGAGGCTTCACCTACCTGAGCCTTACTTTCCTCATTTGCAAAATGGAGAGATAATAGAATCTCTGCAGGCTTGTGAAAAGTCAGTGAAGAATGAACAAGTCAAATGCTGGCACATAGCAAGTGCTCAATAAATTATCAGCACCTCCAATGACTCCTCTACCCATCAGGAGTGGTGGTGGCAAAGAGCAGTGGGGGTTAGTGACGGAACTCTCTCTACACTGCCTTTGACACACAGCCCTGAGGCTTTGCATACTTCTTAACACATAAAACATGCTTAAAACAAGTTTAATAAATGTGTTGAATGAAAAGTTGTGAGTTGTGGGTGGACTGAAAGAATTGGAAGCAGACAGAGGTCCAAGCCATCAGCAGGGGCATGAATGGTAATGTTAGTGAATTTCTCCTGATGGAGGCAGTTAGGGGTACAGTTTGCCTGGAACCACTGGCTGGAGAGATTGGCTTGGAGAGGCACAGTGGGCAAAGCCCTTGACCTAACATTCAGAAAATGTGAATTTACATCAACAAATGCAGGCAGGTGATGGAGATTCTAGGAGTGGTGTCTAAATCCATTGAGGATTTACTCTGTCCCTCCTCAGAACTCAGAGAGCTTCTGGTTACTCAGCCTCCTCCTTGGGACAAGTGAACTCAGTACAGCAGCCTCACTTTACAGAAGGGGAAACTGAGGCATGAAGGAACTCATCCATGGTGATCCAACAGGTTAATGACAGAGCCAGGCAGGGACCCATTTGTCCTGCTACTGAGCTGTGTGCGTTCCACCCCACCCTCACCCCAGAGATTTTCATGAGAGCTCACTTTATTTATACTAGACCTGGAGGGATATAGAGGCAGAGGTGGGATGGGGCAGTGTGACAGCTTGAGTGGGTCCTATACTCCCTGACAGGTCTTTCTTCTCCCTACCTGCATTTCCTCACTTTCCTCTAGGGGCAACCCCTTTGGTCTCAACGGTCTGCCAGCCTTTGCTCAATATCCTCCTCCAACACTTCTTTTAAAATTATATATAGAATAAAATTATATATATACACACACACACACACATATATATATGTGTGTATATATATTTAAATTGTTGACTTAGAGGCTACATGTGCAGGTTTTTTACATGGGTAGCTTTCATGATGCTGGGGTTTAGACTTCTAATGATCGTGTTGCCCAAGTGAACACAGTACTGGATAGGTGGTTTTTCAACCCTTGCCCTCCCCCTCTCCACCTACCCCACTTTTGGAATCTCCAGTGTTTATTTTCCCATCTTTGTGTTTGTGTGTACCCAGTGCTTAGCTCCCACTTATAAGTGAGAACGTGCTGCATTTGCTTTTCTGTTTCTGAGTTAATTTGGTTAGGATAATGGCCTCCGGCTACATTCAAGTTACTGCAAAAGATATGATTTTATTCATTAATGACTGCATAATATTCCATGGCTCCAGCACTTCTTTTTTTTCCCCAGAGATTTTCTGGTTGTTTTTTTTTTTTTTTTTAATTTTACTTTGAGCTCTGGGATACGTGTGCAGAATGTACAGGTTTGTTACATAGGTTTATATGTGCCATGGTGGCTTGCTGCATTTATCAACCCATCATCTAGGTTTTAATCCCTGCATGCATTAGGTATTTGTTTTAATGCTCTCCCTCCCCTTTCCCTGACCCCCAACAAGCCCCAGTGTGCAATGTTCCCATCCCTGTGTCCATGTGTTCTCATTGTTCAACTCCCACTTATGAGTGAGGACATGCAGTGTTTGGTTTTCTGTTCCTTTGTTAGTTTGCTGAGAATGATGGCTTCTAGCTTCATCCATGTCCCTGCACAGGACATGAACTCATCCTTTTTTTATGGCTGCATAGTATTCCATGGTGTATATGTGCCACATTTTCTACACTTGATCTTAGTCAAAAGGCTGAGAAGTGATGTGTGCCACATTTTCTTTATCCAGTCTATCTTTGACGGGCATTTGGGTTGGTTCCAAGTCTTTGCTGTTGTAAATAGTGCTGCAATAAACATAAGTGTGCGTGTGTCATTATAGTAGAATTATTTATAATCCTTTGGGCATATACCCAGTAATAAGATCCCTGGGTCAAATGGTATTTCTGGTTCTAGGTCCTTGAAGAATCCCCTCACTGTCTTCCACAATGGTTGAACTGATTTACACTCCCACCAACAGTGTAAAAGTGCTCCTATTGCTCCACAGCCTTGCCAGCATCTGTTGTCTCCTGACCTTTTAATAATCATCATTCTAACTGGCATGAGATGGTATCTCATTGTGGTTTTGACATGCATCTCTCTAATATCCCATGATAATGAGCTTTTTTTCATGTTTTTTGGCCATGTAAATGTCTTCTTTCGAGAAGTAGCTGTTCATATCCTTCACCCGCTTTTTGATGGGGTTTTTTCTTGTAAATTTCTTTAAGTTCTCGTAGATTCTGGATATTAGACCTTTGTCAAATGGGTAGATTGCAAATATTTACTCCCATTCTGTAGGTTGCTTATTCCCTCTGATGACAGTTTCAGAAGAAGCTTTTTAGTTTGATTATATCACATTTGTAAATTTGGGCTTTTGTTGCAATTGTTTTTGGTGTTTTAGTCATGAAGCCTTTGCCCATGCCTATGCTCTGAATGGTTTTGCCTAGGTTTTCTCCTAGGGTTTTTATGATTTTGGGTTTTGCATTTAAGTCTTTAATTCATCTTCAGTTAGTTTTCGTACAAGGTATAAGGAAGGGGTCCAGTTTCTGTTTTCTGCATATGGCTAGCCAGTTTTCCCGCATCGTTTATTAAACAGGGAATCCTTTCACTATTGCTCGTTTTGTCAGGTTTGTCAAAGATCAGATGGCCGTAGACGTCCAGCACTTCTTGTAATCAGCCTTGCCTCCTCCAGTTCAGCTCCTATACCAAGGGACAAACATTCAAGTTTTTACAAGGGCTAGTCCCATAAAACATGAGATAGCCAGGCACAACAGGAAGGAATGGCTAACTGGAGAGCTCCCACCTGTTTAAAAGGAAGAGCTGCTACTCAGCTCGTGTCGATGCAGCTACATGAGGGAAAGTAGGCTTGGTGTAGCTAGATCTTGCAATTTTCAAGTGAAGCCAGAGATGGAAACTTTTGTATACAAGTTACTGTTTAGAAAAATAGCACATCTTCTGGGAGAATTGGCCCACGGCCCTCAGTTTGTAACTCTTAGCAGTGTCTCCCATCCATTGCTGACCGAGGCCTCAGAGTGTGCAGAGAAGCCCTGTGGATAGAATGGTGAAAATGGAGCCAGCCAGAGGCCTTGGCATTGAGTCAGCAGCTGAGAGGAAGGGGCCTCCACAAAGTTGCTGAGTTTCTGAAATCCCATGCCCTCCACGGTGTGATTTTTTTCTGCTACCAGTAACAGCCCTCCACCAGGCTCCTGGATGCTGACAGCTCTAGATGTGGAATTTACTTTGAAATGCTAATCGTGGGGAAAAAGTGATATTGATGTTGCTCGCTAATTAAGGGCTGGCCTATTTTAAACTTTGGAGGGCTCTTGCCTGTCTCCGGTCTTGGCAGAAGCCAGGGAGGATGCTATTTTTATTAAATCAGAGAGATGAATCAAATGGCCTAAGTGGACAGAGAAGGCGGAAGATGGAATCACAGTGGTGTGGAGACCCATGAGTTCTTCACAATTCATTTACAGGGATGGCAGGGACACGGGTCTCACAACATTATCGCCAGTGCCATCTCCCTTCCAGGGTGGCTAATCGTGGTGAGGGGACAGCATAATGGGTCAGGTGACAGGGCTTGGCTTTATTGGAACAGAAAGCGGCACAAGCAGACTGATTAGAGTGGTCAACTGTGATTTACCGGAGACCTCATTTGCAGATTCTCTCTGCAGGATCTGACTTACACTTGGAAACTGTTCAGAATTAGTAGCTGCCAAGACGGCTGGCATTCACAGCCTCTGAAGACCAGCACCCTGCTAGGAAGGAAAACAGGGGCTCGGGACTGTCTCCCCACTTTTCTGTTTGGAATTTACTGGTCTCTGGATCCCTAACAACAGCCGATGCTTACTGCAGACCGGGCAGATGGTGTTCTGTTTGTTTCTACTTTACAGATAAGGAAACTGAGACCTAGAGTGGGTCACACAGCAGATGAGCAAAGCTGGGCTTTAGATCCCGTCTGACTTCAAGTTTTAAGATCTTAGTCCCTTGTTGCTACATTTCCTTGGTCTCCTCCAGTGCCTGGCACATAGGAGATGCTGGATATGTTTATTCATTCACTCATTCATTCACTCTTACTCACTAATGCATTCATTCACTCACCAACCTTTATTAAATGCTTCCTGACGTTCTCTTATTAGATCCCACAAAAACCCAGCCAGGAAGCATGATTCCCATGTTACAGATGATGACATGGAGATGGGAGCATGTTAACTGACCCTGCTCAAGGCCACAGAGCTGTAAGCAGTGAAGGCAGGAATCTCATCTAATCTTCTGGCCTTGATTCTATCATTTCTGCTACTCTAGAGCTTTGCACTAAAATTTAAGTTCCTTAAAGACAAGAGAGGGATGTCATATTAATATTTCATTCCCCAGGGTGCCTAGTGCCAAGCTGAGCATGCGCACTCACTCATTTACTCAACAGACATGGATATAAAATGTTTCTGTGGCTGTGTCATTATCTGTAACATGGAGATCTTGCTTCTTGGCTGGGTTCTTGTAAGATAGGGATAGAGCTGTTATCTGGTGGGCATGATCCTACCCTTTGGAGCCTGCGTCCTGGCAGATTCACAGACAGGCAAGCAGACAGTGATAGAAGCAAGGGATAGAGGTGGGAGGGGGCTATGGTACTCCAGAGAAGGGGCTTTTAAATTTGTGTTTATGTCTCTCATACCCAGTGCAATAGTGAGTGGGAGGATGGAATCAGGCAGATTGGAACCTGGGAAGAAGAGGTAGTGTCTGAAGGTCACAGATGTCCCCTTCGAATATTGGAGTGATTACAGGTATAGCCTTTGGATCCAGACAGGTTTGAGTTGGAATCCCGTCTTTTTGATTTAGCAGATCTGTGTCCTCAGGAAAGCCACATCACCTCTCTGAGGAATGGGCATCGCACAATACCTACCTTCCAGAACTAAATGAGAAACAGTATATGACATGCTAAGGACAGTGGCTGGCATCTCAGTTGAACTATAGCTATTGTTACTGTTATTGCCATCACTGGACAACTATGACCATCTCTATCAAATCTGAAGGCCACCGGCCACATTTGTAGGTCTCTGCCCCTCTTGTTTTCTTCTTCCAGCTCTTTCCCTCCTTGGCTGACATTGACATATGCTCTGTGTCTAATGCTGGGTTGACCCCAGTAGAGGCCAGACAAAGAATAAGCTGAGAGCCTAGGCTTTGACAAACCCATTAGATCGTGCCTTAATGATGTCTTGGTTCACCAGAAGTATTGATTAAAGGAACATATAAAATAAATGGAATACATTTCTCAAAAAAACTGCAAAAGAGGTCTCTGATCCTGGGGTAAAGTGAGCGGTTCAGACTCTGGAATACAGTGGATGTCTGGATATTGGCAGCCCCCAGTGAATCAGCCCTGCCAATACTTACACCCTTGGGATGCCCCCTCCCCTTGAATTTGGTCTGGCCCTGGGACTTGCTTTAACCAACAGCATATGGCAGAGGAGATGCTGTGTCATTTCCAGGCATAAGCCTTGCAAAGGGCTGGCGACTTCCATTTTTTTTGTTTTTGGGAGCCCTGAGCTGCAGCATCAGATGTTTGGCTATCCTGCTGGAGACACCACATGGAGAGGAATAAACTGTGGAAGTACACAAAGAGAGAAAGGCCTGTTGCCCCAGCATGCCAGCTGGGCTCAGCCATCCCATCCCAGCTGTCCTTGCCAAGGCACCAAAGACGTGTGTGCACCATCTTGGATATTTGAGCCCAGTTGAGCTCCCAGATGACAGCAGCCCTTGCTGACCTCGTGAGCCAAGTCAGCTCACAAAATTGTGAGAGACAACAGAACGCTTGTTTCAAGCCCCTACATTGTGAGATGGTTTGTGAGGCGTGCAGCCAGGTAATGGATACAATGCTCTGGGCCTTCAGAGAAAAGAGAAGGACCCAGGCTGTGAAGGAGAAGAGTTGAGGGTGGGAGGGCATTCTAGAGGGGAGGAGGTACAGAGGTGTGGGCCTGACCAGGAGAGAGGGCCTTTGCTGGGGAATATGGGAGGTTCTGAAGGTTGAGTACGCCAAGGTCAGATCAAAGGGGTGTTGAGACCCAGGCACACATGTGGACAATGGAGATGATAGTGAGTGAGCTAAATCTCTAACTTCCAGGGCGAAGGGTCAGTAGATAATTCTAAAGCTGATAAATCAAGAAACTGAGGTATACTCCTGCTGTTCAGGTGTGAGAAATTAATGACTGCAAGAATTAAAATCCTTTGGGAATAGGATTAGACATGAGGGCGGAGATGACAGTGTCTCATCATAAGTTTTCTACACTATTTTGTTTACCTTATATGCATATTACTCCAATAAAAATTTTAGAAAGTTGAGCACACACACATAAATTATTTATTTATTTATTTATTTTTGAGACAGGATCTCACTCTGTCTCCCAGGCTGGAGTATAGTGCACAATCACAGCTCACTGCAGCCTCTACCTCCCGAGCTCAATCCATCCTCCTGCCTCAGCCTCCTAAGTAGCTGGGACTATAGATGTGCACCACCACACCCGGCTAATTTTTAATGTTTTTTGTAGACACAGGGTCTCGCTATGCTGCCATGGCTGATCTTGAGCTCCTGGCCTTAAGTGGTCCTCCCATCTCAGCCTCCCAAAGTACTGGGATCACAGGAGTGAGCCGCCAGGCTTGGTCCCATAATAGGCTCTTCACATTTCCTGGGAATCTTCTCTCACAAACTGCCTGTTTCTCTTTTCATTTTTCTCATTAACCCATTCTCTGAGGGCAGGAACCACATACACTCTCATTACATCCTCATGCCTGGCATCACTCTTGGCGCACAGAGAATGCTCCATACATTTTTGCAAAAAACAAAAGTGGACATGTCGACCATATGGGTTCAGGTCTTTAAAATGAGGGATTGGCCTAGGTCAGAGTCTTTTAATGATTTCACTATTTTTGCCATATCCATGCATCACCTGAAACTTTACTAGTCAACATTTTTCTCTGAAGTGATTCACCTTTTGAATACTTAAATACATTTATTTAAAAAGAAAACAACATTATCAATACCTTCAGCGGAAAACAGGCATCACTTGCTGTGAATGGAAGGTTGCCATAGAAACACACAAGAGGAAAACAAAAGAGAAAAAGAGAATTAGTGAGCTCTAGCTAGAAACTATGGCCTGCCCAAGGGTCTTACCTGCGGCCTGATGTTCTTCGTTAAATCAGGACAGATTAGCAAGTGTGAGGGGTGAAAGACCTAATCAGAAGGATGAAAGGAAATTGAAAAGGGAATGATTTTCTTACTACTATTTAAGATCCCATGGGGGTGGCTTTCTTGAAATATTATTTCATACCCTGCCCCCGGCCCCAGCCAGGTAGGGGTGACTATTGCCCTTTGGGAAATACTGGCTCAGGCAACTGACCCACGGTTTCCTGTAAATTCTGTCTAATCGTGGAGTCTTGCATCCTATTGGAAGTGGTTCCCTTGGATGTCCCTGATTCTCAGGGCTCTGGGAAGGACGCCGTTTGCCCATTATCTGAGTTCTCCATCTGGAATTCCATGCCTCCCCCCTGGACTTCTGGTCAGGTGGTAGAAAACAGTATTTATAGCTTAGCAACCAGATAGAGCTGGAGTGTCCTGTATCTGAATAGAGTGGTGAATGAAAAGTCAATGGATCTCAAGTCGGAGTCCATCAAATGTGGTTGAATTGCAGTTTTGCTCTTGTCCTAGATGGGATATTTCCATTTTGTGACAATCACATCAGTTTCATGTTAATGCACTCACTGGCTCCTGCAGGCAGGAAAATAATTGGTTGCATAGAAGGGGGTGTGCTCGTGACATTTTCAAATCAGGGACTTAACCAACCATAGCCACTTGCAAAGGACGTGGGGCAGTTTGGTTTGTGTGCCCTCCTCCTTCCTTACCCCAATTTCTGACAATTTTCTGTTGAAATTACATACAGGATATTAATAATGATGCTGATTATTCCCCTGTCTTCCTGCTGCTTGGGCCAGGGACATTTTAGCTCTCAGCAGTTAGAAAGTTGTTAACTTCAGATGGAAATTTAATCACAAGGCATCGAAAGGTCAGCTTTTCCGGGCCATTGGGGATATGCTAGGAGTCTGACTGGGCAAAAGTGTTTCTCTTTCTGGGTCAAATTCCTTAACATCTCTTCACCTTGGTCATGCTTTGAATTGACTTGACTTATTTTCCTATAAACAAAATTATTTCATGCCGATGTGGACTTTAATTTGATTGACAAGCTGGGATCTCTACTTGATCCTAGAATATGACCCCTGCTGTCATTCAGGAAGTCTCAGTGGAAGCCTTCAGGGAGAGAATTCACCCTGAGGGAAGAGATGGCCTAGCATGATGAGACTATTCTGACAGCAGAGCCAGAGCTGTGGAAGAGTGAGGATCCTGAGTATGTCATGGGGACTGTTGCCCAGATCTAGCCCCAAACCAGGCCATGCGGAGAAGAGCAGCTTCTTGAAACTCTGTAGCACCTTGATGCCCAAGAAGAAGCACCGAGACCCCTCCAATATGAGTGTCATATACAGGGGAGAAATCCATTCACACCCTCTTCAGCCTAGGCCAATGGGCAACATCAGCACAAAGAACGTTCAGTATACTGGAACAGGTTTCTAGTGTTTCAGTGGAAGAGATGATGGTGCCTGTGGAAGATGAAATAATGCCTGCTGGTTGCTGTGCCCAGTGGAGCCATTTAGGGAGGTGCCATGCCTGGGGGAGATTTCGGGGTACACTGATATTTCTCCAGAAAGAATGGGTGAGAGAGCCTGTGTAATGGCCCAATGACCTGGATATCTGCACTAAGCTCAGGGGAGAAGAAAACTAAAGAAGAAAGATAAAGAAACTCCTTGAAGAAAGTGGATGGGCTTGCAGATCAGGAAACTGATGGGTTGCTCAAAGTCAAGGCACTACAGGGGTAGCCAGAGAGAGGCACATAAAAGGGCTTGAAAGAGGCCGAAGCTTCCTGCAGGGAGCAGCCAATTAAGAAGGATAATTTGTTTTAAGCCAGAAAGTTGATGTCCAGTGAACAATCAATGTCTCATCTTAAGATTGTCTCAGAGCACAAGCCAGAGAGAAAGAGACCAGATCAAAGGGGTCCTTGGACAATAGGCTGCAGGTATGAGAGGCTGTTCAGTCATATGGCAGGGGCAGTGACTGTTACCTGGTCCCCAGGTGACTATACCTGGTGAGCAGCCCAGAGGGGGCATTGCTTTCCCAGGAATGAGGGTACCTTAAAAGAGGGGCTTCTCTTTCAGATGTTGAGGGGCAAGGTAGAGATATAGCATCAAAGGAGGAACTTAGCTTCTATCTGGAGATGATAGACCAAAGGTTAGGCGTGAAAAATGAGACAAGTCACCAATAATTGGGAGCCCTGATCTAATCTGTGTCAGGGAAATTATTTCTGCCTTATAAACGGCCATGCCAAGACAAGACACGAGGAAGAAGAAATCCCATGAGGAAGATGTGGAATGTTAGATCATTGTTCACCAAATATCCACTTTGACCCTATCACCAGGTGAGAAGTGTACTTCCCACCTCTTGGCTTGGGTTTGGCCATGTGACTTGCTTTGGTCAGTAGGAAGTAACAGGACATGATGCAAATGGAAGCTTGATGTCTGTTTGTGCACTTGGGCATGCCCTCTCATGCTCCTGCCTTTGGCATAAGTAGAATATGCCTCTTAAGGGTCAGATTACTGATCTAAGGAGAATGGGAGACCTGTAGAGCAGAGGTAGATCCAGCCTATCCTGAGCCCAACCCAGCTGAGCCTAGCCTGGATAAGCCAAGCCCCCACCTTGAAGATGTGTGAATGAGAAATAAATGCTTAGGTGGTAGAAGGAGAACTTTACCCACTTCCAGACACAAAGGCTTGGAACCCTTGTAAACTCACATCTGCTACTAAGCACGAAGTGTATCCCATAGACAGCCACACTGGACTCAGGTAGGCAGTTTTGGGGCCTCTTTTCACATCACTCTCCTTTCCCTGGGGTTTAAGAGTCAATGCTTCCGGGCTTCATATCCTCATTCCAGCTCTTTCTAGATTTGTGACTTTGAGCCTCAGTTTTCTCATCTGCAAAATGGGAGTTAAGATGACCAACCTCAAAGGGCTGTGAAATTTAAATGGGACAATACCTATATAATGCATTTTGAACATTACTTGGCACATAGTAAATACATTTTCAACAAATAGATTGTTTCTTTTTCTTTTTTTTTTTTTTAATGGTGGGTGGCACTCATTGCTCAATTGCACCTATTACTTTTGGATTTTACTCATGGTTCATTCAGATTTGGGGTCTTGAATGCCTCAACTTGTGTCTTCTTGCTGGTGAGTCTGACCTAGCTTCCCAAGTGCTGTTTCTGGACAGAAGGAGGGCATGGTTCTGAAATGCCCATACCTTTGAATTCCCTCTGGAAAAGCCTCAGTTTCTGGGAGGTAGATGTCAAATGCTGAGAAATAAGACATGAATCATGGCTTTCCAGGGAGGTTCAAATCCAGGTTCTAGGTGGTTGCTAAGGATTACAGAGAATGGAATCAGGTTCTGAGTGCCTTGTAAAGCTGGACTTTTTTTTCTCACTTCTATAAGTCTGAAACCTGTAGGATAAATAACAAAAGTGTTAGGCCTCCGAGTCCAAGCCTGGCCATTATAGCCTTGGTAACCCACATGTACACCTCTGGATGGTCCCGAGAAGCCAGCAAGTCTGAGGTAACCACAAGTCACGAGGTGGCCACAAAAAGAAGGGAAACGACTTGTTCCTGCCGCAACTAATTGCTCTCCCCCTGCAACCTGCAACCATTGTTCCTGCTCAGTTTTGTGTAATTTCCCACCCGGACATTGAGTTTCTCAAGATCCCCACCCCTGTAACTATGTAATTTACCACACCCTCCCCTCTGCTTGCAACCGATACCCCCCACCCTTATGATCATGCATGTTTGTAACAGATGACCCCTACCCTTGTGACCATGCATCCTGTGATGCCCTTCCCCTCCTTAAAATAGATTACCACCTTTAACTCACCACTTGCCCTAACCTCTAAAACCAACTCCTATCCCACCACCCTCCACTGACTCTCTTTTCAGACTCAGCCCACCCGCACCCAGGAGAATAAACAGCCATGTTGCTCACACAAAGCCTGCCTGGTGGTCTCTTTACACAGCGACGTGCCTAACAAAAAGCACAGTCAACCAGCCAGGTATGTAAACATACATGCTGGATGACTGGAGGATTACACCAACCTAGGCCGGAAGAGAAGGTACATCCATTCCATTTTAGCTGCTTCAGCCTCAGTGAGGGAAAGGCTGCCCTCTCATCTTTCTCAGGTGACCTTAGCTCTCTCTAAAGTGAGAAGGCTATGAGAGTTTTGTTTGGATCTGTGCTCTGCAGATGGAGGGATGTGTGGGAAGGGCTGCTCGTCAGAGAGACAGAATTGTCCCAATGAGAGTGTAATTGAGAAAGAGAAAGATAGAGATATCTCTATACTGCAGTTATCAATGCTAAGTGCGTATTTTCCTCCACATTTTAACAACTCTGAAATCAGGATGTTTCTTGCCATCAACTGACACAAAAGTGTTGTGTCAGAATAATTGACATAATTTTCCTTTTATCAGTGGTTCATGCAATAACAGTGTGCCTTGCAACGTATGGCATCTTAGATTTGGAAAATATGGTCTTTTTTAACAGCTCATATTTCTATATTTTTACTCTGCTGAATCTTTACATGAATAGTCTTCTCAGAAAGACTTGTGAAGTGAGTACTTGTGTGATCCCATTTTGCAGAAAGCCAAGAGAGGTGAAGTCACTTGTCTAAAGTCACAAAGCAATGAAGTGGCATGGCTGGGATCCAAGCCAGTTAGTCTTTTTCCAGAGCCTCCCCTCCTGTGCACTCTTTAGTAAAAGGGGCAAAGCTAGCAGAATGACTGAAAAATGACCTACTAAACTGAAATTTGGTAAGGCTAGACACGAACTGCACCCAGCATGTGCCAACATCACCTAAATCCCATAATGGAACCTTCTTGATAGCTAAAGTGAAGCACACTCATTGCACAGAGTCCAATACCTCCCTGGATATCCCCTACTCTTGAAACAGAGTTCTACAGGGAAAGAATAGCTTGGACACAATCCGCTGACAAAGTGAATGTGTTAAGCCGATCTCAACCCTCACACTGTTAAAAAAAATCATACTGCATTAGGAAACACCAATAAATTAATTTAGACTGATTTGCAAAGGCCAAATAAAGTCCCTTCATCCTCCAAAAAACATGTTAGAATGCATCCATCTGGAAAGATGAAGGGTGAGTAAAGGGATGACCAGAAGCTGTAAAACCAAGGAATAGGGAAGCAGAAATATAATCCAAATCATTCACTGTCACTGTTGAATGCCAGGAAAGTGCTACTTCTCCATGTCAATATGCCTTGGGGTAGGTGAGTTCCCTGGCCCACAGGTTCCATTGCCTCTGCCCAGCTGCATCCCACAGCCCCCTATATATACCTGACTGTAGCACTGATCACACCCTGCTGTTGTCTCCCTGCCCTCATGTCCTGTGATCTCCTAGAAGACAGAACCTCTGGTGGCCATCTCTGTGGACATTGAAGGTACCGCATCAACCTTTGTTGACCATACACATGCTTGATGTAGAAGAGGGCACAGATGAGACTCAGATCTTGCTCTTAAAAGATGACATTCCAGGACCAATGAAGGGAGCTATTGCATAATGGTTATTGAACAGGAGAATCTTGTTGTAAGGTAAACAACCAGATTTAAGAAGGGGCTAGGGATATCTGAGGATCACAGAGCCCTGGGCACTGTGAGAAAGACTTCCACTTTGGAGGCTGAGGCACAGTGAAGCCTGTGTCTTCAACAGGTGGTCTGCTGGGAGCAGTATCCTTGCCTGGAGGTAGAGTCTGATCAGAAGTTATAGCAATGAATATTCATCGTGGGGAGTTAAAAATATATACATAATTTCATATAGAGATATATCTCTATATGAAATAGATATCTATCTCCATATGAAATTGAAAAACACAAAATCATCTAGTTGTGTGTCTCCTGTGCTTAGCACAGTTCTCAGTGCATAGCAGGTGCTCAAAAAATGTTGGTGGATTGAATTGTTAAATGTATAACACACGTTGGGATGTGGAGGAGGCCTTTCCAAAATGCTTCTTTCACAAGATCTCCTCTTGCCCAGAGATTAACTTACAGCCACCACCACTGACATATTTGAGCTCTTCCTCTGTAGCTGGTATGGAGTCTCAGTGCCCCCTAAGTTGAGAAAGAAAGCAGAGAACTAGAACTAGCCTGCATAAAGCCCCTCTCTCTGCTGCTCCAACTCAATGAGTGGGTACTATTGTTATCATTATTTTGCAGATGAGGAAAATGAGGTGAGCTAACATATCAACATCACACAGCTTATACATGTGTGATAGATATACACACCCAAGTCTGCCTCCATAGCCCACCACACTTTGCTACTTCCATCCCAGAGGATGAAAGGAAACCCCCTTCTCACTAAAACAAGAACCATGAAAATGACATTGCAACAATAACACTCTATATTCCCCAGCATGTTCCACTGTCATATCTCAGGAACATGACGGGGTTCATATTCCCTTTGCTAATCTGATTAGTCAATGCCTGGGATACTGACAAGACTGCATTTCATTAATGGGTGTGATTACTGGTCCTTAAAGACAGGACCCCAGACCCACCTTTCTCTTTGTCCTTATGCTTGAGTCCATCTGCCTTTAGTCTGTGCTCTCTGAATATTCAGCTTGTCAATAATGAGATGAGACTTACTTTGAAGAGCTATCTATCTATCATCTATCTTATCTATATATCTACTTATCTATCTTACCATGTTCTGATCTATCCATCTAATTTTTTTTGGGGGATGGTTTCTTGTTCTGTTGCCCAGACTGGAGTGCAGTGACTCAATCTCTCAGCTTACTTCAATCTCCACATTCCGGGTTCAAGCGATCTTCCCACCTCAGCCTCCCAAGAACCTGGGATTACAAGTGTGTGCCACCATGCCTGGCTAGTTTTTGTATTTTTAGTACAGGTGAGGTTCTACCTTGTTGGCCAGGCCGGACTTGATTTCCTGACCTCAAGTGATCTGCCCACCTCGGCCTCATGAAGTGCTGGGATTACAGGTGTGAGCCATCTCACCCAGCCAATCTATCTTATCCATCCATCTATGTAATCTTATCTATCTATCCATCTCTGTCTGCCTATCTATCTCTCTATCTCCCTCCCTGTCTCTGTCTCCCTTCCTCTCACACTCCTTCCATCCTTCCTTCCTTTGTCTTTTCTTGTCTCTCCTACTCTCCTTTCCTTCCTCCTTCCTTTCCCCTTCTCCCTTCCCTTGCCTTTCCTCAGCTCCTTTCTCCTCCCACAAATGCCTGTAGGCCTCAGGAATTCTTGAGTACCTGGCCACCAAATCTTTCTCTGAACCTGTAACACTCCTGATAAATTGATGCATTTTCTCATTCGAAACACATTTATTGGATATCTACTATTATCAGGGCCCTGGAAAAAAATTATTCGGTGTGACTTTAATGAAAACGAAACAAAACAAAAAAGATCCTAACCTCATGAAGTTTACAATTTTATATAATGTAAAATTTTGCTTTGTTATAGGTCAATTAAAACCCATTTAAAAAGCACTAGGAAAAGTACGTTTTAAAGAAGTGGTGAATTGTACCATTCTGTTTTCATGATATAACAGATTCTCACAAAAGTATAAAAAACTCACTTGGACTAGCACAGGAGAAAAAACTCCCATTTTATAACTGGAAGCAGATTTCTGCTTGGCAAGTGGCGGGGAATTAAAAAACCTTTGGGGCCAGCCATTCCTTTGTTCTGGAAAAACCACCTGAACAGGTCCTTTAGCTATACTAAGTACAAAGCAAATGGGTGTCAATTGTTTTAAGGAAAGCTGTGAATTATCAGCTGTCCTGAATGCAGATAACTAAGCCAAGCTTCTCCTAATTCCCTGGAGACTTTGTTTTATTTGGGGTGAGTGGGGCTATATTTCTTTGTTTCCGGGATGGATTTAGGTGGTACTGTGCAGGAGGCCTGGATCCCACTCTTGTCTTTAAGGCTCGCTGCATCCTGGTGACAGAGCATAGCTGATGGGGACCTGGAGCTGCAGCCCTAGTGGCTGCAGGAAAGATGGGAAAGTCCAGCTTAAAAATTATGTGGTCCCTGTTGAGGGATCCCAAAATATGGACTCTGCAGTTGAGGTCACAGATATGGTATAGTCAAAAATACACACATACCACATAAGCTGAAAAAAATAAATGAAAACACAAAATTGAGTCTATTAAGTTGTCAAGCAAAAGAATGCCTGTGAGAAATTTCTGTGAGCAGGTCATGCACAGAGGGGATGAAGTCAGGAGTTTTAAGTGGTAGAAAGGGATTTTCATGGCACAATCGTAATGAGGCATTGAAAGCTAGTCCTGCAGACAGGATGAATGAGCTCATCAGTCTGCACACAGATCCACTGGTCAGGAGAGAGTCTTCAGTTGCTTCCAGTGAGGGCTGGCATGCAGGGTCACTAAGAGCTCGTGGTCCTTTATCAGCTTCAGTTAGTTACAACCATTTGTGATGAAACACAGCAGTCAGTTTGGATATCTCTAAGCAAGCACTGATATCAGTGGAAATGTTTCTTTTGTACAGTGCTATTGAAGACTTAGTCAGGCTTCAGGAAAGGTGCTGAGGCTGGAGATTTTATTCCTGTGTGCCAACTGCACCCCACTGGTATTGATGAAGCTTCTCATAAAGGAAGTTGACCATCCTGAGACCGAACATAAAAATGGACAGTGGCCAGATCATATATAAAAATAGAACTCTGAGCCACAACCTCTGCAGCAAGCAACCCAGGAAGCCAAGCCATAACCTCTGCAGCAATTAGCCCCAAACAGCCAGAACGTGATCAACAACTGCCAGCTTCACTAATTTTCACCCCTCCTTCCAGTTTAGGACCAACCAGGAGAGGAAAATAAGTTCCGCTAGTCAATCTCATAGAGTCTTATCCCATTTTTTGTTGCTAGAAAGGAACACCCAAGGCTGGATAATTTATAAAGAAAAGAGGTTTGTTTGACTCACTGTTCTGCAGGTTGTACAAGAAGCATGGGTGCCACCACCTGCATCCAGTGAGGGCCCCGGTCTGCTTCTACTCATTGTGAAAGGTAAAGGGGAGCCAGCATCACATGACAGGGAGGAAGGAAGAGAGGAGAGGAGGTGCCAGGCTCTTTTCAACAATTTTATATTGCGGGAACTAACAGAGTCAGAACTTGACGAGGACAGCACCAAGTCTCATGATCCAAACACATCCCTTGGGCCTCACCTCCAACCTTGGGGATCAGATTTCAACGTGAGATATGGAAGGGATGAATATCTAAACTATATTCCGTGGGATGCCTACTTTTAGTTAGCTCACCTACAGCTTCCCCATGCCAACAGCCTCCAATCAGGGCACATCTGATACTTTTTATTTTTTCCCCTATAAAGCTTTCCCACTCCTTAGCTAAATGCACGTAATGGTGGTTGACTCTCTTGCTATAACAAGCTATGAATAAACAGCTTTACTTTTTTGGGTGGCTTTCGTTTGTTTCTACAATTCCCACTGTTAAATTATGGATAAGGAGGACAGCGAAGGTGGCATTTTAGACAAGGGGGTCCAGACCTCAGGAGTGCAGGTGTGCTCCGGGACATCCCTGGTGGAGTGGGGTCAGCTGCCTCTGGCTCTTGGTGGCAGGACAGCAGCCAGGCAAGGGATAGCCAGTAAAGGCCTCTAGGGTAGGCTTGGAGCCTGGGGTTCTGAGACAGCCCACCTCTAGCAGCAGAAATAAATTGCATCCTCGATTGAAAATCCTTCCTCGATGTCCAGAAACTTCTTGACAACTTGATGTCAGGTCTTGCCTGTACTATGGAAGACTTAAAACAGGGATTTGCTCCCAGATAGGAACAGACCAATACAGGGTAAGGGCAAGGTGAGGGTAGGCATCGAAGAAGACAAGAATGCTAGAAGGCATCGGGCTTCCATGTCTACCATGGTTTTTGTTGTTATTCTTAGATGGAGTGTCTCTCTGTTACCCAGGCTGGAGTGCAGTGGCCCAATCTCGGCTCACCACAACCTCCACCTCCGCATTCAAACAATTTTCCTGCCTCACCCTCCAGAGTAGCTAGGATTCTAGGCATACACCACCATGCCCAGCTAATTTTTTTGTATTTTTAGTAGAGACGGGGTTTCACCATGTTGGTCAGGCTGGTCTTGAACTCCTAACCTCATGATCTGCTCGCCTTGGCCTCCCAAAGTGCTGGGATTACAGGCCTGAGCCACTGCGCTTAGCCAGGTCTATCATGTTGAAGAACCTGGGCACATTCCATGGTCTCTAGGGATGCGATGTCATCCTTGATGTCAGAGGTAGACTTCTTTCTCTCATGACAGGGATCAAGTATGGTGTGATCACCCTTGAGGGACCTCAGAAATATCTAGGGGCATAGGAAGTTTGTGAAAAGACTACAAGTCTGGCCAGTAGTATGATTTATAATAATAAGGGCAGAGGGCAGGCAACTAGCCAACAAGAGGAGATGGTTAAAGCCATTCAATGAACCGTTACACAGTCATTACAAATAATGGGAATTTATTTGCAAGGCATGAGATGATTCGTACAATTCATCAAGCAGAAAAAAAAAGACACAAAAGTTTGAACAAGATCATGTCATCTTTATAATGAAAAATGACTACAGGTATAGAAAAAAAAATCATGAGGTTATTTACCAAAATGTTAAGAGTTACAATCTTCGTGTGGGGGCCTGGGTGACTTTTAGTTACTTCTATTTGTTTAGTGGCATTCTCTGAAATTGCCATAATAAATAGAAATTATAGATTGACACTAGAAAAAGCAAATGTTATTTCAAGTGCTGTTTTAACAACGGAGCTGCTTTACGCCTTTGAGAGTGGGACTTGACCTTCCCCCTAACGCTCCCATGTGCATCTCTCTGGGGTCTGCCTGTCTGGCCAAAATGCCAGGAAATAAACACAAACTGCAGCTTAAGGAGATCTGTGCAGGAAAAAGCAGGGAGGAGAGCCAAATTCTTCATCTTCCTATGCCAACTGTCTCCTTGTAATAATAAAAATGCAAAGCTTTGAGAAAAGAAGGATTTGAGGCTTTGGGGTGAGAAAATGAAACAAAGAGACAGTTTTGGGGGTGGGGGTTTGCTGACACAGGCTGGGGTGCTGTGGATTTTATCCCCCCTGCAATGATCTCAAAGCCACACCTCAAATTATATTATTCATCGACATGAGTGATGGATATTTTCTCTATCTTATGTAGGTCAGATGTGGATAAAAAGACAATTTGGCTATAGCAACTGAAATAAGATCAGGGTACTCGAAGCCCCCAACTACTGAAATCACGCAGTTTTCACTGCTGAGTTTGCACAGAGTGGCAGCAGTGCAGCTGACAATGGCTGGCCTCATAAATTTCAGGAATGTGACCTGTCCCCATCCACACTGATATAGCCACTGTGAGCACCCTGCCTCTGGCCAGTGATGGTGCAAGTCCCTCCTGTCACTCATAGAGAACACAGCCAGACTCTCAGTGTGGCCAAAGCCCTGGGCTGTGCAGAAATGGTGGGGCTGTATCACCCAAGCTCGGATATCCTAGGTCAGGATGTCTCGTAGTGTGTCCTCTCCAAGCCTCCAGTGGGCTGGTTATAGTGCTCTCTGAGGGAAGCAGAGTTTTGGCCTTTATTATTATATTCTGCTGTGCAGTTTGATCTTCGCCAAATCTATGTTCCTCTTAGGAAAATTTTCATATTAGATATTCTTCTCCCAGCAGCCTCCCAAATTTCATTTTGTGCATTTGCTATTTCCAGGAGGAAAAGGCAAACATCCCTTTGGAAACCGCCAGATGGGTTTGCACCATGATTAGATCCACATGATGGTCAGGCAGAGCCTCCCAGAGCCATCAAGGACAGTAAAAGCCCCAAGAGACAATCAGGAGCTGAGGCAAGTTGAGGTGAAGAATCCACATTTGGACCCAAAATTGTACAGGCAGCAATTTTGACAATGAGCTAAAGATGTGCAGTGGAGAGTGAAACACAATTGGCTTTAGTTTATGTCTTTTCGTGATTTTTATGTCTGCATTGCAATTAGCTTCTTTTTCCTCCTGTCTTACTTAAAAAGAACTAACCTCTGATAATTAAACTCAAAGTGTGCTGTACGTATCCACCATGTCACATACATACATTTCCAGTTCTTGATTCTCTTATTTTTAAGTAGTACAATTATTTATTATACATGGTAATATATTTCTTTGTTATCTGGTACCTTCTAGGCCCTAAAGCTGAAAAATGCTTTAATAAAAATTTGAATATCGTATTATTGAAGTGGGGAGGCTGTATTATCATACATCGTAGAATGGCTGGGCGTTGGGAAGTCTTGATGAATCATTGCCTAATATTTCTCTTCTCATGACACATATATGACTATTAAATGTTGTCTGCTCACTGATTAACTTGTTTATTTCCTAATTAGGTTTAGGATCAGCTGTCTTGTGGTTATAGAAATAATTGTTTGATTAATGTGTGGGAATTTACATGTTCATTATAATTCTGAGTAAGTTCTGTCCCAATTAGCCGCAATGCCCCATGCTGATCTGGCGAACAAGAATTGCAATTTTCACCTATTAAATAATAGCTGTTAAATTGATTGGTGATTGAATATAGATAGTAAATACACATTAGCAGAATTTAAATAATATCACAGCTAGTTCTTTCAATTTGCTTCCAAAGTAACAGAGTTCTAGAGATGAGCACTCACAATTTGGATAGAGAGGGGCCTCACATACTTGCCAATACTCTTTTTGATCAGTAAATTCCATAAAGTTTCAAGAAGAGCTCTAGAAATCAGCCAGCCTGCTGGAATTTGATGTCTGGCTTTGTGAATGAGTATCTCCCTAAGTTTTTCTCTAGGCATCTCTCTTACCTTAGCCCAGTCCCTGTCTGTAATGGCCCCTACAGAGCCTGCTCTTAGAGGCTTAAAATATGCTGGCCGATGACCAAGAATATTCAAAATAGGGTTCCTCCTTCATAACCATTCATTGTGTTAAGCCTTCTGCTGTGAGACCCACTCAAGGTATCTCAGGAACAAAAACAGGATAATTGTAAGAACATGTGGAGTGGAGGTAGATCCAAGGAGTCCACGAAGGTATAACTCAGTGTGTCTCTACCTGTCTCCACGTCTGTCCTTCTGCCTTTCCCTTTGTCTGTCTCTCCATCTCTAGCTTTGTCTCCATGGCTTTTCTCTTCCTCTCTCTCCTCCTTCACGCACACTTTTTCAAGTATCATATCTCACCACTGACCAGTTTTCCTATCTCCTTTCTTGTTTCCTTTCCTTCGCGGCCACTCCTGGCTTCGGTTTGCTGCGGTTCCAACTCAACCTCTTCACCAACTACCCAGCCTCTCATGTCCGTGGTTTCCAGTTCCTGAGGAAGGAATGGAGACCTTGAGACCTCGTGTGTTAGTCATTCGCCTGCCATTGTTTGCCATAGACATCTACCAGCTGGGCTAAAAATTTACCTACTACGTTTAAAAAAAAACCAATTTTTATACATCTTAGTATTACGTATCATAAAAGGCACTTTATATCAGTATCACAAATGGAAAACCAGCATTTTCCCGGTGTACATTACAATCAAAGCATAACAACTTTTTTTTTGTTTTTTAAGTCACAGGTTCTCACTAAATAGTTTCATTCAGGTACCACCAGCTGTGTGCACCCCGCCCTTCCGGAAGCTGTGGCCTAGCCCTTCCTTTCGCAGCTGCCACACGTAGTTTGTCACCAGCCTCAGGAATGGTTGATCTTAGGTCATGTGACCATGCCGGTTTAATCAGCTGTGACTGCGGTTGGAGGCTGCGGTCACGTGACGTAGAACAGAGCCGCGTGGGGACTGGGCTTCCCTGACAGAATGAGTAAGATGCTTCCGGCAGCCAGGCTTCAGACCACATGCTATGCCTACACGACCACCATTCGTCCTCACAGCAACTCCATGCGGAGGCCTTTAGTGGCCCAGTTTCTCTATCCTTTGAAGCCTAAGAGAGCAGGATGACTTCCTGAGGGTCAAAGGGACCCTCCACATGAAGCCCTGGGAAGATGCTGCCCATTTGGGACCATTCTTAAGCAGATGGATAAGAACTGCATCTCTTTACCTGAAATCGAAGGCCAGCCACAATGGGCTCCAAAAACGGAGCTCTTCTCCTCTAAATTCTGAAAGGCAGAACTTGCAGTGAGCAAAAGGCCATTTGCAGTCGGCCAGGGTGGCTTTTTGCTGAGCTGAGAGGAAAAGCGTTTGGGGAGTGCTGAGAACGCTCAGCGCACTGCCGCATGCAGAGAGACGCCCGCTCTGTCCTGTTCTGATTGCTGATGAGCATGTCGTCAGGACCCGGCGCCCAGGGGAGGGTGGCTCTGGCTGCAGAACTTGCCGTGTTTCCTGCATCTGTGGCTGGACTGACCCCAAAACAGCTCTCTGTTCACTGCTTTTAATCTACCCCGACTTCGAGGGTTCTACTGAGGTTGTTTCCTACCTGTATCTTGTTTCTCCTTCCTCAGCACAGCTTCCAAATTAAACAAAACAAAACATTGATTCTTTGTGAAGGGAGCTGAAAATACGGTAATCACCGTGCAGATTGTCGACTCTGGAGGGAAGAAGTGTAGCTCTATGTTGGCTATGGTGACACAGTGCCTAACACAGCACCTGACCCATGGTAGGTTCTCAGTTATGATTTGTGAATGGATGGATGAGACAGAATGGTAGGTGTGGCCTCTGGAGTAAATAGCCAAGGAAGGAGAGAAAATTCTTCATTTTTAGTAAGTATGTGACAAAAATAGAAGAAGTCCAAAATAGAACAGAGAACCACAGAGTATCTTTTCTGATGACATCAAAAATATCTACTTCCCTCGAAGGAACCCAGAATCGTTTTTAGTTCCAGCAGAAATTCTTTCTTGGAGGCTCAGCTAGGAAACATTGCATAATGCAGTTACGCAATGCCTACTTTCCAAAGTGTATCTCTCAGTGGTCTCCATACTTTCCAAGGGACCCAGTGTGGAGCACAGGTTGACAAGGCAGGTTCTGAAGTCAGATTGCTTGGCCTTGAAAGCTAGCATTAGCTTGCTGCATGATACTGAACTACAGGATCTAACCTTTATGATGCTCAGATTTCCCCAACTGTAAAATGGGGATTATAATTGTAATTACTTTGTAGGAATATTGTAAAGAATAAAGGAGATAATTCATGTGAATCATCTAGCCCAATGCCCAGGGCTCAATAATTGTTCATGGTAAATTCCTACATCTCCCTTTAAGACTGTCTGAATTTCTGGATTTGACATATTCTTTTCCTGGAAGGGTGGAAGGATGTTATATTGTAACCTTGTATTTCAAGTTCACTGGCTTAAATTAGGGAGGGCGTTGGGGATGGAGCTGTGGAAAGGTCGGAAGGAATATTGTCCTGACTGGGTCAACTGAGTCCAGCGCTAGTCTAATGCAGGTGATGCTGGTGATATGAGCCATGAATGAAAACACAGAGCCGAATATACCATCCCTGCCCTCTAAAAGCGCATGGTCTTCTAGAAGCTAAGATTGAAGGTGGTGATCTTTGGATGGTTCCAGCATGTTGGATCACCTTGTAATTTATGGTTAGAGTGTTGTACAATATGTAGTAACCATCCACTTCCTCCAGCATTAGAATAAGTCTTTGGAATAATGTGGAGGGTAACCTTCTAGGAGAAATAACAGTATTCCTTGTGCTCTTCAGGGAAGAGAAACTTGCTTTTTTTTCCAGAGACAGGGCCCTGCCTGGCATGTTGCAGCTTGCTAAAGGTATGGCTTCCCTTTCAACACTGTCTTTCTGGTGTGCCATTCAATATTGTAGCATGAAAGAATTTTCATTACAAGCTTAAAGAAGGACAAGACAGGACCCAAAGCCAGGGCAGAGGGCAAGAGTGGGAGGCTGGGGACTTAAAAACTTGTGCTCTATTTTTGAGAGGGCTACTCTAGGGTTCAGTGGGAGACAGAGGACCAGGACAATGGCTGTGAGGGGCATCATATGAGCCCAACCTTGTAGGGACCAGTCCAGTGTCCTGGGGATGGCTCACCTAGCCTGAATGTCTATCATGGACAGGGACCCAGCTCCTGCCTAGGCCTCCAGACCTTTCCAGCTTACTGTCCTGCCACTGGGTAAATGACATCAAGTCCCTCCCTGGGCTTTGTGCCATCCTATTCATCCCCTTTGTAGGAATGCTGCCTTAAGGACACTCATTGATAAAATCAAAAATGTATAACCCAAAAGCCTAGAGGCAGAGTGTAGACCCAGAAGGTGGGCATTGTCACCAACGGTCTTATTTCCCCACACTTCTCCTCTCTCTGCTTTCCATGTGTTGGCTTAATCTGAAGATTGCCTTCCCTTGTGGTCAAAAGAGAGTTGGAGAACGTTTCCTGGGGACACAGGTTTTCTTATTTCTATCCCGTGAGGGAGGGAGAGGAGACTTTTGGAGGAATCCATGTAAATCTCAGGATTTTGGGCCTTACTTACTCTCATTTCTCAGTAGACCAAATTCAGTCTGTTTTTGTTTTTTTTAAGACAGGGTCTGGAGCACAGTGGTGTAGTCATGGCTCACTGCAACCTTGACCTCCCAGGCTCAAGCAATCCTCTCACCTTAGTCTCTCGAGTAACTAGGACTATAGATGTGTGCCACCATGCCCAGCTAAGACACATTCGTTTTGTAACAAATAACTATGGCTGAGGGAGGTGGGCATTGATTGGCCCAATCTCCCCTGGAGCCGGGGTAGAATCAGTGCCAACCATACCATGTGGTTGCCACATAATGGGAAGGTGGTAAATCCCCATGCCCAAGGGAAATCAGGAGGAAGGAAAGGGAAGGTGCGTTTAGGAGGCATCCTAGGTGGGTTCTCCCAAAAAGCCAATCCTGAAATAAGGTTTCCAGTGCAAGTGGTTTATTCAGAAGGCGATTTCAAGGAAATGGGGGAAGGAGATTGGGAAACAAGAAAGAAACAGACAATAGTCAGTATAGGCAGGGCAGCTGGAGCTTAGTCCCAGGAAGAGTTACTGGGAAATGGTATAAAACACATGCCGCCGAGGGACAAGGGAGCTAGGGTGTCTATATGTCTGCTCCCCTCACTTATTGGTTGAGGGCTGCTCCTTCAAGGAGTGAATTCCCCAGTACTTCCTGCTAGCATGCAGAGCAGCCTTCTGAAGTTTGGGGAGGGACACTGCACATACAGGTGTAGGAAGTTATCTGAAGCACAATGGAGTTGTTGGGTGTGACGGGTGTAGGTGGGAAACTGACAGCGTCTGTTCTAAGCGGCAGCCTGGAGGTGTCTAGAGTCCCCCTGCTGGACATGGTTCAGCTGAAGAAAATGAACTTCATCTTTGTGGTAACAGGGAGCCACCGAGGATGTTTTAAGCAGGTGGATGCCAGTCAGATCTGAATTTCAGAACTGTATCTCACGAGCCCAAAGCGAATCCCAAAGAGTTCATCAGACTCAATTAGTGTAGAAATCAGGCATGCTCTTGGTTCTGTGGTTCAGTTCTAGAGAGAGCTGAGAGCCATGAGCCAGAAGGAAGGGATTGCTAGGCAGTAGGGGCATCAAATCGTTGCAGCCCAAGGCTCTCGGTGCCAGCTGGAGCAGTAGCTAATTGCAGAGTTGTTTCAGAAGGCGCTGAAGTTCCACAGCAGTCCCAGACTCCCAGAGCCCAGGCAAGGATCTGTGTAGGCTGCTGTCTCTGGGAACGTACTTCCTGGGAATATGGCCTGGTTCCTGGGAGGAGGCACGACTAGGACACCTTTCTGCGTGGGTCAGGTACATCAGCAGTGCCTGGGTTCCCTGCGGCCTTGAGGCTAAGGCAGTCAAGGCAACATGATTACCAGTGGGGACAGCCATCTTATGTTCCATTAAATATTGGATGAGAAAAAAATACGACTATTTTCCTGTTTGGTCTAAATTCATTTTTTTTTTCCCAGTGTAAAAGTACGTTTTAAAGGAGGGGAGAAAAAAAAGCTTCCAGCCAGCTCCTCTTCCATGAATGAAGAAAGGGCATAGGATTTGGGCACAAGAAAACTAGGACGTGGTCTTTCATCTGCTGTCAAAAGTGCTGTGACTTTAGGCCCGTCACTGTGCCACTCTGGTGGGGAATTTCCTTACCTGTTAAAAATGATGGAATTGGGGCTGAGCACAGTGGCTCACACCTGTGATCCCAGCACTTTGGTAGGCTGAGGTGGGAGGATTTTATGAGCCCAGGAGTTTGAGGCTGCAGTGAGATAGGATTGCACAACTGCACTTCAGCCTCAGTGACAAAGCAAGGCTCTATCTCTTAAAAATTATTTTTTAATTAAAAAAAGAAATGAGATTAGAATGACTGGCTGAGCTCAAGAGCTGTGCCATCTAACAGAAACATTTACAAGCCACAAATGTGAGTCACGTGTGTAATATTAAATTTTCTGGTAGCTACATTAACAAAAGCAGAGAAAGAACAGATGAAATCATTTTTAATAATATATTTTCTGTAAGCCAATATAGCAAAAATATTTCAATTTTAGCATGTAATAAACATAAAATACCATTAGTGTGATATTTGCATTCTTCTTTTCCTACTGCGTCTTGAATTTAGATTGTGGAATTCTAATATGAACTGTGCTTTTGCTGCAACAAGGGAGTATACGTTAAATATAGGAGAGAGCTTCTTGTGAGAGTGGGTTTTAAAAATGCAGACGCTGGGTCCTGAAGGAGACTGTGGAAGCTTTATTCCACTGGAGTCAGACAGAGCTGGGTTCCAATAAGTCTTGACCCCACTGGTCCCTGAACAAGCCACTCTGTCTTTCATTCTTTTAAGACTGAATTTTCTTATGTGTCAAATAGTTGGGATGATATCCTTATGGTAGTAATACAGGTTAAATAAGATAATATATGTAAAACACTTAACTCAGGGACTAGCATATTCCAGGTACTTGATTATGACAGATATTACAATTATTCCATTGAGGCAAAATTAAAGCTAGAATTGCGTGCGTTGGGAAAAAAATTATACATTCTAGGCCTCAGAACAAGGATAAAATATCGTACCTCTAGACCGTCATCGTCCCCATCATATGTCCTGCAAGATGTCGCTCATCAGTTGCAGTTTCTCTGTATTTGAGCCCTGAGGAAACCTCGGAAGCCTTCTCAACACAGGTAACCGCTGTCCATCAATCTGAACCAGCAAGTGGATCAAATTTATGTGCCATCCCTGCATTAGCATTGTGTGCTAGAAGGAAGATGTCAGAACCCCAGGAGGCAATGCTAAACAATGACAGAAAATGTGGGGAGGAGGACAGATTGACAGCGAGGGAGAGAGAGAGAGAGAGAGCGAGAGAGAGAGAGAGAGAGAGAGAGAACAAGAGCAGAAGAGTTTCCAGCAGGGAGCTGCGTGTTTTCTTTCCTTTTGGGGTCAGCGTGATTGCGTCTGCACAGGACTGCCTGTGAATCCTGCACTGGCCGGAACCTGGGTAACAGAGTCTTTCTGCAACGCCTTCCAATGCCACACATTTGGGTTGGGGTTGAACCCTGGCTATTTCACCCAAACAAGCAGATTCATTTAGAATTCCAAGGACTCAATTTATCTGTGCCACACTGATGGCTCCTCCAAGGCTGGTAACAAATGGTGGTCATTCCCCACACCACCCTGCTGCCCAATCATCGCTCTTGCTCAGCGCCTCAGTGAGCAAGACCCTCCATGGAGGGTCTCACATGGGAGAATTACAGAGCCAGCCTATCCATCTCCTGACGGAGGGGAAATCTCCCTACAAAGTCTCAGAGTTTCTCTCACAAAGATGAGAAAAACAGAGCCAAACTGACATTCCCTTCCCTCTGGGACAATGTGGCAGGAACAGAAGGAGGCTTACAACAAATTTAAGGGAAACAGGTCCATCTGTCTTTTCTTTGTTTCTTTATTCATTCAACAAATATTTTTGGAGGCTCAGGGCAGTTTCTTAGGACCAGGAAGGAGAGCATTGCAAACATTAGCAGGCTGGGTGTCTACCCTCAGAATTTACAGGACACCAATGACTAGAATTCAGCTCCAGGCTTGGAGAAAATAGATGAAGAAGCAGAAGAGAGCTCTGGGGTGGCTGTGGGGGACCTTTGTGGGCTTTGTTTTGCCCAGCAAGGCTAGTTGAGTGCTTTACCGTCATTTGTTACCAGGAAGGAGGAGACTGCAAAGATGGATCAGGCTTGGTGTCGGCTCTCAGAATTTATAGTACACAGTAGGCAAGGGAAGCATTGACCACAATCCCCTAAATAAGGCCATATTGCCCTTGCTTGAAATTCTAAAAAGCCTTCTGCAGGTCTCTGAATAAAATTCAATCTCCTGCCAGGGGCAGTGTCTCACACCTGTAATCCCAGCACTTTGGGAGGCTGAGACGGGTGGATCACGAGGTCAGGAGCTCAAGACCAGCCTGGCCAACATGGTGAAACCCTGTCTCTACTAAAAATACAGAAATTAGCTGGGCATGGTGGCAGGTGCCTGCAATCCTAGCTACTTGGTTGGCTGAAGTAGGAGAATGGCTTAGGCAACAAGAACGAAACTCTGTCTCAAAAAAAAAAAAAATTCCATCTCCTGACCTTGGCTTATAAAGTGTGATCCACTGGGCCTCACTTGCCTCTTGATCCCGTCACCCACTCCATTCCAGCTGCAATGGCCAAGAGGTTCCCAGTCTCTCCTCAGCTCCCACCTCAGGGCATTTGCACTGCCATTCCTCCTGCTTGGGGTGCCCTTCCCTGACCTCTCCTTTCTTGTTCATTCCTTCTTTTCATTCATATCTCAGCCCAACAGCCTCTCCCCAGATCAGCCCTATCTGACCTCCACCTGACAGTTGCAGCTCATCGCTTTGATCACACTGTACTATAGGCTTCTCCTTAAAGCGCTTCTCCCTGAATGGTGTTTCCTTTGCTTGTTTGTTTTTTTAGTGTCTGTCTGTCTCACCTCCAGAATGGAAGCTCCAGGGACTCAGGGACTTTGTCGTTCTTGACTCTCCCCTGAGCCTGACACCTAGTAGGCTATCTGTAAATACTGGCTTATTTAATGAATGAATAAACTAATAGTGAACGTTTTTGAGCACCTATCGGACATTAGGAAGAAAGTTTCACATGAATTAATCTCGTTGTCCTCCTAACATTCCAAAAAGGTAGGTGGTGTGATTTTCCCCATTTTAAAGTGAGAAAACTGAACTCACAAGGGGTTGACCCACTGGCCTGAGTATCCAGCTGGTAGATGGTGGAATCAGCATTCCAAGCCAGGTCTTGGGAGGCCAAGCTCTTAACTCCTAGCCTGCACTTTCTCTTCATGTAGACATGTCATATTTCTCAGTCCTTCATCTTTGTCATGTCACTTGCTCAGGAGGCCTCTAGATACCTGTGCCCTCCTCTAACTGGATACCTGGTTCACATCCTGACTCCTGACTCCTGGCTGTGACATATGAGGAGGTGCTTAACCCTCCCAAAGCCTCACCCTCCCCAAACTGATGAGAAAATGGTTAGATGAGATTGGGGTTCTGCCATGTGCATTGTCAACCTAAGAAGCTCTGTTATCAGCTTTCACATGACCTGCAGCAGAGACCACTAAGTGGGCCAGCCTCACAGGTTTCCTTTACCTTTCACATGTCAGCATCCTCTTCATTCTGTTCTACATCAAAACATGTGAGAACAATCACAGCAGCAAGCTATGCTTTAAAGTTTAAGCAATTTGGTGGGAGAGGTGTGGTTGCTGACTTTGTCTCAGTTAATTCTCACAAGAAGATAGCAGGTTTAAAATTATTTTTGTTTCTTATTATGTGTATTAGTTCATTCTCACACTGCCATGAAGAAGTACTCAAGATGGTAATTTATAAAGGAAAGAGGTTTAATTGACTCACAGTTCTGCATGGCTGGGGAGGCCTCAGGAAACTTACAATCACTGCGGAAGGCGAAGGAGAAGCAGGCTCCTTCTTCACAAGGTGGCTGGATGGAGTGAGTGCAAGCAGGGGAAATGCCAGACGGCTATAAAACCATCAGATCTCATGAGACTCACTCATTCTCACCAGAACAGTATGGGGGAACTGCCCCCATGATCCAATTACCTCCACCTGGTCTTGCCCTTGACACAGGAGGATTCTGGGGATTACAATTGAAGATGGAATTTTGGGTGGAGACACAGCCAAACCACATATTATGGTTCAATCAAAAATGATATTTCAGAACATTTTAGAGAATGGATCAAGATGGAAGACTTATCACAAAAACTTCCTTTCCTCCTGACCCAAGTTCCATAAAAATGATAAGAAAAAACTAATTTCAGCCCAATCTATCTACAACTTCGTTTGGGTGGGGGGAGTGGGTGTTTACCATGGATCTGTCATTTTGAAAAACTTCTGACAGATTTAATTTAATTGCTATCTGCTTTATAGAGAAGGGACTCCAGAGAAAGCCACAGCCTGGAATGCTGCTCCAAGCTTGGAGTAAATCGATGAAGAAGTAGAAGAGAGCTCTAGGGTGGCTATAGGGGCGGCCCTTTGTGGGCTTTGTTTCACCAAGTGAAGCTGGTAGAGTGCTTTACTCTTTTCACTTAGGTCAGTAGAAGTATGGACATCAGGACTCAATTAGATACCCCAGGCTGCTCTGAACCCCAGGAGGATGGGACCTCCCACATGGAGAAACAAGCGGCTGACCCTCCCCATCCACCCTGCAGCGTCTCACCCCCACATACCTCAGAGGCAGGCTTCAGGAAATAGAAAGCCTGCTCATAGGCATGCAGCCTGTACCTCAGACATGAAGATGTTTCTTTTTCAATATTGAGAAAGCCAGGGTCTCTAACTATTGAAAAAGAAACCAAACCTGAAAGGGAAAAATGAATGCCCCAGTAAGCAGAGATCACAGAGCAAACAAGATAAAAATCAAAGGTGAGGGATTATAAATTAGAGTATGTCAGATATAAAACATAATAAAAACATTTTTTTCATTGTTAAAGAACATAAACTAATTGTAGAAAGTGTGGAAAATTCAGAATACGCATAGAAGGAAACTAAAATCATATGTGATCACAACATTGAGAGGAAATAAGAAAATGTATTTTACTGTCTTTTCAATCTTCAAATATATATATGTAGGTGTATATAAATATATGTATGCATATCACTTTTCAAATAATTTTATATAAAAGGTATCACATTTGTTGGCAACCTGCTTTAGAAGAACGCTCAGACTTAATTATATATATGCTGAGCATCTTCCCATGTCATTAACCATTTGTCTACATGTGATTTTTAACACACACACACTGTATACCTTGTATGGAGTTACTATAATTAATTTACCAATCCTCTATCTTTAGACAACCAGATTACTTCCAACTTCTCAGTTATGAATACACAATGCTGGAATAAACATCCCTGAACATGAACCTTTGAGATAGTAGTCTTTAATTTTTTTTTTTTTTTTTTTTGAGATAGTATCTTATTCTGTCTCTCGGGCTGGAGTGCAGTGGTGAAATCTCGGCTCACTGCAGCCTCTGCCTCCTGGGCTCAAGCAGTTCTCCCACCTCAGCCTCCTGAGTAAGGACCACAGATAGGTGCCACCATGCCCAGCTAACTTTTTTTTTTTGTATTTTTTTGTAGAGACAGGGTTTCACCATGTTGCCCAGGCTTGTCTCAAACTCCTGAGCTTTGGCGATCCACAAGCCTCAGCCTCCCAAGTGCTGGGATTATAGGCATGAGCCGCCACACTTGGCCTGAGATGGTAGTCTTAAAAGCCTGTTTGATGTACGAGATCACCATCATAATAGTAACAGCTAACATGTTTAAAGTGTGTCATATATGGGCAAGTGACTCCAAACTAGTTTTTGTGTCTCCAGATTCCATGTTTCTGCCTTTGCTCAGTAGTGCTGCTTTTATATACTTTTAGGAATGTGAATTGCTGGCTTTGCCCCTCGCTAGCCATGTAACCTTAGGCAAGTCACTATAGCTTATGAAGCCTCAGTTGTATCACCTGCAAAATGGGGATGACAATACTACTGAACTCACAGACCTACAGTAAGGATGTCATGAGAGAATAAAATAAAGAGCACAATGCGTTGCACATGGTAAGAACTCTATAAATATTAGTCATTTCTATTAGTCTGTCCATGGAGCTAATCAGGAATTAACATTACTCTTTCATTCCCACAGTGGGAAGTGCTTAACTAGCCTGTCTTGAGTCTCTTTGCCAATCACCCTGCCACTGAGATTTTTCTCTTTTGGCCGTCAAATGCATCTAAAGAGGAGGGAGTTGGGGGATGGGGATGAGAAAGGTCCCAGCATTCCCACCAGCCTCCTACTGGCTGCAAAAATCCTACAGGAATCTGCTTCTGGAGGGCTGGCTTCCCATCTGGCTGTAATCCCCGCCTGCTACGCAAAGCGCAAGAGCCTCACAAATTAGGGAAATCAGAGGCTGCCTCTTCAGACCATGCACAGACAGCAGGATGCCGAGTGGCTGCAGAACCACTTGCTGAAGCTAAAATTAACAAGCTTCTTGGGTTGAAGGTTTTAATTAAAAAAGGCTGGAGAATTATTTCCTTAATTCAGATACTTCTTCTTAGTAATCATTTTCCCCTTTGCTGCCCTGAGATTTTTATCTGCAGTGGCCTGAGCTATACAGGAGCCACTGGTGGAGCCTGGGGACTTGAGTGTCAGATGGAGTGGGTAGACCTCAGGGATTTCATTTTGGGGTCCCAGAGCTCTGCATGCTGTGCATTTCCTCTTGACCATTGTGCCCTCTCCCATGATTTTAGATAGTAACCATGTACTTTTGGCTTCACAGCATGGAGTGCTCCGTGAGTCTCTAAACCCATCTGTCTACCGAGGACCACCATATGCAGGGCAATGGTTCTAAAATATTCTCCTCTTTTTCCTCTTTTCCCCAATTCAGTACATGAAGCACTGAATACTCAAGCCAGGATTCTGGGACACCCAAGATTCCTAGGGCAGAAACTATACCTTCACCGTATCTCTCATTCTTACCACTACAGGATGCATCAGACAGACATTCAACCACCAGCTCCTGCATTTAATGGCCTGAGGGCTTCCCTTGTCACTAGAGCCCACTCTGCTGCCTATATTGTGGTTCAGATGTGCTGGAGAATATGTGCCCACCTCCCAGAAGCAGCCCTCAGCTAATACTAGCAGGAACTGTGTATACTCACCCCAGATCCCTTGCTGCTCAAGTGGGATTACTCTGGGATGATGTTCCACGCTGTTCCTCACAGCTCCCTGGAAGGATTAAGCCCCACCTACCCTCAGTGGGAGCTGAGCAGATAACATTTCCTTTATTGGCTGCTTTCCCTTTCTCTCTATTTCCCCTACTCCTCCACCTTCACCTTCTAAATGTAATTCTCCCTCTCGAATCCCTATCTCAGGGTCTTTGGGGACCAAATTAAGGATTCTCCTCTCTCCCTTTGAGCCACTATGTCGATCCATCCTCAATGCCTGTGTCCTTCAATATCTCACCAAACTGATCTCTTCTCTTTCTTCCTGTTGCTGCTTAGTCTAAGCTCTCAGTAACTCTGATCTAGACCACTGCCCCACCTTTCAGCCTGTCCCCCAGCGTGTCCCTCATCTCACCCCTGAAATCCATCATATAGATGCACTCAGGCAATCTTCATAAAATGAAACCTGGTTATGCCATGCCTCTGCTTTATCCCCACAAGGGCTCCCCAACGCCTCTGGGAAACAGACTAAATTCTCTAGTTTGACTCACAAGATCATCTGTGACATACTCTAAAACCTTCCACATGGTGTTCCTCAAGCCAAGGATGCTCGATTTCCCTAGGCCATCCCCTTTGTCAGGCCTCCCTACTGATGCTCAATAATCGCCCCTTAGCAAAAGCCTTCCTCTGACATGTCCTCCACCCCAAACTGAATCAGGTCACTGTATTTGTTGGCTCGGACTGCCATAGCAGAATGCCACAGACTGGGTGGCTTCAATCACAAACACTTTTTCTCACAGTTCTGGAGACTAGAAGTTCGAGGTCAAGGTGTCAGCAGATTGAGATTCTCTCCTCGGCTTGCAGATGGCTACCTTCTCACTGTGTCCTCACATGGTCACTCCTCCGTCTGTGTGTTGTGATGTCCTAATTTCCACTTCATATAATCTCCCCATCGTGTTGGATGCGGACCCACTCATGTGACCTCATTTTAGCTTAACTATCTCTTTAAAGACCTTATTTGCAAATACAGCAATATTCCGAGGTCCTGGGGGTCAGGACTTCAAGCTGTGAATGAGCCCATTACAGACCCTTCCCTTTGTCCCCCCAGCCTCATTCCACATGTTTCTCTAGCTCAGAAACCCTTTATTATAATGTCCTGAACACTTACCTTTCTCCCTAACTAGACTGTATTTGTGGAGGCAAGGACCCTTTCCACTGCTGCATCCCCATAGGGACTAGAACACTGCCTGGCACACAGTAAGTACTCAACAGATATTTGTAAAGTATATGCATATAGTTGCCATCCTGGTCATCCTTAGAATCAAGTGAGGGGCAAAGAAGGAGGACCTGTATACTCAGCTTGAGGCTGACCTGCAGCTGGAAGTCAGAGGTGAGGTAATGTTGCTTGGCCACACCACCATGCCGTTTCCCCTTTGGGACGTTATCCCATGGGTTTCCCTTCTTGAGCTGGTCTCCCCGTCCTCGTTCTGATATCTCACCCAACTAGACCAGTATGGTGAATATATCCAGGAGCGCCCAACAGCCCTGCAAACCGACAGGCTTTCTTAGACTGTAGCCAGCCCAGACAGATCAGTGTGAGTCCCTTCCTTTGCAGTTGCAAGGGAAGAGCAGTTAATCTTGTCTGGAGTGGGTCACCCCGCTTTAAAGGCATGAGTGGAGATGGAGGCACCTATATTGCTTCATGTCCAGCTTTGACAAATCAAGTGATATTTTCTTAATGACTTAGTGTGAATGTTTCAGAGATGACTTCTTTTTCTCATTGATCTGTTCGCCAGCTGCCATCATTCTTTAATTATAAGTCTCCACTTCCTCCCAGCCTCTCTGACAAATAGATAATAATGATCTGTAAACAAACATGTACGTGCACCAGGGGAGCAACTCTTGGAAATAATTCTGCGTAGCAGGAGGCAGGCAGGCAAGCAAAGCACTGAAGCCACTCAGACTTCAGTTAGGATCGTGGTTTTGCCATGCCATCTGATAGAGCATTCTGTGCACATTGAAATGTTGTATACCTGTGCTGTACAATAGGGTAGCCAGCAGCCACATGTGGCTGTTGAACACTTGACATGTAGTTAGTGTGATTGAAGAATTAGATTTTAATTTAATTTAATTTTAATTAAGTTTAAGTAGCTACATGTGCTAAAGTGGCTACTCTGCTGAAAAGTACAGTTTAGAGACCAGTCATGTCACCTCTCTGAGCCTCTTCTTCCACCCCTGTAAAATGGAGATTAAAATCTCTATTGCATTAGGGTAATGCTAGCTGCTATTACAAACAGGCTACATGACATTAGTGGCTCCAGCAAGTCAGAATCTTATTTCTTGTCCATATAACAGTCTAGGGCATTCAATATTCTAAGGAATATTGAATATTCTTAGAGGGGAATATTCAAGGAGGATCCAGGCTGATGGGTTTGTTATCTCCAACACATAGCCATTCTAGTTATTCCCATCTAGTCATCAGGAAAGGGAAAATTGCAGAATTCCAAAGCCAGAGATTTTCTCTTAAGCAATTGAGATAGAATTTATAATGTTTCCACTCTGCCCATTCTTGGCAAGAAAACACTCACATTACCACACGTAACAGCAAGGGGTGCTGAGAAATTTAGTCCTCAGCTGGATACCAGTGTCCTAACCAGAATTATCTTAGTGTAACATAAGAAAAGAATATATTTTGGAAGACAGATAACTATCCCCCTACTTTGGAGGACTGCTGTATGGGTTAAATATATTACGTATGTGACATGGTACTTGTGTAATAGTCAGCTTTTGCTGTTAGTAAGAAAACAACCCTACCATTTAGTGTCTTAACACGCAATGCTGAGTGAGAGTGAGCAGTTTGGGCTGGGTTCATGTAAGCAGTTCTAGACTCAGTTGATCTTAGCATAGCTTCCATTAGTGCTGCTTCCATCAGTTGCTGGGTCGGCTGGGGCTGGCTGACCTACAATAGCCCTGGCTGGACCGTCTTGCCTTGCTTTACTTAATTTTTATTCTCCTGCTGGCAAGTGATGGGGTTCCAAGATAGTGAGGGAGCACTCACAGGGCCTTTTGAGGGTTAGGATTGGAATTGACACCCAATCACTGCTGTCACATCCTATCAACTAAAACAAGTTACAAAGCCAATCAAGAACCGGGGGCAGGAAAACAGACTCCATCTCTTAGTGGGAGGGGAGGCAAAGTCACATTGCAAAGGAGTGTAGTTACAGGGAGGGGGAATAGTTAGAGCCATTTTTGAAACAGTCTACTATAATTTTGTATATAATTTATTCAGTAAATGACACCTAATATTTTATTAATTCATTTATTAATTCTATACATTTCATTCATTCAAAAATTTATTGAATGTTTATCATACATCAGGCTTTAGGCCAAATATAGTGACTGTGCTTGGATGTGTTAGGCATTGAACTCTACAAGAGGAAGTCAAGTTAAATTTGTGTGTGTCATAAAAAGAGAACAAATAAACCACAGAATAGATGCTGGTTTTCTACTCTTTAGTCCTTGACTGATGCCCGATGTTCTCTTGTCATTTCCTGGGTACCTCTGATGAAAAAGTACCTTGTTAACCACGACCCCTGTTGTTGTGACTATGATGTGGCCATCTCTCTGGGCCTGGGTGAATTACCAATGAGGTTTGCCGCTTGTGGCCTTGTCTGCTGGAGGGAAACACTTTAGGATGAACCTGGACAAATCCAGCATGAGCTGACAGAAGCCTTTGAAGAGAGAGAATAAACAGCCCACTGATTCAGAGGGCTATTAAGGGAATCTTTCTTGCTTCAGTGTAAAATGACTTGTCTTGCCTGCAAGATGAATCAGAAGCATAAAGGGTGATGAATGGAAGTGATTTCCAAAGCACTGGGAAATACCGTGGGCCCCACAGTGAAGTCACATCTGGTGGCTTTAAGATACATCTTATGCCCAATGGCATGCATCTCTGTCATTTCCCCAGGTACCTATGGCCTACTCCCACTTTCTTACTATCAAAGCCAGCACTCTCAGCCGAGAGCCTTACTGGGGACATGCTCTCCAGACCTGACAGCTCCCAAATAAAAGGAAAGTGCAAAGAGAAGACTGAAATGTCTAAGACGTGGAATCCTAGAAAGATAAGTGCTTCCAGCCCTCACCTCACTCTGCCTCACCTCTGTCTTGGTTTGAATTGCTTTGGGCATCAAATTGACTTATCAAAGGAGCAGACAGGCACCGCTGCATCAAACAAGAATCACTTGCTGGGAAGTCTCCCCAATATTTTGTTATGAAAAATTTCAGACCTATCGCAAAGTTGAAAGAATTTTATCCACCACTGGTTTCTACTGCCCCATTTTATTTTTCATGCTTTATCACTTATCTATCAATTTGCCCATCCTTCTTTTTTGACACATTTCAAAGTAAATTGAACTCATCAGTGCACTTTGGCAGGGGATTTTTAAAAATCGCTCATGTCAGCAATCCATATTCAGGTCCCTAAATCACCAGCCAAGGGATCTCCATTTTAAGTAATTATTAACCTCACTTTGCAAGTGAGAAAACCGGCCCAAGAGGTAACAGGACCTGCACTACAAAAGCTGCCTAGAAATTGAATTCCTCTCAGTCTCTTGACTCAGAACTGCCTGGGTAGGAGGAGCGTAGGGCATCTCAGCTTAGTAACTATGTCTTGGAATTCCCCCGGCTCTCTTACTCAGAGTATGGGACTCTGCTCAGACTCAGGCTTAAAGCCTGTGCTCTGTGTTCCTGGCCTAAACGTTCCTTGAGGACAGGGACTGTGTATAAGACTTTGCTTGTAGCCCTTGGACCAAGAGTTATTGAACCTCTCTGTAACAACATAGCGATAACAATGATTTTCAACTCATGGTTTAATGAGGTCATTCATGGAAATGTACAAGCGCTAAAAAGAAGTAGCTTTGTTATGATATTCATTAATAAGTATAGCCTTTGTAAATCACAGTCTATAAACTCAGGCAGGCATGAAAATATAACTGCATTTTTTTTCCCTATAACTAAACTGAGTTTTATTTTGAGCACCTGTCCTACATTAGAACCCTCAAAAACCACCCTAAGATCAGGATTTATGTACAAATGACTTATAAGGAAGTGGTCCCAGGAAAATCTGATCAAGGAGTAGGTGAGTGAGAGCCCAAGGGAAGGAGGCAAGCAAGGTCTCATGGAGGATAAGCTTTGCTCCATCCTGCAGGGAGCTGGGGACAGTGATGGTCACCCCCAGAGTCTTCCAGATCAAGGGACAGGGAAGCTGGAATACTTGTAACTCCCTCATGCATAATATCAGGCATTAGTTAAGGGCTGTCCTGGGGGAGTGACATTCTGGGTTCTCTAGGTGGTTAAGCCTAAGGGGTTCTAGTAGCCTGAGGGTGGCCCTTCCACCAGGAGATTGAGTTGCTGACCACACAGTCAAAGCACATAGGAAGATTACATGCATGAAACAGGTAAGGTGTCTGAGGGATGTGAGTGGAACACTAGTAAGATCTGCTGCAGAGCCCATTCTGCCAAAGCAGAAATCTAGTCTAGTCCAGTTGGGTTCCCTGGAGAGCATACCTTGCACCAAAGTATGGCAGTGAGATGCAGAGCGAGTCCTTCCGTTCTAGTCTGTTCTGGCAACAGCTGCAACTTCCTTGGCCTGCCTGGCCTTTGTAGTTTACCCATCTAGGTCATTGCTGAATGAGTCTGCATTTCTGACCTACATGTCCTCTCAGGCCCCCAGCCTGTAAGAGCCCTTCTACTGCTATCACACCATTCTGAAATTTAGGAAACCCCATTTACAGGACCCACCTGTAAATGGGGTCCTGGATATTCTTCTGCTCCCACGCCATGCTACAGCACTGGAGTCTCAGAAGGATGGGGCTCTCGTCCACCCTTTTGCAAGGTACACCCCGGGAAGGGCTGGGGCAATGCCTGCTGCTCTCAGATGCCCCAGCCTACCTGGGGGTGCTGCATACCCCCCCCCAAATCGGCCTGAGAGTGGAATGGCTGAGAAGTAGTCTTCTTTCTCCAGCTCCTAATACTATCTGAGCACTTTGAGTCTCTTCTTACTCTCTTCTTCCTTAATATTAAGGGAGCGTTTCTAAATATAGGACATCTTGTCCTTACTAAACTTTTTTCCACATACATTTTATCAGCAGCACAAGAGTGCCTCTCAAATTTGTGTATATCAGAATCACCTAGGAAACATAATAAAATCATGGCTTTGCATAGGTCAAATCTCTAGCGATTCTTATTCTGGGAAAGACTTAAAGACTCATGAGCCAGGAATTTGACTACTTTATTATGTCTACTCTTCTGTGTCAACTCTTTCTTGGGCAGAGATGCCTTGCCAGTCAGTTGCTGTCTGAATGAGGAGAAAGATGAGCCATAAGGAAATGCTGTGGGGGAAACAACTTCAGTTAATATTCCAGAACATTGTGCCACCTCACAAAGCTTTATCCTAATTTGGGAAGCCCTTTTAAAAATTATTATTATAAACTCTTTGATTATTTAGCCTCCAAGTGCTCTTCTTCCTTCTGTTCGCATGTCCTCATTATACAGATACCCCATTGTGATTTCTGTAATTTGGGGTGGCTTTTTCCTCCATTCTTATAGCAGCCTCTTTGCCAATTCCTCTCCACTGGATCTCTATGATAGAAGTGGGGATAGACAAAAATCCATGTGGCCATGAATTCTTCCTAAAATTCAGATTTTAAAGTTGCTATGTATAAAAGAGACCACTTGCTTTGGGGAATGGAGATGGTGGAGCACTGTGATGTGAATCCTTTCTCTGCTACTTTTTAGCTGGGTGATATCTCAGCCAAGTTAATTTCTGAGTCTTGGTTTCTTCACCTGGAAAATTGGAGTAACACTATCATCTACCACAGAGGGGGGCTATGAAGACTTAAATGAACAAAAGTATGGCCTGCTTTGCAGAGAAAAAGTATGCAAATGTTACAAGTACAAAGTAACCATAAAGGTGTTTAAAGTTGGGGTCTTGGCCTTGGGTTTATCCTGGATGTTTTCCAAGTACCATTCCATTTGGTTCCCGCCACAGTTTCACTTGGGTATCCTTCATTCCCACTTGACTGCAAAAGGGAAAAGGACAGATGGAGTGGGTTTGAGAAACAGTGGGAATTGGAAAGTAGTCATGGGTGCAGGGCCAATGAGAGTGAAGGTTCTTAGCTATTCTAGAGAATGCCCACTTTCCATTAAACCAGAAATAACTTTAGGGATCCCACTGGCTCTGATCTGGCTTTGTTTGAAATGACACCTGCAAAGAGCAATGCATTAGGCAGATGGTGAGGAGTAGAGTCAGGTGATTTCTAATTTTACATTTTAGAGAAATTCCAATTTGGGATTGGGAGAAGAGGGAAGGGGATTATGGAAACCAACTTTACAGTGGCTACATTTATCAAGGACTACTATGTGCTAAGTATTCTTCTGAGAACTTTACACATACTATCTCATTTCATCCCTGCAACAGCATTGGACTAGGTATCATCTTGACCCCCATCTTAGAGATGAGGAAACGGCTTCGGGATGGCAACCCACTCATGGAAGTTCACATCGCTATTTGGCAACAAAGCCAGGATTTGAACCTGTTCTGAATCCAGATCCCACATCCTCTTCACTGCTTTATGTGATGCCTTTCATTAAAGGGGAACCCCTGTTCTCTCTTCAAATAACCCTTTAAAGCAGAGGTCTTAATTTTTCTAAGAATCTGATGAAAGTCATGGATCCTATCCTCTGAAAGCACATAAAATGTCCTGAACCACTGACTGCACCGGTGAGGAACGCCCAACTTAATGCCAGGTTTTTCAGCTCAGACTTCTCTCTCGGGGTATCATCCTCACCTTATAACCCCTGGGGGGTTTGAGCAGGGAATCATCAATGAACTATATATGTGGGGAAACATCACAACCAAATCATTCATCTCTTTATTGGGGTTATGTTGTTATAACCTTGTCCCCATCATTATACCCTGCTTCAAATTCCTCATCTGTAAAATTAGATGGTAACAGTACCGATGTCTGGGGTTTTGTGAAGATTTAATAAGATACGATACATACAGCTTTTGGAACGCAGTACATATCTCATAAGCTTTTAGAATGCAGCCTGGCACATCATGAGTTTTTCACTAGGTATTTGCTATGAAATTAATATTATTAGTCCAGAAATAATAGCCCTTACTGCTTTCTCTCCTTTGTTATTCATCACATTTTTCTTGAGTATGTATCTTGCCTCTTCAACAAGGCAGCGAGTTCTTGAGTGCAGCCAGGCTGCTTAGGATTGGATCCCAAAGTTATCCTTCTCAAACATGTTACCTTGGGAAAGTCTCTTCACTTTTCTGAGCCTCAGTTTCCTCTTCTGTAAAATGGGAATAATAATAACACCTAGCCTATAACATGCTACAGCAGTACCTGGAACACAGCAAGGGCTAACTATATGTTAGCTCTTATTATTGCTGTTGTAGTTACTGGTATTATTATCAGTAATACTGTCCCACTGAGCCTGAGCACACAGATGGAGCTCAATAAATGCTGGTTGGTTGACAAATGACTCCTTCCAGGTCAGATAATCAGTTATACTCCAATCAGTAGATTTCCTCTTACTGGGAAGGAGCATGGGGCCTGCTGTAATACATAAAGCAGTGGATCCCACATCCACGCTAGCCAATCCAGGAACAAGAATCTGGGGTGAAAACAGACACTGAAATATGATGCTTCTGACCCAATAAAAGTGTCAGATGGGCTGCTCTGGGCAAGTGCCTGATGAAGCGAATCTAACTGCAGCTGCAAGTTACTCCTTGGCACCATTGATGAGCTGGGAATCGATCGACTTAGCTAGAAGCAGAGGCGGTGTGGGGAGGTTAGGGTGTCTAGGCAGGCCTCCACCAGCAGAAACAAATTAATTATGTCTTCAGGGCTGCCTGGCAGGAGGGCCATACATCATGGTGATAATCAATGGTTTGGGTGGGCGGACAACACTGAGATGGGCGTGGGGGCTCCCAAAGAGGCAAAAGGACCTGGATCCCAGCAGGGACATATTGCAAAAAGTCACACAGTCCCAAACCCAACTCTGCTCTTTCTAGCTGTATGACCTTGGGAGAGTCACTTAACCTCGAAGACGTCATTTCCTCATCTACAAAACGGAGCTCTTGATACCTCCTGGGCTACTGGGAACACTAAGTGAGAATCCGATCATCTGCTACTGCCCTGTTCACAGTGGCAGCCTCCTGTGTCTGTTGTGCAGTCGAAGTGCAGCAGGTCCAAATTAAGATGCACTATAAGTGTGAAAGTCCACACCTGATTCCGGAGACTTAGCATGAATAAAGGAATGTGAAAGAACTGATCAATGCTTTTTCACATTAATTGCATGTTGAGGTAACACTTGGGATATATTGGGTTAAGTAAAACATGTAAACAGAATTAATTTTACCTGTTTAGTTTTATCTTTTAAATGTGGCTACTATAAAAAAGAACAAGATTATGTCCTTTGCAGGGACGTGGGTGGAGCTGGAGGCCATTATTCTTAGTAAACTAACTCAGGAACAGAAAACCAAATACTGCATGTTTTCATGTAGAAGTGGGAGCTAAATGATGAGAACACATGGACACAAAGAGATGAACAACACACACTGGGGCCTATCACAGGATGGAGAGCAGGAGAAGGGACAGGATCAGGAAAAATGACCAAAGGGTACTAGGCTTAATACCTGGGAGATGAAATAATCTGTACAACAAACCCCCATGACACAAGGTTACCTATATAACCATGCCTACACATAAACCTAAAAGCTTAGAAAACATCTTGAAAAGATGGAGGAAAAAATATGGCTACTCGGAAAAAATGAATGCAAACTATTGAAATGTAAGTTTTCATAGTGATCATATGCTGAAATGATACTATCTGGAATATGTCAGGTTAAATAAAATGTTATTAAAATTAATTTTATCTATTTTTTTAAAATGTGGCTACAGAGAAATCTAAAATCACTCATGACTCTCATTATATTTCAATTGGGTGATGCTGGTCTCGTCTTTTTCTTTCTATATGTTTCTTGTTTTGTGAATTTTGATGAACTACTGTTCTGTCCTGGACAAAATCAATTTTTCTTCCCTGAGTCTCAGTTTCCTCGCCTGTCAGGAAGAGAGAATAATCAAAGTTTACATTTATTGAGCCTTGATACATGCCAGATACTGTTCTGAGCATGTCACATGCATTAGCTCATTTATTCCTCAGAATATCACTAAAATATCACTATCAGTTTTCTCATTTCACAGATGAGAAAACTGAGGTTCTGAATGCTTTAGCCCTTACCAGAGCTGTGTAACCAGGAAACAGCAAACCAGCCCAGATCTGAACCTACCTCTACCTCACTCCAAGCCTATATTCGTCACTACTGCTCTATACTTGTTCTTTGTCATTGGCTTAATTTTAGGGCCTCGAGCACGTCAGACACTTGAGCCTGTAGGGCATTTGCAAGCTCAGGTAAAATTCTTCCTTCAGCCAGTGAGATTTAAGTGCCACATGATAGTGTCTTTCAAGGGTCAAAGTCCCACTGGGTGACATCAGTTCTTCTCTGATGTAGCCACTGTGACAGCCAAACACCAAGGAGCATGTAGCCTGAGTAACCACCACCCTGGGGCTATTTTGCCCAGGGTTAGAGAGGAGTGCCTATTTTAATCTGAAGGCCAGCCCCCAAACTCTTCTTACTCACCCTCTTTGTGACATTTTCATAGGTCTCTGAAATTGTTACTCTTATTCATAAAAGGCATATTTCCAGATAAATTGACTGCTTTATTTGCCCTTTTCTCACTGAGGAAGCGTGTGTGTGTTTGTAGTTGTGTGTGGAATCATTGCATTGTGATGTCAGTTTGTACGTTCAGAAACAGTGGGTGTGGACAGTGAAGGGGTGGGATAAAATGAGCGTCTGTGTGTGTGTGTGTGCACGTGTGTGTTTGCACGTGTGCATGTGTGTGCACGCATGCATACACATGCCTGGTATCTTATCTCTCCTTATTCTAGATTACCCCTGCCTCCTTTTATTAAAGACTCAAGAGGGTCTTGTTCTGTTGCCCAGGCCGGAAGGCTGGAGTGCAGTGGTGTGATCGTAGCTCACTGCAGCCTTAAACTCCTGGGCTCCAGCAATTCTCCCACCTAGCCTCCCGAGTAACTAGGACTACAGGTGTTCACCACACACCTGGCTATTTTAAAACATTTTTTTTTAGAGACAGGGTCTAGCTGTTGCCTAGGCTGGTCTCAGAGTGATCCTCCTGCTTCGAGTGATCCTCCTACTTCAAGTGATCCTTCTGCCTTGTCCTCCCAAAGTTCTAGGATCACAGGCATGAGCCACCACACCCAGCCTAGATTTCCCTTTTTTAGGAAACTTTCCCTCCACCCTTTTATGTCATGCCAGACACACACTCTTAACCCTCTTCTGACTTCTCGGGTAACCATGAAACCCAACCTCAGTCTCTTCCTTGAAAATCTGAATCTTGGCAGATAGAAAAAGCTGATGTATTTGTCCTTCAGACAGCCCACCATCCTGCTGCTGAAGTCCTGGCATCGCCTTGGTCACCAGCCTTTCTGAGCCCTGTTGCTTAGCTCATGTTTCAATTCTGGGAGCTTCCCAATAACTTTACAGTTTACTTTTTCCTTGCTTTTTTAGTTAGATTTGGTCTGTGAGTTTTGTTTTTAATAGAAAGAATCCAAAATGATACAGAGCTGGCCCCCAACCAAGAGGAAGGACCCGAGTCTGTGGAATGCCTGCTCTAAAGAAGGATTTTGGCGGGGCGCAGTGGGAAGAAGTCTTCACATAATGCCAGCTCAGCAGTGGCCTAAGCACTTCAGATCCCTCCTCCAGATTTCTGCCAGTTCCCAGAAGAAGCCGTGTTTCCATGGTTCTTGCTTCCACACTTTGTAGCTCCACATCACTCCAGACATGAAACACAGCTTCTTGCTTGAAAATCATTTTTTAGCAAAATAGAAAGACATCCAATTACATGAGTCATTTTTGAAGATTGGAGAATTTTCTGCAGATTTCAGGGGTGGGGGTGGAAGACAGAGGAGGGTTAACATTGCTTTAACGCAGACAACTTCAAAATGGAATGTTAGGTATCATGGTTTTTCAATGTCCCCTGATCAACACTCTTAGGGGTGGGTGATGGTCAGGGGTGACTCAGACCCCCTTTCCCTCACCAGCTCCAGCTCTTGCCATCTTGCTAGATTTTCTCTTCGTCTCCTCTCTCTTTTCTTTTTAATCTTCCTTCCTGACTCCACACCCTGGAGGGAAACATAAATTATTATTTTTGTCTAATACAGAACCAATTCTAACTTTTCTCTAAAACCTTTGGAGATTTGGCATTCAGGCCTTTGTAACTTCCCCTTTATTCCCAGCTCTAAGATTTCAGTAGCCAGCTGTTGGCATAATAATACTTTATCTGCCTAGTTGCAGTGATATTGTTAGATATGACCACAGGTAAGTACAGTAACCCTTGTCATAGCCTCTCTCTACAACTTTCCTCATAGCCTTCCAAGGATGTCATCCCAGGAAGCAGGGATTAGTCTGCAATTCCAGGAATCTGCTGAGAACATATGAATTGGTGAGGTTCAGTGTCAACATGTGGGTTCTGGCAGGAACAAAAACAGAGAAGAAGGGCATCCGTTTAAGTGAGCCCCCATCCAAGCACTTTGCCTGCATTACAACATTCTGTCTTCATGAGGACTCAAGAGGTGGGGCACCAGAATGACCCACTGCCCCAGATACAAAAACCGCAGTTTGGTGGAGCCAGGTCTATCTGGGGCCCCGAATCCCATGACCTCATCTGTTCCCTGTTGCCTCTGGCTTCAGATGGAATAGGACTCTTTCTGTCCCTCAGTTCAGATCCCCACCTCTATCCTCCTATGGGCTGGATTGCATTTTTTAAGGGACCCATTTTTGGATCATTTTTGTCCTCCACATGGCTTGGTAACAGCAAGAGCCTAGAGTGCTGCTCTTCATGCTCCAAATTGAATTACATCCATCAACCCTGGCGCCAGCACTATTGTTCCCAGGGCTTACCCAGCTTTAATTAGAATATTTTTTTTCCCCTAGGAGAGAGAGGACAGCTGATCTGAGCTTCAATAACCTTGCCGTGGGCTACAACCTGAAATCGCAGGGCTCATGGGCCATCAGATGGAGTGGCCAGCAGGGGAGGGCATGAGAGGCTGTGATGCTCTGTTTGCGTGGGGGATCCTCTGCCTTTTCCCAATTTCTGCGTGTTGTGGTGTTAAAAACGGTGAAAAGGAAAGGCTGGCAGGAAATGCCTTTGAAGGAGACACAGGAGTGTGCACCCCCACACACAAGCACACTAAGGCATGAGGGACAAAGCAGTTAACTCGTCAACACATAAACTGAGGTTCAAGTGCAGCAACTTTGAAAGGCCTCATGTGGACAGGCTGGAAGCCAATGTATGGCTCACCCCGCAGAAGGAGAAAAGCAGCACAGTGGTCAGCAGAAATAGAATGCCTGTTTCACATGCAATTTACAATTTTCTAGCAGTCACATTTTTCTGAAAGTTTTAAATTTATTTCAAATTTATTTACATGGAATTGATCAAATCTTTTGCGATTCTTTTATTTTCTTCAGTTTCTGCAATTATTTCATACATACTAACTTTGTTTTCTGTTTTCATAAGCTTTCCAAATTCTTTTTTTTTTAAAGCTTTTATTTTGGGTTTGGGGGTACATGTGAAGATTTGTTACACAGTGAACTCATGCCATGGGGTTTTATTGTATGGATTATTTCATCACTGAGGTATTAAGTTCCCTACCCAATAGTTATCTTTTCTGCTCCTCCCTCTCCTCCCACCCTCCACCCTCAAGTAAATCCCAGCGTCTGTTGTTCTCTTTGTGTGCATGAGTTCTCATCCTTTACCTCCCACTTATACATGAGAACACGTGATATTTGGTTTTCTGTTCCTGCATTAGTTTGCTAAGGATAGTGGCCTTCAGCTCCATCCATGTTCCTGCAAGAGACACTATCTCATTCTTTTTATGACTGCATGGTATTCCATTGTGCATACATACCACATTTTCTTTATCCAATCTGTCACTGGTGGACATCTAGGTTGATTCCATGTCTTTGCTATTGTGAATAGTGCTGCAATGAACATTCATGTGTATGTGTCTTTATGATAGAACAATTTATATTCCTCTGGATATATATCTAGCCACATTTTTACAGACACTTTTCAAAAAAAGACATTTATGAGGCCAATAAACAGCTGAAAAAAATTCATCATCACTGGTCATTAGAGAAATGAAAATCAAAACCACAGTGAGATACCATCTCACACCAGTTAGAATGATGATCATTAAAAAGTCAGGAAACAACAGATGCTGACGAAGATGTGGAGAAACAGGAATGCTTTTACACTGTTGGTGGGAGTGTAAATTAGTTCAACCATTGTGGAAGACAGTGTGGTGATTCCTCAAGGATCTAGACCCAGAAATACCATTTGACCCAGCAATCCCATTACTACTATAAAGACACATGCACACTTATGTTTATTGCAGTACTATTCACAATAGCAAAGACATTGAACTAATCCAAATGCCCATCAATGATAGACTGGATAAAGAAAAGGTGGCACATATACACCATGGAATACTATGCAGCCACAAAAAGGATGGGTTCATGTCCTTTGCAGGGACATGGATGAAGCTGGAAACCATCGTTCTCAGCAAACTAACACAGGAACAGAAAACCAAACACCACATGTTCTCACTCATAAGTGGGAGTTGAATAATGAGAACACATGGACACAGAGAGGAGGACATCACACATTGGGGCGTGTTGTGTGGTGGGGGGCTAGGGGAGGGAGAGCATTAGGAGGAATACCTAATGTGGATGATGAGTTGATGGGTGCAGCAAACCACCATGGCACATGTATACCTATGTAGCAAACCTGCATGTTCTCCACATGTATCCCAGAACTTAAAGTATAATTTTTAAAGAAAACCCTTATTTTTAGAAAGACATGTTATCAAGTAATTTAGTGGAATGCATAATTTTACAATTTTATAAATTTAAAATGATTTTAATTCATTCAACAAACAAAACTAGTAGAGGAAATTTAGAAAATTCAAATTAATTAAGCTTTTCATGAAAAAATAAACCCAAGGTTTTCATTAAAAAAAGTAAAAAGAAGCCAGTGAAATTAATTTTAATAACATCTTGTCTTTGACTCAAAACATCCAAATATGATCATGTTCATATGAGTCAAAAATGTAATGTTCAATATGTAATAAAAATATGAATGAGATCTCTCAAACAAAGTCTGCAAAATCGAGCCTGATGTTCTGGGCTGCAACCTTTTACTGGTGTTGGTTAACAGCATTATTCTAGATATGTTGCAAATTGTCTTCTCTCATTTCCTTTGTGGGATATGCAGTAATGATGTCCCCTCACTCACAAGCTGTGAGGCTCACAGAGGTAATTCATGCGAACTCTTTAGCAGAGTGTCTGTGCACAGTCGGTCCTCGTGTGTCAGCTGTTAGATGATCAGCTAGAATTAGAATGATGACAGCTAATGTATATGATGGCGTAATACAAGCCAAGCCTTTTGCTGGTTGCTTGACGCTCTTCATCCACTTTAAGCCCCATTAACACTCCCCTGAGATAGACAATATTAATGTCTATTTACAGATGAGGAAACTGAAGCTCACAGAAGAGCTAACTCCTTTTGTCCATAGGATGAAACTGTAAAATGGCTGAGTAGGGCTTTTGTAACCTGCACCCCTCCACCTCGTTAGCTTAGCAGAATGACTGCAAGAGCGGATTCTAGGCCCGGCTGACCTGGTTTAGAATCTTGTCTCTGCCACTCACCAGCTATGTGTCCTGGCAGCGATGTGACTTCCCCTCTCTGAACCTCAATTTCATCATCTGTTAAATGGGGACAATCTACTGCAAATCTACTGCAATCTACTGCAAATGAGTTAATATATGAATAGCACCAGGCACAGAGTAAGTTTTACATGAGTGAGCCACTTTTATTAACAATCACTTCCAATCTCCACTCCAAGCTCGGGCAGGACTGCATTACTGCCAGTCCCCTCCCCACATAGACTATATTTTCTCTTTCCATAGTATATGTCTCTGCCCAACTGATGCAGCCTCATCCCTACATCATGTTTCTTCCTCCCCTATTTCTTTACAACTTGCTGCCCCTTCCTCCAGGAGATCTGGACTCATTCCCTCCAAGGAGCATCAATTGTCCCTGCTCCTAGCCCGCCATGTGGCCCTGGGATGAATGCTTGTCCCTGTCCCAGGACAAATGCTTCATCAGGATAGGAGTGTGTCCATCTTTACCCCAATCCTAAGCACAGGACCTAGCCCAGGGAGAACACTCAGAAACACCTATGACCTGGGCAGAGTCTTCCCAGTGCTTTAAAAAGAGGCAGTGGCCATACTTTTACTGCCTTGATTCGTACTGGCTGTTGGACAATGGCATAGCTCAGCCATTTTCCATCTGTAACAGGGAGAGTCTTTTTCCTCCAATTCTCAAGGCATAATTTTCACACAGCAAACTGCACAAATCTTAAGTCTACAGCTCAATTAATTTTGCCAAATAAACACCCTTGGAAGTATCACCAGATCAACTTATATAAACCAACTCCAGAAGCTTCTCTTGAACCCCTATTCATTGAGTAACGTTTCCCTTGGAGGGCAGCTGTTCTGATTTCTATCACCTTCTAGTCACTTTACCTGTTCTTGAACTTTGGATGGATGGAATCCTACAGTATGTAGTCTTCTGTTTCTAGCTTCTTCCACGGAGTATAATTTCCCTGAGATTCCGCCATGTTCTTGCTAAGATCAGGTGTTCATTCCTTTTTACTGATGAGTAGTATTTCATTCTGTGGAGATATATATATATATATATTTTTTTCCATCCTCTTGTTTATGGGCATCGGTGTTGTTGGCTGTACGGTCTTTTTGTACATATATGTTTTTGTTTTTTTAGATAAACACCTCGGAGTAGAATGGTTAGGTTGTATGGTAAGAGTATGTATTAATTTATTATAAACTGGCAAACAGAGTTTTGAAGTGTTTGTACCATTTCACGTTTGGCTCTAAGCCTCTGTTTTCTCTGCTGTAAAATGGGGGTGATGCATGACCCTCTGTGATGTGGGCATATAAGGAGATACTAGTATTGTCAGATACTTGCATGTCAACTGGCTTCGCTGTGATAGCTGCCATTTGCATTTCCTCTCCAAGGGGGTGATTTGCACCAGTGGTTAGGGGGCAAAGAAAGGGGAAGGTCCTAACCCTGTGGGTGCCTGCGGCAAGTTGTCGGGGCATCGTGGGCCCTTCATGTCAACACTGAACAGAGGGAGTTTGACCTTGGAGGTGACCTTCCTCACTGACTCCTTGACAGGATTTTATTTTCTCCTTGCTCTGTGAGGCAATTCAAATAACCATGATTATTTGCACATCCTCGGGTGAGAGAGGGCAGAGGACAAATGATCCGCACAGAACACCCCTGCCACCACCTTGGAGAGGGACGTCCAGGTGTCCTTCCAGGGCTGGCGTAAACCTCCTCCCTGTCTGGTTTACCTTGGGGAGGAAGGGACTTTATAAAAGGAATTCATGGCTGCTCCCTGTGTCCTGTAAGTGCAGCGTATTCTGTAGGCTGTTGTAATTAAGGCTCTGTCACAGCTTCGACAGAAACAAGTGTTTCCCGGGGATCTGGATTCAGTTGTCAAAATGACTCTGCTGTGAAACCCTGCATATGATTTTCAAGCCCTGAAGCCTGTGATTGTGAAGGTGTGTCTCCGTGTGTTTGTGGAATTTCTCCTTTAAATCATTTTATATGGATTTCATTTTTTCCATTAAAAATTTTATTGTGATGAGAATGCTCAACATGAGTTGAGTGTACAATTTGAAGTGTACACTACATCATTGTTGAATATAGGTACAATGTCGTGCGGCAGGTCCGGTGCTTGCTCATTTTACGTAACTGATATTTTGTACCTGTTTAGCAGTAACTTCCTATTTTCCCCAGCCTCCAGCCCCTGGAAGCCACCATTCTAGTCTTTGATTTCATGAATTTGACTATTTTATTTATTTATTATTTTTATTGTCGTTATGTCCTTTTTATTTTTATTTTTTTATTTTCATAGGTTTTTGGGGAACCGGTGAACACTGCTGGTGGGAATATAAACTAGTACAAACACTATGGGAAACAGTGTGGAGATTCACAATTTGTAATTGCAAAAATGTGGAACCAGCCCAAATGCCCATCAATCAACAAGTGGATAAAGAAACTGTGATGTGATGTGTGTGTGTGTGTGTGTGTGTGTGTGTTTATATCAGTTATATATACCTCAGGAATGGAAAACCAAACATTGTATGCTCTCACTCATGAGTAGTAGCTAAGCTATGAGGATGCAAAGGCATAAGAATGACAGAATGGACTTTGGGGACTCCAGGGGAAAGGGTGGGAAGTGGGTGAGGGATAAAAGACTACAAACTGGGTTCAGTGTATACTGCTCGGGCGATGGGTGCACCAAAATCTCACAAATCACCACAAAATAACTTTTCATATAGATTTCAAAAGACCCAGTGGGTCAGGGCCAAACAGACATTAGTTCAACTCCTGGCTCTGCCACGTTCCATCATGATCACCCTTGACAAGTCGCTTCCCCTCTTAGAGCCTCGTTTCCTCATCTGAAAAGCAGGATTATTGTTAATAGTAGTGGTACTGTGGCCAAGACCATGGTCATTCTCCTTGCATCCAATGGCCATTCTTCCCATTTATTTCTCTGACTTTTAATTTTTTAATTTCCACATTTACCTGAAGTGAAAACTTCATTTCCTAACACTGCCTGCTATTAGAGGTAGGCATTGTGACTACATTCTAGTGGAGAGATATAAACAAAAGTGTCACGTGCAGATGCCTGGAAGGATCCTAAAAGAGAGGAGGGAGCCGGGCACGGTGGCTCAAGCCTGTAATCCCAGCACTTTGGGAGGCCGAGGCGGGTGGATCACGAGGTCAAGAGATCGAGACCATCCTGGTCAACATGGTGAAACCCCGTCTCTACTAAAAATACAAAACATTAGCTGGGCATGGTGGCGTGTGCCTGTAATCCCAGCTACTCAGGAGGTTGAGGCAGGAGAATTGCCTGAACCCAGGAGGTGGAGGTTGCGGTGAGCCGAGATCGCGCCATTGCACTCCAGCCTGGGTAACAAGAGCGAAACTCCGTCTCAAAAAAAAATAAAAAACAAAACAGAGAGGAGGGAGCCTTTCTTTGTCCCTTCCTTTCTCCTGCTGGCTGGAATATGGTTGTGATGCAGGAGCTCAAGCATCTCTGTTGGGCCATGAGGAGAAAGCCGCATGCTGAGGATGGTGAAACCTCAAGAAAGAGTTGCAGTCATTGACACATGCCCTGGACCAACTATCCTGAACTTGTTTAATATCGTAGAGAAATCAACTCCTTTCTTCCTTAAGCCACTGTTTTTTATTTCCTGTCCTTGAGACCTATTGCAATCCTAATTGAGACCTGTTGCTGGGAAAGAGGACAGGGCCGAATTCCCGTAAAGACTTTAGCACATTGTCTGGTACCTGTAATCACTCTGTATATTCCGGATATTTGTGTTATCTTAAAAGCAAGACCTAAAGAGAAGGTGAATTGTGATGGGCAATCTGGTGTCTCATCACTGATTTGATTTGATTGAGGGAAATTAATTCTGAATAGAGTTCATTAAGTGGTGTGTGTGTGTGTGTGTGTGTGTGTGTGTGTACCTAGGGCCTGTACTTCTACCAGAAGCTCATAGATGCATGTATGGTCTGTGTATTCTCAAGACTTTTGTCTTCATAGAGCTGGCCCCCTCTCCGAGGGCAGTTCCTTCTCTTTCTGCATCTGGAATCCCACTTCTGCATCTTTAATCGCTTGACTTGGGGGCATGGTCTGGAAGCTCCTGGCTGTGCTGTTATTCCTTATCCTTTCACCAGCCCACAGAGCACTCCACTGATGAAATTGGCCCTACTGATTCTTTACTGCCTTTTAAAACTAGTAATTAAGGTTCCACTAGTACAGTTCCAGAGAAGGCTAGGGAATAGCAAGGAACCTATTGCCCCAGCTCAGATTTCCTAAAAGAGGGAACCTGAAAACAAAGGCCCTGCAGTACGCAATGCAGTCCTCTTTCCTGTTCCCACCAGCTAAGGTGCTTCCCTACCCCCAATCCATGATAGTATTATTATTGCATATGGACCCCTGCTCTGTGCTAGGTAGGCATAGGCTCGCCTTCGTGGCTAGTATTGTGCCCATCTTACAGTGTGGAAGCAGAGGCTCAGCAAGATCAAAGAACTTGCCCAAGCTCACATGTTAGCCTGGAGTCGGGCTTCGTGGGCTCTGCTGGTAACCATTCCTTCCCCAAATTGCCTTTTCCCTCTGAGCCCTCTGTCATGAACCACGCAGAGTAGGCACTCAAGACTTACTCATGGACTCTCTGAGAATACTCATGCTGTCGTTGCCATGGGAGACAGGACTCTCAGACATAGCTGGCCTCAGAATCCCTCTGCTCATTCTTATTAAACAAACATTTTCCTTCCAAACAGAAAAGGCTTTATTGTTCCTTTTTGATTATAAAAGTAATCTGTGCTCTTTTAAAAAATGCAAATGGTTTATGAAGGCACAGAATCAAGGCACTTCACCATCCAGAGATTAATTTATGTGAATATGTTGAGCCTTCCTGCGGGTCAGCCCTGAATGGATGCACAGCAGCAGACAGAGCTGACCAGCACAGACTCAACCCTGCGCCCAGGGAGCTTCCCGCTAAAACCTGGACACAGGTCCTTCCTGCCTCTTTTCTATATGAAAAGTCACTCAATACACTTTTTTTTTAAAGAATGAAGCCATTCTATAGAATTGTCATAATTTTTCTCTTACTAGCAACTAACAATGGCTTTCCATTTGCTCCCAGAATATAGACTGTGGGGTGTCTATTCTGGAAAATCTGAAAACAAATGACTTTGGGTTCAGACAACCTGGATGAGGACCACTCTCCTCCAGCCTCAACTCTGTGCTCCATTTCCCTTATTTGCAAAACAAATGCTAATTTCTTCCCAATGTTCTACTGAAGAGTAAATGAGATGACCCACAGAAAGCCCCTAGCAACAGTGTGTGATACACAGTAGGTGTTTTTAAAATGCTGGATTCCTTCTGCTATGACTTAATTTTACTCACGAACCTAGCTGAGCAATTTGTCTTTGTGTTTCTTGACTTTTTCAGATCTGGAATGCTGAGGCTTGAGGCATGCATGCTCCTTGGCTTATGGCACATTCACATTATTGTGTGCAAGCATCTCCCATGTGCCGTTCATCCATTCATTTATTCCCCTTGATCTTCATGCCTCACTCGCCTCCCCTCTGTTCTCTTCTCATACACACCCCACAGGCAGCCAACCTAATCCATTTGGTGTATATCTTTTTATTTGTACTTGTTCCTGGGAATGGTTTTGGGTGCACAAGTTTTTCATTTACCTAAATGATACTGTGCTATGGATTCCATCCTATTCTTTTCTTCACGGCACCGTGAATTTAAGACCCACTCATGCTGTCATTCATACATCTAGGACTGCTGTATGGTACTCCCTGGTGCATGTTCCCCATATTTTAATCATTCAAGTATTTAGGGACAGAAACCTAGAGGGCTTCAGCTTGCTACCATTGCAGACTGCATCTGCAGGTGATGGTGTACATCTTCATGCATGCTCCGGGAGCTTCTCCAAGGTGGATTGCCGTGGACCACATCGCCTCGACCCTCCAGCATGGTTGCCCTGGGCTGCGCTTGCAATACCTTCATGTGATGCAAATGTCAGCAAGCAACTTCTGGTCAACCCATCTGGAGCCCTCTCCATCAGGGCCCTCCCCATCCTCTGCTTAGGATCATTTCTGAAAAGGCAAATATTCGTTCGATATTTAAGTGTAACTGTGTAAAGCTTCTAACAGCTGTTCGGCATCTCTGTCCACCTCAGAACTATTTCCTCACAGAGCCTCGTTGTCCTCACTTATACAATGAGTAGGGTGGATGCGATCATCTAGAAAATCAGAGCAGGAAAAGTTGGAAGACCTTGGGTTCAAATCCTAGCTCTGCCACTTCCCAACTATGTGTCACTGGGCAAATGTCTTCACTACACTAAGCCTCAGCTTCCTCATCTCTCAGATGGATACCTAATAGTAACTATCTCATAGGGGTGTTGCAAGAACAAAATAAGACAATGCATGAGAACCTCTTAGCACCTTGCTGAGGAATACGTATCAGTCACTCTTAGGCTGTTGATATGAAGATTGATGATAATTACCATAACAGCAGGCAAACAACAACAATGTATCTCCATGCTCTGATAATTGATGAGCCTATGATAATTGTAGTGACATGATTGATTGATTGCCTTTTGTGTTTTCCCCCGCATTTTGCTGGACCATCTTGACGAGGCATTCTTGTATCATGGACCTGTGGTCTGAGCGATGAGCATGCAGTAGATGCATCAAAACCCTTTGGCCGAACCTCTTTCTATGGGTTTCAAGCCACGGGTCTTGCTGTTAGATCTCTTTTCTGTGTCCCCCAACTTCCACCCCATGCCAACTTGTTAAGAAGGCTGATGAGCAGTTGCCAGTCTTCTATGGAAACTGCAAGTCTTCACTAATGTATCATTTATATTTTAATGCAGATGCCCAGATTTCATTGCTTGTTCTACCTCTGGGCCCTGCTCTAATGTGGCAATGTGTCTCACTTTTATAGAATATAGTAGCTGTATACCTGGCTGCAGATTGGCTTTTCTCTAAACCATTCTCTTATACTGAATTTCATTTTTTTACAGTATATATGTGTATTAGTATAGTCAACAAATATTTATTGAGCACCTACTATGGGCCTGACAATGTCTTTGACTAGAATAAAGCAATGTTCTCATGAAAGTTTCGGGCCATAGAAGGAGGATTTTGAATAACTAATTACATGAATAGTAAGTAAAATTCAATTGTTAGCATGTTACAAAAGAAACTATGATTATATTACACAACACAAACATGTGCACACACACACAAGTATGGAAGAAGACGTACCAAAATGTGAAAGTTGATTCTGTTTGGATGATGGATGTATTGGACATGATTCAGTTACAAGAGTCAGAAACTCAATTTCAACTTAAGTAGGAAAGGAGATTTGTTTTCTCATGTATTGAGTTAAACCATATGAAATCATCATTTTTAGGTCAAAAATTGTCAAATACAGGCAATTGTATATGATTCAATTTACTACCTGAAAAGTCTATGTGGACTGGCTACAGGTGTAGTTGGATCCAGATACTCAGACGATATCAAAATTCTATTTCTACACATGCCTCAACTCCTCTGTGGAACTGGCTTTATTCTCAGGCAAGCTCTTCAAATCCTGGGTTAAGAATGGCCACTATCTCTTCTATTCTCCTTGCAGTTAGGAAGAAGGGGGAAAAATGATCTTTCCCAATGATTCCATTGAAAGTTTTGGGCAGGCTTTTATTGGCTAGGATTGGTAGTATACTCTGCCATGAGCCAATCACTGTGGCCAGAGCTGTGATGCTCTGATTGGCCATTTCTGGGTCACATGCTCTTCTAACCCCATTCAGGCAGGGTCATGGAGTAAGCCCTACCCTAATGAGTTAGGTGGAGAGTGGGGGATATATGGTTTCTCAGAGCAAAATTGCAAAATTTGAGTACTATTGCTAGATGTAACAGGATAAAATGACTGCCTCAGGGAGATTTCAGTTGAATATTTTATTTTCTTTATTCTTTTATTTTCCTTTGTCTCTCTGCATTTTCTAAACTTCTACAATGAACATGAATTGCTCCCCCAAAATGTTTTTTAAGTTATTAAAAAGAAATCCAAAGGTATTGAGAATGGAATTTGGACATGAATGTGGCCTGGCTTTGTTCCAGGCTGATAATGGCTTTCTGGTTATCCCTTCCAGGTATGATTTGCATTTTAACCAGTGTCAAAAAGCTGTGACTCCAAGAAGATTTAGTGAAGGAATTTAGGGCGCTGAGCAAGTCTGCGAAGGCCCCAGTCTATTGTCTGCCCTTGCCAGGGTCATATTGACATGAAATCCAATCGGCCTCAAAGAGCTTTCCTGAGGATTAAATCAATGACCTTGGAAGTGGCATTTAGCTCCAAATCTCAGTTTCCCCACCTTCAAGTTGTGAGTAATAACAGTTTAATTCCTCCCTTACAGAATTGCTGTGGGATGAAGGAGATAACAGGACTTACAGAACTTAATCCTTAAACAATGCTCGCCTCATTTCTTGCCTCCCACAGGCCCCCTTCCAGGCGGGTCATATGGGGAAATGGTGACAGCATGGGATTTGGGACTGAGCAAAGCTGAATTCAAAGCTAGCTCTGCCACCTGCTAGTTGTGTGCCCTGAGGCAGGACATATGTAACCTCATTGCACCTCAGTTCCTGCACCTGAAAAAAGGAGATGGTGATGCCCTCTGCACAGTTAAGCGAGTATCTGACAGGGTAGCATTTAATTAAACAACTTGACCCTTAGTGGACACTCAATAAATGCTTGCTCTCATTCCTTTCCCAGTGGCCGTTGACCTAATTCTATTCCAGAGGCATCAATAGAAATTGCATTGATGTATTTAGAGACCATCTTTATAAATATATTTATATGGATACTTGAGATTGTTGCATAATGCAAGTGAAGATGACAAATTCATGCAGTCAGCAAGTTCTAAGCCTATGCTTCTTAAAATGTTAGTTTATTTGTTGTGTTTTGAAAACATCCCATACCTACCCATTCCAAAATGCTAATTTACTGAAGGTATTCATTTATAACATTTCTGAACCATGACTTGGGGCTGATATTTCACACTATGATTTGTCCATCTTTCTGTCAATCCATCCATCTCTGTCTGTCTCTCTATCCATCCATCCATCCATCCATCAGTTTGTCCATCCACCCACCTACCTATCCACCTATCCATCCATCTACTTAACATATAATGACTACTTTGTACCAGGCCCATGTTTCAGTCACTGTGTACACAGTGATACATAAGATAGGCATGTTTTCTGACCTCATGGAACTTACTCCAGATTCTTGGGACGTGGGATATGACTGGAAAGCTGAGGCTAAGCACTGTAATTTGGTACGTGGGAATGGAACAGTCTTCTCCTGACATCCAGTAAGCAGTTCATGCAAAGATCAGTCCAGACCTGCAATGCTACTAACCAGGCCACATCACAGCCATCTTCATGGCAGCCCAAAAATTAGCCAAATACAGCGGTGGCGCCTTGCCTGGACTCCAGCCTTTGCTGTCTTCTGGGGAAGCTGCTCCCTGTGAACATTCTGCTCCTGGGACCCACAAACCATTCAAGATCCATTCAAGAAGTATTGGCCAGCACCAAGTGAGGGTGCAAGTGAGGTTTTAGGATGAAGATATTGAACTTCCTGCATGTGGGGGTCTGGAATGATTGATTGAAAATTTTATGCATGACATGACTAATTTTGCATCCTAACACGGGTTTGTACCCTTTCTAAGAAAACCCTCATCCTGCTTTTTTCTGCTTTAATTAGTCTGAGTGAGTTTCTGTTACAGCCAAAATGTCCTCAACCTCAGCCCATGAGGATTATTTTGCTTAATCCTTGAAGTAATCCTATGAGGCTGGATCTATTACTGACACCATTTGAGAGATGAGGAAATAAATGATCATATAGATGAAGTGACTTGTCCTGAGTCACAGAATTAGACAACCTCAGAGCTGAGATTTGCACCTACAGTTCTAAAGGGGGTTTAGAGCCAAATGTAGCAGAGGACATTCCCTGAAGCATAAATGCACATGCAAGAGCTCAGAGTGGGCAGAATTTGTGCAGTTCTGCTTGAAGAGAAGTAGGAGATGAGGTGGGTACAGATGCCTGGTTCCTGCACTCCTCAAATACATTGGGTTCTTATGCGCTAGAGAATACAGTCAAAGGAAAGTCACTTTGCACAGCTCATAATAGAACTATTATGAACACTTCCTATCCCTAGCTGTGCCTCCACTGGAGGTGACTGCTCTGGTGACAGCCTGGACTGGGGCCTTTTTCTGCAAACAGATTACATCATTACCACAAGAGAGGCTTGAGTTGTGAGGATGACAGTTTTACGGCGCATAGACCCCCCACAACTGGAACCATCTGGACTTTTAAAAGCTTGGTAATGTAACATCATAAACAACCCTCTGCATGTGATAAACAATGTGCTGAGATTTAAAAGCAGGAGTTTGCCATGGGGGAGGCAGTGAGTTCTAACAGAGGACTCGGGTGATAAGGTTTCAGGCAGGACGATATGCTGTATGACCTCATGTGGATGTCTTCCCTTCTCTGTGCCTCGCTTTTCCTCCTTAATGATCCTGGTTTACCCAGCACATAAGGAGACTTGGAACTAAGTATCATAGAGATGTTCTTTGTTAAACACCCCCCCAAGCCTGTTCTCTCAAGATCCAAGGACTTCCCACCATCCTGCCACTGCTGCATTATGGAGACAATGGCTCACAGATGGCTGGGAAATGGGATGTGTGCCCAGCGTGACAAGGGTGCTTATAGCAGAAGTCTGCCTTGGAGGCTTAAGTGATCCATGTAAGGCAGAGACAGTTGCAGAAATGCTGATGCACACCAGGGATATTAATAAAATATTCATTCTTAAGGGCCAGGTCATCTCTCTACCATAACATAGGCCTCCTCACCTGCAGCCCAGGTCTTCAAAACCTGACTTGAGAAAGATAAAGACAATGTTGCTTTAAGAGTGAGCTTATAAACCATCTGCCTTCAAGTTGTCACTGGGAAAGATAGAAAGAGAGTCTTGGGACATTTCTAGGTGTGGTGCATGGAGGATTTCAGAGGCTTGTATTTGAGCCACTGAGCTCAGTGAAGGGGTAAAGACAAAATAAAATGATGACAGACTAGTTTACATCATTTGGCTCATGAGCTTCCATGGCATTATTTCACAGAGTAAGCAGATTAAAAAGAATGAGAATATGTCATTAGGCAATTGTGGACCCATGGCCATTCTCATGCCTTTGAATATAAATTGGTCTGAATAGGAAAATTGCAGTACATATTAAAAACTTTTAAATATTTGTGCTTTGATCAAACAATTTGCCTTCTAGAAATTTATCCTGAAATAAAATTGGACAAAGTCTAAATACATGTATTCATCATAGGGTCACTTCTAATCATGAAAACTTGAAAATAATCCAATTGATTAACCAATGAGAGTGGTCCAATAAATTGCATGATGGCCCCACACTGGAGTATATGCAGTTGTTTTATTATGAGCATAAAATACTTTTCTAAGTTAGAGAAATGACATCTATTTCTATTTTAAAAAGAGAAATACAATGACATCAGAAAACTAGCCTCATATTCAGAGTTTTCTTCTTTTGCTTCATTCTCATGCTTTTGCCCTCAGAGTAGATACTTCCTATGCAGTTTCCTAGAGTTCGTTTTGCACAAAGTTCACAAATCTTCCCTGAGGCTCCCAGCCCAGCTGAAAGTATATGCTCTGTCTTCTCAATAGCTCTCATCTGTTGTTTTTTATTGTCTTCCTGGTATTAAGATGATATGTCCCTATGATTTACCTCTCTTCCTGGATGTGGAGATTTCTGAGAGCTAGATCCACTTCTGATTCTCAGACATCGGGGTAGGGGGTGCAGTGGAATGAAATGATGCTTGGTAAATGCTCTAGCATGAGAAAGGTGTTTAGATGAAGTACTGCAGCCAATTTTATACCAAACATGTTAGCTTCACTCTGATGTCCTGGGTGACATTGCCTTATGTCTTCATCAAAGTTGGCACCACTTTTTGCTCACTCAGAGCAGAAAGCCTTCTAGTACCAGGTTTTATGCTGGAGGAAATTGTCATCATGTTGCTCTCTAGTCCAATGAGCCAGGGTGAGAGACTTAGAGACGTTTGTGGTAAGTGGGAGAAGCCCCTTTCTGTCAGCCTCTGTGAAATTCTTAAGTCTAGGTTGAGGAGTCCTCCCATCTCCACTCCTATTCCCAAAGTCCCACCAACCACCAGAGAAAGCCACATAAAAAAATTCAGAGAAGCAAGTGTGGTATCTCAGGATTGGAAAGGGTTTGTGTCTTGATCCCCAGCTGCAAGGAAGGGCAGAGGTGCAAGGCACTCCCTATAGGTTGGAGGCAGTATTCTTGGGGAATGGTAATTTATCTCTCTAGACGTTGTGATTGATTCTTACTGAAGGCAGTTTCAACATCCATTTGTACATTCTTTTCCATTGTTCTTACTTTCCCCTTGTGATTGCAAAAGCAATATAAATTTTGACTGTAGAAACTTAAGATAATTTTTTTTAAAAAAGAAAACTTTTTAAAGTTTAATACCTTTTATTATTTTCACCAGGCTAACATGACACTGATAATGAAGAAATGGATGCTAAAATAAAATTACGGTCAACCATCCCTTATTAAATTAAGCAGAAAAATTATTAATCAAGTATTAACGAATTAAATTCATCTGTGTGTGTGCATTGGTGGGGAGTGTATGAAGGATATTATGTGACTAATGGTTTGGCTCTGTGTCCTTGCCCAATCTCATGTTGAAGTATAATCCCCAGTATTGGAGGTGGAGCCTGGTGGGAGGTGTTTGGACTGTGGGGGTGGATCTTTCATGAATGGCTTAGCACCATCCCCTTGGTGATGAGTGAGTTCATGTGAGATCAGGTTGTTTTAAAGTTTGTGATGGAGACAATCCAAGATGGCTGAATAGGAACAGCTCTGGAGTGCAGTTCCCAGAGAGAATGCAGAGGGTGAGTGATCACCGCATTTCCAAATGAGTTTTTACTGCCCACAGACCAGGAGATTCCTGGGGGGAAAAGCACCCCAAGTCTCTAGCATGGCTGTTTCAGCCAGTGCAGTGGGTTTCCAAACAAAAACTTACACAACTCTGGGCAGCCATTTCAACTGGTCCCTGGAATGCCTAGGAGACAGAGTCGCCCATTCAACTGAAAAAAGGGGGCCTGAAACAGGAAACCAGGTGATCTGGCTTGGCAGGTCCCACCCCCACAAAGACCAACAGTCTGAAACTCCCTGGATTGAGAGTTTCACAGCAAGCACAGCTGGACCCAGGATGGTTCAGCTCTGTGGGGGGAAGGATGTCCACCATTACCCAGGCACTCCACCACTACTGAGGCAGTCCATCATTACAGAGACAGTCCGCCATTACAGAGACAGTCCACCATTACAGAGACAGTCCACCATTACTGAGGCAGTTCTAACTATACCTATATAAACAAAACTGCAAGGAAGTTCACACAGCAGCTGTGCAGAGCACATGGCAGCTCAGCAATGCCTCTGCTGGCAGACTGTGACTGAGCTACCTCCATGCTGGGCAGGGAATCTCTGAAAAAAGGCAGTAGCACATCAGGAACGTATAAATAAAGCCCCACCTTCCCAGGACAGAGAACCTGGGGAAAAAAGGCAGTTATGAGTTGCACTGCAGCAGACTTAAATGTACCTGCCCAGCAGCTCTGAACAGAACAATGGAGCTCCCAGCTCAGCACTTGAGGTCCTATAAGGGTCAGACTGTCTCCTCAAGCAGCTCCCCAAACCCTGTATATCCAAAGAGATACCTCATAAAGGAGAGCTCAGGCTAACATCTGGCAGTTATCCTTCTGGGACAAAGATAACAGAAGAAGAAATTGGAAGCAACCCTTACTGTTCTGCAGCCACTGCAGGTGATCCCCAGGCAAGCAGGGTCTGGAGTGGACCTCAAGCAGTCCTGTAGCAGAGGGGCCTGACTGTTAGAAGGAAAACTAAAAAACAGAAAGAAATAACTTCATCATCAACAAAAAGGACGTCCACTCAGAGACCCCATCCAAAAGTCAACAACTCCAAAGACCACAGGTAGATAAATACACAAAGATTGGAAGAAACCAGTGCAAAAGGATGAAAATACCCCAAACTGGAACACCTCTCCTCCTCCAAGAGATCACAACTCCTCACCAGCAAGGGAACAAGGCTGGATGGAGAATGAGTCTGATGAATTGACAGAAACAGGCTTCAGAAGGTGGGTGATAGGAAACTTCTCTGAGCTAAAAGAGCATGTTCTAACCCAATGCAAAGAAACTAAGAACCTTGAGAAAAGGTTTGATGAAATGCTAGTGAGAATAAACAGCTTAGAGAAGAATATAAATTGATGGAGCTGAAAAACACAACATGAGAACTTCATGAAGCATACACAAGTTTCAATAGCTGAATTGACCAATCGAAAGAAAGGATATCAGAGACTGAAGATCAACTCAATGAAATAAAATGAGAAGGCAAGATTAGAGAAAAAAGAGTAAAAAGAAATGAACAAAGCCTCCAAGAAATATGGGATTATGTGAAAAGACCTAATCTATGCTTGACAGGTGTAACTGAATGTGATGGAGAGAATGAATCCAAGCTAGAAAACACTCTTCAGGATATTATCCAGGAGAACTTCCACAATCTAGCAAGGCAGGCCAATATTCAGGTCCAGGAAATACACAGAACACCACAAAGATACTCCTCAAGAAGAGCAACCCCAAGGCACATAATCGTCAGAGTTGCCAGGGTTGAAATTAAGGAAAAAATGCTAAGGGCAGTGAGAGAAAGGTCAGGTTACCCACAAAGGGAAACCCATCAGACTCACAGCATAACTCTTGGCAGAAACCCTACAAGCCAGAAGAGAGTAGGGGCCAGTAGTCAACATCCTTAAAGAAAAGAATTTTCAACCTAGAATTTCATATCCAGCCAAACTAAGCTTCACAAGCGAAGGAGAAATAAAATCCTTTAGGAACAAACAGTTGCTCAGAGATTTCATTACCACCAGGCCTGCCTTACAAGAGCTCCTGAAAGAAGCACTAAACATAGAAAGGAACAACCAGTATCAGCCACTCCAAAAATGTACCAAATGGTAAAGAGCATTGACACAATGAAGAAGCTGCATCAACTAATTGGCAAAACAACCAGCTAGCATCAAAATGGCAGGATCAAATTCATATATAACAATATTAGCCTTAAATGTAAATGGGCTAAATGCCTTAACCAAAAGACTCAGGCTGGCAAATTGGATAAAAAGTCAAAAACCATCAGTGTGCTGTATCCAGGAAACCCATCTCATGTGCAAGGATACACATAGGCTCAAAATAAAGGGCTGGAGGAAGATTTACCAAGCAAATGGAAAGCAAAAAAAAAAAAAGCAGGAGTTGCAATCCTAGTCTCTGATAAAATAGACTTTAAACCAACAAAGATCAAAAGAGACAAAGAAGGATATTGCATAATGGTAAAAGGATCAATGCAACAAGAAGAGCTAACGATCCTAAGCATGTACGCACCCAATACAGGAGCACCCAGATACATAAAGCAAGTTCTTAATGACCTACAAAGAGATTTAGACTCCCACACAATAATAGTGGGAGACTTTAACACTCCACTGTCAATATTAGACAGATCAATGAGACAGAAAATTAACAAGAATAACCAGGACTTGAACTCAGATCTGGAACAAGCAAACCTAATAGACATTTACAGAACTCTCCACCCCAAATCCACAGAATATACATTCTTCTCAGCACCACATCACACCTACTCTAAAATTGACCACATAACTGGAAGTAAATCACTCCTCAGCAAATGTAAAAGAAAGGAAATCATAACAAGCAGTCTCTCAGGCCACAGTGCAATCAAATTAGAACTCAGGATTAAGAAACTAAGTCAGAACCACACAACTTCATGGAAGCTGAACAACTGGCTCTTGAATGTTGATTGGATAAACAATGAAATGAAGGCAGAAATAAAGATGTTCTTAGAAACCAATGAGCACAAAGACACAACGTACCAGAATCTCTGGGACACATTTAAAGCAGTGTCTAGAGGAAAATTTATAGCAATAAATGCCCACATGAGAAGCAAGGAAAGATCTAAAATTGACACCTTATCATCAAAATTGAAAGAGATAGAGGAGCAAGATCAAAAAAACTCAAAACCTAGCAGAAGACAAGAAATAACTAAGATCAGAGCAGAACTGAAAGAGATAGAGACACCAAAAAAACCCTTCAAAAAACCAATAAATCCTGGAGCTTGTTTTTGAAAAGATCAACAAAATAGACTGCTAGCCAGATTAATAAAAAAGAAAAGAGAGAAGAAGCAAATAGATGCAATAAAAAACAATAAAGGGGATATCACTATTGATTCCACAGAAATACAAACTACCATCAGAGATTACTACAAACAACTCTATGCACAGAAACCAGTAAACCTGGAAGAAATGAATAAATTCCTGGACACTTGCACCCTCCCAAGCCTAAACCAGGATGAAGTTGAAACCCTGAATAGACCAATAACAAGGGCTGGAGTTGAGGCAACAATTAATAGCCTACCAACCAAAAAATGCCCAGGTCCAGATGGGTTCACAGCTGAATTCTACCAGACATACAAAGAGGAGCTGGTACCACTCCTTCTGAAAGTATTCCAAACAATCCAAAAAGAGGGAATCCTTCCCAAATCATTTTATGAGACCAACATAATCCTGATACCAAAACCCAGCAGAAACTTAACAAAAAAAGAAAACTTCAGGCCAATATCCATGATGAACATAGATGCAAAAATCTTCAGTAAAATACTAGCAAACTGATTGCAACAGCACATCGAAAAGCTTACCCATCACGATCAAGTAGGTTCCATCCCAGGGATGCAAGACTGGTTCAACATACGCAAGTCTATAAATGTAATTCACCACATAAACAGAACCAAAGACAAAAACCATATGATTATCTCAAAAGATGCAGAGAAGGCCTTAGACAAAATTCAACAGCCCTTTATGCTAAAAACTCTCAATAAACTAGGTATTGATGGAATGTATCTCAAAATAATAAAAGCTATTTATGACAAACCCACAGCCAATTCATACTGAATGGGCAAAAACTGGAAGCATTCCCTTTGAAATCTGGCACTAGACAAGCATGCCCTCTCTCACCACTCCTATTCAATATAGTATTGGAAGCTCTAGCCAAAGCAATCAGGCAAGAAAAAGAAATAAAGCGTATTCAATTAGGAAAGGAGGAAGTCAAATTGTCTCTATTTGCAGATGACATGATTGTATATTTAGAAGACCCCATCATCTCAGCCCAAAATCTCCTGAAACTGATAAGCAACTTCAGCAAAGTCTCAGGATATAAAATCAATGTGCAAAAATCACATAGAATTATCATAGTCCTATGAAGTCTTATTTACCTGTTTTCCATAATTATATAAATATCAATTTATAGGTTAAGATATGGAGGCTGAGATAAACTGAATAATTTACCCAGATTCATAGAGTAACACCTGGGCTTTGAACTCACATCTGTCTGACTCCAGAATTCCCTAGCCACCATGCAATACCATGAAGTACCAAGTGATGATGTTGGCAGCGGAAGGGGTGGGAGTCTTGGCAGATAGCTTGGGGTCCAGTGACAACCTTTGAATTCTGGGCTTTAGAATAACGATGACAACATCCCAGAGCGGGGCACCACATAGTCAAACTATGTAGGAAGTCTCTGAGTGACTGGTGTGAGAAATGGCTCTTGAGGGCACCAAACTTCCTCCAGGTCACTCCAGACTCTGCCGAGAACAGCCAAATGAGTTCTCTGGAGTTGTGCCTGGAAGAAATGTAATTGTAACGGGCTAGAAGGCAGCAGAATTCAGTGCCATATATCATCATAATTTAATGTTGAGACTCTTAAAACTGAATCCAGGAAGGAGAACCTTCCTTTCCCAGAGTGCATTAACAGCATCCAGGCTGCAGGGCCCTCCACTCGCCAGTACTTGCTTTGCAGGTCTTGACCTCTAGGACCTGGGATGTAAAGGGCCTAAGATGTGGGAGTTCATAGCCACGAGTACTGATACATCTCCGATGAGTGGAGGAACACCAGGGTTCTTAGTCCGGCCTGAATTGGATAAAACGACACGGACACACATGGAGTGGTTTTCAGGAGCAAAAAGTTTAATAGACAAGAAATAAGGAAGGAAGAATAAAACAACTCCCCCATACAGAGACAGAGGGAAGGGAGATCCAAACAAAGAGAAAACCCCGTGTGTGGCAGAGAAGTGGCTGTGTATATGAGGAGGTTTGAGGAGGGGTGTCTGATTTGCATAGGGCTCAGGGTATTGGTTGGACCAGACATGTCACTCACGTAGTCCTCGAAAAACTGGGCTTCCCACCCTAGCCTTTTAATATGCAAATACAGGGCACCATGATGTTCTACACACGTGGGGATATGTGGGGGCAGCCATGTTGCCAGGCACATGTGAGGGCAAGGGCAAGAAGAAGGCATCGGGACTGCTGTGTTTGAGTAGACCCAATTTCTAACGGCCCTTTTTGCATATTGAAGGTTGCCCACTGGCTCTAATTGCCGGGGCTTTCCGGCTAAACAAGAAACATTTCTGGAGCTACTTTAAAAGAAACAAAAATTTCCCAAGGACGGCTTTTCCTCTCTATCTGTCTAAAATAATTCTTAGTAACTCCTATAACAGTACCTGCCCTCTTAATGCTTGACTTCAAGGAGTTGGGATGATATCCAAAGAGTCTAGGCTCAAGGAACTAAACTAGACCTCAGACTTGGCTGCTTGGTCCTGTGCAACCTCGGGGAAGTCACCTCACCTCTCTGGTCCTTGGTTTGTTCATAACAAAATGAGGACCATAGTCGTGCTCTACTGACCTTACAGAATGTTCCAGTGGATAAACAATAGTACTGATGGCTAAGAACGACTCCATGCTCTCTCTCAACCAGCACCTTGCATGCATCATCTTGTTAAATAGTCACAGAAATCTTTTTAGGCATGTGTTCGTCTGATCCTCATTTTGTGGACAGGAAAACTGGTTCTGAGAGATGATGTCGCTTGTCTGAGGTCACCTGGCTTGCAAAGATTAAATTTAAACTTCGAGCTCATCCCAGTCGCCAGAGACTTAACGTTCCTAATCAAATTCCAACATGATGCTAGACAGAAAAAATGCTGCAAGTCACTTCAGACATCTGGGGAAGAAATTAGGGGCAGGTTGGGGAAACTGGACATGTGGGGCATGGCCAATAGCTGGGGTTTGGTATTGATTGCAGGGTGAGTGTGCATGCTGAGGGAGTTTAGAGGAACAAGGCGGATGAGGAGAAGGGGTGGAGAGAAAAACAGGCATGACTGATGAAGACTGGCAGAGAGGGAGAAGGGAGAGGCATGGCAATTTCCAGAAGAAATGGAAATCCAGGGAAGGCAGAGACACCTGAAGGGGATTTTTAGGGAACTTTGCTCTGGGATATGCTTTGTAATCTCCATCCTCCGGGCCCCATTAAACCATCAGTGACATCCAGAGTTTTTTTGTGAATGCCTTCAGAAGCGCATCCAAGTTTGCTTTGGGGATTCAACAGCTTGAGAAACTGATCACAGGGTGGGCAGAGCCCAAGAAGCAGCTCAGTGCTAAGGGCCACACCCACTCTCCTTCTCCAGGCTCCTCAGCCTGCCCCTGCCCGGGGCCCAAAGCTGTCCCAGGGAGCACTGTGGCTGCAGTTTCCATGTGCCCTCACTTTGAAGCCACAGAGGCAACAGCTTTTTTTTTTTTTTTTTTTTGAGATGGAGTGTTGCTCTTGTTGCCCAGGCTGGAGGGTGCAATGGTGCCATCTCAGCTCACCACAACCTCCACCTCCCAGGTTCAAGCGATTCTCCTGCCTCTGAGTGGCTGGGATGACAGGCATGCACCACCACATCAGGGTAATTTTGTTTTAGTAGAAATGGGGTTTCTCCATGTTGGTCAGATTGGTTTCAAACTCGCAACCTCAGGTGACTGGCCACCTCAGCCTCCCAAAGTGCAGAGATTACAGGCTTGAGCCACTGTGCCTGGCTGTAAACAGCATTTTACAGGAGGTATCCATGCAAGGTGTAGGAGTCTGGCTAGATCCTGGTAGAGATAATTGAGACAGAACCATCCTTCTCTCTCCTTCTCCTCCGTTCTACCTCCTTTTTTCTTTCTCTTTTCTCATTTCTCCCCTTTCTCTCTCTCTCTGTCCATCTCCTTTGTTGCCCATCCAGCCCTCCCTCCATGTCCCAGGGCTGCAATTTCAACTTCTGTGTGCAAGTTACTGTGCTCTGCCCAGGATTCAGGGATGAGTAGCATAAATGTCCTATCTTCTCTCACACATTTTTTATCTATCCTAGCTGGACAATAGGGCTAGGAGCTGGAGATTTGACATTTATCTCTCACAGCCCCTGGTCCCTGGTCCCCAAGTACCCAAATCCAGTGGGGAGACAGGCATGTGAGCCAGTCCCCAAAATACTCACCCCTCCAGATTTAACTCCCCTGGACAACCAGATCCTTGTGAAGTTTCTTTTGTTTCCTCATTTAGTGAAATGTGGTTTTCACCTTTCACTGCCAGAGTTAGTCTGCAAGCATCTTTTCCATGTTGCTACACAACTTTCATTCTCATTACTTTAATGGTCGCATCATATGCCACCAAGTAGCCTAATTTACATAAGTGGCATCCTATTGTTGGACATTAGGTACTTTCTAGTCTTTTTTTCATCTTTATAGATTTATTTCACTTTTTAGAGCCTGTCCTTTCTGGAGGATCATGGGTCCAATTTTAAATGAGATAATGGAGGCATGGGTAGAAGGTTTGTGTCTTCCTACCCTTTTCCCGCCCCTGGTGCCACCATGACGCTATAGCATGGCTTGGTGAGTGCTGCTGGAAAGTACCTGCTGGCCCCTGTTCTAGGACCCATCACACTGCCTTAGAACTCTCCGTGAAAGTGCCATCTCCATCACCTGTGGCCTTTTTTATTCTTTTTTTTTTTTTTTTTTTTTTTAGACACAGGGTCTCGCTAAGTTGCCCAGGCTGACCTCTAACTCCTGGGCTCAAGAGATCCTCCCGCCTCAGCCTTCAGAGTAGCTGGGGGTACAGGTGCACATCACCATGCCTGGCAAGACTGTGTCTTTTCAATTGTCTTTTCATCTCCATGTCCCCAGTGCCTGACACAGGGAAGCCTCCTCAGAAATGGAGGAAAGAAAGGAGGAGTAAAGCCAGAGAATGGCTTCCTTTCACATTCTGGCCACCCCTCACTAACAGGGCCTGGGACTGCTGAGGGGCATTAGTGAGTGAACATGTTGACGTTGTGTAATTTATTAGCCTGAACTGTACAAATTATACCTTCCCCCCAAGGCTTGCCCACAATGAAAGCAGAGTTTATCCTGGGGCCCCGAATAAATACTCAGAGAAACAGAAACCTCATGAATTTTTTAAAGAGCTTATTGGAATCAGGGAAAAACCTGGCGTTTTGAGTCAGAAGTATACAGTAGATCAGCATTTGTTTCTCTTTACCCTCTTTAATCTTTTTTAATCCCCTTGCTTTCCAGTATTAATCTGTGCTTCTCCCCCCTGAATTCCCCTCCATTTTGGATCATCAGGAGAAAAATACCCCACCCACAAGACTCCCACCTCCACCTGCCATCATATTGGCAGGGCTGGGGAAAGTTGACCAGTCCCTGACAAAGAATAGGTCCTGGAACTCCAGAGGTGTCAAGACTCTGTCCTCTACCTGCACCTGTTTGGGGATGAGATTAGAGGTGCTGAGATCGTAACGCTGAGGCTCTCGTGTGCTCTTGAAAAAAAGCTTCCTGGCTATGAGCGACACCTGAGCTTAACAACCCCCAAATGTCATCCTTGCCGAAAGTTAAGCGGTTTACAAGGTCTTGCTGAGAAATTCCGTGTACTAGAAGCTAATAGAAGGTCAGCATTTTCCATTTCACTTATTTTCCTTTCCACTGCCTAGGGTCTCAGTAACATTCCCTTTCTCTGGCATTGTGATGCAGTTCCTATAAATTCCGGCAAGGTAGCTAAACATTTGATGTGATTGTATGCTCCCCACAAGCCTGGGAAATATGTGTTGTTGTTATTTCCATTTTATACATGCGGAAACAGAAGCTTGAACAGAGAGGGGTCCCTTGCCCAAAGTCATACACAGCAGCTGATCGAAGTGGCTTCAGGACTCATGTCTGTCTGAATCCGGAGCTCATGCTTCAGAGCATTATGATTTCATCATTTCTTCCTCTGCTTGGCAAGCCAAGAATGACCGCTCCCCTGCTGCAGGTTCCCCCATTGCAGTGACTTTTAGAATTGATGTAAACAGCCCAAGTGCTATCTTCCATCTCTGGTTTCCCTTAATTTCCTAGGTTAGAGGCAGTAAGCCATGGTCTAAATTTGGACCACTGCCAGTTTATATAAATAAAGTTTTATTGGAAGACAGCCATGCTTATTCATTTACATATTGTCTGTGTTTGCCTTCATGGTACGACAGCACAGTTGAGCAGTGCGACAGACACCACATGGACCACAAAACCTGCAATACTGATCCCTGGAATCTAGGATAATCATTGCCCATTATCCCAGAATCTAAGATAATGGATGATAACAACAACAGTAGTAAGAATAGATCACATTTATTTTTTAAAGAATTTATTTGTTATACTTTAAGTTCTGGGTACATGTGCAGATTGTGCAGGTTTGTTACATAGGTATACATGTGCTGTGGTGGTGGTTTGCTGCATCCATCACCCCGTCATCTACATTAGGTATTTCTCCTAATGCTATCCCGCCCCAATCCCCCCCACCCTCTGCTATTCCTCCCCTAGCCACCCACCCCCCAGGCCCCAGTGTGTGATGTTCTCCTCCCTGTGTCCTGTGTTCTCATTATTCAACACTCACTTATGAGAGAGAACATGCGGTGTTTTGGGGGGCTATGAAGCAGATCCTGTGTTAGTTGCTTTCTGTGGAATATCTGGTGGAATCCTTCAACAATGGTGTCTGGCAGTGCTCAGAGAGGTGAATCATTTCCCCACAGTCACAGAGCTAGAAAGAAGGGAATCTGGGACTTAAACCTGGAGCTCACTAACAAGTAAATTGCCAAGTGCTCTATACTACTAAGGGCCTAATGTCCACACACACTATCTACCCAGTATCTGGCATTTGTGCTACCTGTTGGGTTGGGTTGGGTGAAGTGTTGACACAAATAGCAATAGAAGTGATACAAAACAAGTAAAGAAATATTTCTGTTTGTGGGAAACCATGGGCTTGTGGGAAACAGCTCTCCATGTAGACCAGCATCAAGGTGGCTATCACAGACAGCAAAGAGCCCAGAGAGAGGATTGGGAAAGAGGGTTCCGAGGTGACCCATCACACCTTTAATGATGAACAGAAATGTAATAATGGAGATGGAACAGAGAGGTGCATCCCAGGCCACAGGAACAAGTTAGGCAAAAGCTTGGAGCAAAGCAGTTTTCATATGCCTGAGTTTGGAGTGAATGGAGGAGGTAGGAGAGGGTGAAGTGTTGACACAAATAACAACAGAGGTTTGTTTGGAGTCAGGTGAGAAGAGTCTGGAATGTGAGGCTGAGAACTTTGAAATGCATTTCCTTCCCTTATCTAGAAAGAAACTTGGGTTTCTCATGGCATCCCATTTCTTTCTGGTAAGCAGTAGGTGCTCAGTAAATGCCTTTAGGAACAGAATGCCGTCCCCCAGTAGTAGGGAGTGAGTCTCCTCTTGGCTTCTATGCTCACACAGCAGCAGATGCTAAGACCCATCCAGGTGGCAACGACCCATCTGCCTGGGATCTCTTCTAGACTTTCTGAAGAGGCACAAATTTGGGGTCAGCTCAATGGGTCTCTGGAGGGGGGCTTTCCAGAAGAGGCTTCTATTTTTCTGTCTGTACCCAGATGGCAGAGCAGTGATCTTGTGCCCTTAAGGAACTACAAACTGTTCTTTTTTTTTTTTTTTGATATGGGGTCTCACTCTGTCACCCAGGTTGGAGTGCAGTGGAGTGATCTCGGCTCACTGCAACCTCCACCTCCCAGGCTTAAGTGATCCTCCCACCTCAGCCTCCTGAGAAACTGGGATCACAGGCATGTGCCACCATGCCTGACTAATTTTTCTGTATTTTTTAGTAGAGACAGGGTTTCATCATATTTCCCAAGCTGGTCTCAAACTCCTGTGCTCAGGCAATCCACCTGCCTTAGCCTCTCAAAGTGCTGGGATTACAAGCATGAGCCACTGTGCTCGGCTGACGTCTGTATTCTCGATCATTCACTTGAGTGGAGCAAAAGAGGGTAAAATTCAGCCTTTGGGGCCATTCAAATCCAAACTCTGCAGCTTTCAGACTGTGTGAGCTTGAACGAGTGCTCTAATTTCACAGAGCCTCAGTTTTCTCATCTTGAAAATGAGGATAATGATTCCTGTCTCATGACAAAGCCAACTTTATTTATTTATTTATTTAACAGTCCTGTGGATCATCTGGGGATGGCTCTACAGATTAGAAAAGACCCTGCTACCTTTGTCTTTCATTCTGGAGTCAGTGGCCTCTCAGGACTTGCTCTTCTAAAGGAAGGGAACAGAAATCTCAAGAGAGCAAGTGAAAACATAGGCACTGTGTAAGGCGTGAGCTCGGAACTGGCCCGGAGTTACTTCAGCAATTCTAAACATCTACTGTTGGCCAACGCAAGTTGTATGGTCCAGTCCAGTATTAATGGGGTAGGAAAGTACACTCCACCCACAGGGTGGAGAAGGAAAACATTATGAGTAAATTGTACTTCTACCATAGTTGTCAAAACTCACAGCATGACTGTGGGCCATATGATCCCATTTTCTACCCAACATTGCCGTCTATGTTTCTCAAGGTTTATCATGTTATCCAAACCCCACCATATAGATGGATAAACTGAGGTTTGAACCCCTTCCCATGGTTTGTCTCCAATCACAGAGGGCTGCCAAAACTAGGCTGGCTATTTACTCCTGATGGTCATGTCTGTTATTAGCCATACTTGTAGTGGTGGGGATGCTGTATCTCTCATTTCAGTTGTTCTAACCAGTAGCCTTCAGCATGAATTCCCAGAGGGAGACTAATTTACTGTTGGAATGTGAAGACAGCCACTGGCTCCAATGTGAGGCACAATAACCAAACAACCCCTATCTTGGATAGAGACCACCAAAATTCCAGCTGGAGGTGGTCAACCCTGTCCATTTTATTTTTCTGGCTGAAATGTTTTATTGTCCCACTGCCAAAACTAGGTTGGCTACTTATTCTGGACATCCATGTCTGTTATTAACCATAATCATATAAAACGGACTTCCAAAATTATCCCAGAACTAGGACAACTCATTTAGAACACTAGCAGCAACACCACCACTGACAAAATCAGTAAGTGAGCCATGTGGTGTCCACCCTAACCCAAGAGAGTCTGTTGATGACTATGTTTGGACATAGACAACTTGGGCTCGGCCCAGATTCACTCATCTCTTCAGTAGAGCTTTCCAGAAAGTTCAAATGATTTCCTAATTTGTTCCAGATCCACCATCTTTTGTGGCTTCATTTGGGCATTAAGGTCATCCAGAGATGATTGGGCTGGGCAGTGGAGAAAGCAATGAGAGGAAAGAAATTATTCATTCATTCATTCACTCACTCACTGATATCCTCACTCGCTAGTTGTTGAGTGTTTCTGGTGTCCTATGTTCAAAGCTGAAAAAAAAAAAAAGCAGAAGTCCCACTGGGCTGGCCATTTAGCACATCAGATCCTTCTTAAATGCATTATTTCAAAATAAATAGTTAGCTTCCCATCAGCCATTGCACTGCAGATGATTGGATCCAGCTAATCACAGCAATACTATTTCCCTTGCCAATGATTGGTTTAGGAGTTAGCATGTGACCTTGTTCTGTCCAATGAACAGAAAGAGAAAAGGTAAGAGAAAATTTGTTAGGGGCTTTTAGGAAACTTTCCATTACTAAGAAGGAGCCATAAGAAGGGAGGGATATTCATTACTGGTTGTAGCTATGCATTAATAAATGTGACACCTACAATTCAGACAGCCATCTTACTACACACCAGAAGAGGAAGCTAACTCTGAAGCTGGCAGAGTGGAAAGATGAGGGAACTACATCTTCTTTGACATCGTTGTGCTGCTAAATCTAACCCCCAAAGGGCACTCTGTTGGGTGTACCTTCTGTTATGCAAGATGATAGATTCTGTCAGTGTTTTGGCCAGTGTGTGTTGGGATTTCTTTTACTTGCATCCCAAAGCATTCTAATGGGTGCACTACTATTACTGTAGAACCTTGATTTCTCTCTGAAGGAGCAGGTGTACAGAGCAGTGGATTAACTTGTTTAGAATCACACAGCTGGGAAATGTCTGAATTAAGCTGTAAGCCTAGGCTGTAATCTCTCCCTTCGGTCCACCTCCCTCCCTCTCCACCCAGAGGCTAGGTGACTTACAGCCAGCCTCTAAGAATGAGCAGTCAGAAAATAAGAGTTGTTGAGTGCTACTTAGTTGCTGGGCAGTGCTGGGTGCTGAGTGGTCGGGAGCTGATACATAAAGAAAGAGAAGATGATGAAGATCTTGACAGAACACAACACAGCAGGTGGGACTGAAGGATCCGCAGGCAGGCTCTGGTCTGAAGTTCCTGCCCCATGTGCCTACACTCTTCATAACCCACAGCTGCTTACCTGGGGTAACTCTGTACAGTGGAAGACACTTCCGGTTTGGATTCAGGTAGACGTGATCCAAATCCTGTCTCTGTTACTTCCTATATGTGCGGCATTGGGCATGCCCTGTCACCCTTCTAGGCTTTGGTCACCTGAAGCTAGGTCACTGTGAGGAGTGGACATGAAGCATGACATCCCCAGACACCTGGGAAGGTGCTGAATGCAGGATGACTATGGACAAGATCGTGACAGTTAGGACTATCCAGAATGCTGAGAGTCATACAGCAGAAGGGCTAATCTTAGTCCCTGCTCTGCTATGATGGGCTGTGTGACCTCAAGCAAATCCTGCCTTCTCTGGGCCATTCACTTATGGCCTTGATTCTCTGAAATGGTGGGATTGAGCTTGACAGTCATTTTCAAACTTTTTTCCATGGACATCCAGAGATTCCTTGGCTATATAATGAGGATAGAGGAACAGGAGCAGAGACTGAAACTATCTCCTCACACTCAACCTTGTCTTCAACCATAGAAAGCTCTTTGCTGTTTCTTTCATGAGACTAGGACTTTTTGTAAGATGTTATTTGGAGAGACATTCTGATGTTTTTAAATATATGTGTATATATATATATATATTTTTTTAAAAAAACAACTTGAATACCCTCTAGATAAATCTCACATTTCTTCTAGTTATTTAGTAGTTAATAGCGTAAGCTTTGATACTCAGTGCACCCAGATTTGAATGATGACTCTGCCATTTATTATGTGTTCATTTGGGCAAGCAGGTAACTTCCTGGAATTCAGAACATCATTCCCCTCATCTCCACCAGCAGGAGGTGTTATAACTCTTTTTAATTTTTGCCAGTTTGATGGGTATAGAATGATATTTTATTGTTATGTTAATTTTCATTTGCCTAACTTCTAGAGACTTGGAGCATCTTTTCCTGTTTCTTGGCCATTTGGATTTCTTCCATAAATTCCTATTCTTTGCCCGTTTTCTGTGGGGCCACTTGCCATTTTTTCTGGTCAGTTTGTGAGAACTCTTTGACATCATATGGACATTATCCTAATATAGTATGGATTTTATCGTTCACCTGCATTACAGTTCTTTTTAGAACCATCTTTTGTTCTTTCTAAAATGTTGCTATAATGGTATTACTGCACTGTCACGTGAAGATTAAATAGCCTAATGTATTAAGCGCATAGCAGAAATCTTGGTAATGTCAATACATCATTTCTGTTATTCACAAGCTTTGAGTGTAGGTACATGGTTCTGGAGTTATCTGAATGTGTGTTGCTGATGGAGTTCATTAAAATGGTAGTGCCAGGCAAGGAAGTACTTGTGATCTATAATGTAAACACCTAGGAGAAGGGACAAAAGAATGTTACTGTCTTGTGTCTGCTCATTTGGGAGAGTGAGCAGAAGAGCTTGTCAGCACAGTCGAGTCTAATGTGCGTGTGACTGATGAACTGTGGAATTGACAGGGCTCCATTATTTACGCTGTGATAGGAAAAAGTATACTTATGCTCGAGAGCTCATGAGCAATGGAGATACCAAATAAATCAGAACAGTAACTGAGGGGTGACACCCATGAGTCAGCTCCACCAGCAAGTCCTGCCCAGAACATCCCTTTTGCCAGAATCGGACTCCACCAAACGTAGGTCAGAGTCAAGGGCTCCTCTTCCGTGCAGTCAGTGTGAACTGGTCCAAACTTGTATCAGTTATTTACTGCTACCGAATGTTGCATAACAAACAACCTCAGTGACGTTAAACAAGAATGGTAATAATTGTAAATAATAGAAAGTGTAATTTGTATACATGCAAATATAATATTGTTTATATACACTTCTTGGTCATTGATCATTAGTGACCACTGAGAGGTCAGCAAGGCAGCTCTGCCGATCTTGGCTGGGTGTGCTCACATGTCTAGGATCAGCCGGCTGTCAACCTGTCCTTCCATGCAGGGTGCTGTCAGTGGCTTATGCATCAGAATTACCTACGGAGAAGAACATAAAATACAGACCCCAGGGCCTCATTCCTAAAGAGTCCGTTTGAAAAGGCCTGAGGGGAAGCTCAGGAAATTGTTTTAATTAATTGTAGATCCATGCTATTTCTATTTTAGACAGGGACTTCTTGGCAGGTGCTACTTTTGGGTGACAGTGGTGGAAATGTCAACAGCGGTGACTGACTCTCCTCCACATGTATCTCATCCGTCAATAGGCAGCCTGGGCATGGTCTTACGGCGGAGGTATAGGCACAACCACTTTTTAGGCCTCATCTTGGGTCTTGCGGGCTAAAATCTCATTGGCAAAAGCAAGTCACTTGGTGGAGCCAACTTCAAAGAGGAGGAACACTGCAGTCACACGGCCAAGGACATAGCACAGAGACAGGTGAAGCATTGGAGCCACCACTGCAGTCTACCACAGTGTTGAGCACGGAGGTTAAGATTACAGGATGTAGAAACAGTGGACCTGGATTTTGGTGTCTCTTGTTGCTGGGATTTTCATACTTCCCCCCCACCATTTCTCCCCTGGATGCTTACACCAAAGCTTTTCCCCACAAGGCTTTGCTCTCAGCTAGCTGCCACAGTCAGAGATTTTTTTCAGTGCTGCCTCCCAGCTGCCAATGCCCCCTCTCTCTTTCAAGGATATTTGCATTAAAAGATTCTTACTGCTTTTTCTGATTGCAAGGGAATACAAGCTCTTTGCACAATGCTCAAGCCACGCAGATAATTGTGACCTAGCTCCATCGCCCGTCTCTGAGTGGGAGCTTCCCACTGTCAGTATGTTCAGACTTTTTCTTGGCCTGTTTGAGATCTCTTTGTCAAATATGGGGTCAAGCCTTAGACAATTTGCTGTATTCACCTAATAACACAACAACACCGTGTGGGTATCTTTCCATGCAGGATGTTGTCAGTGGCTTTTACATCAGAATTACCTGTGGAGGAAAACATTAAAATACAGATTCCAGGGCCTCATTCCTAAAGAGTTTGTTTTAAAAGGTCTAAGGGGAAGCTCAGTAAACTGTGTTTTAACTAACTGTAGCTGCACACTATTTGTATTCTAACAGGGTCTCCTTGCCTGGTGCTAATTTTTGGTGACAGTGATGGAAAAAAGAATGCCCAGTGAAGGGAGCAATTAGTGGAGGGGCTCCAAGCACTGTGATAGCGGCTAGCAGAGACACCTGTGATTAAATCACTTCACCTCATGAGGCCCGTTTTGCCCAGAGAAAGGAGTCTACGTTGACTTGCACCTTCAATTTCTTTGAAATCTGTCCAGGTATGGCCCTGTAAATAACTAACCACTAATCTAGGTTCAGGAACTTTCCAACTGTGCTTTCTTGGGCAAGTGACTTCACCCCTCTGGGCCTCAGATAATTCATAACACGGGAATCATAATATCCAACTGGCTGAGCTGTTGAGAGAAGAAATGGGTTCACACCTAGAAAATGCCACCAGCTGGGCTCATAATGGGTCTTCCATAAACAGTAGCTTCCCTTCTCCCAGAGAGCCCCCAAGGACAGCAGCAGCCATACCATGTGCCTTGATGAGTTAATTATGGAAAATTAAGGCAAGCCAGGTTTCTGCCTTCAGGAATCTTCTATTAAGGTCTGGACGATAGGACGGGATTTTAATCCTTCTCCAGGAGCTGGTGATGAGGAACATTCTTCCTGCTGAAACCAAGAAATAGGGGAACCAATCAAAATGTGTGAATACAGCCAAGGAGGAGGTTGGGAAATGCCTTTGGAGTGGCCACAGCCTTTTTTGGGTGTTTGCTGGCTGGGGACTCTGATCAGACAAATTCTGAGTGGGACATTCCGGGTCTCCTGACATCAGAGTTATGTGTGGTGGATGCAGAAATGGTGGCAATTTGCTGCCCTTCTCTGTATTTGCTCTTTTTCCAATATGTTTTCGCAGCTCCTCTCACCGAAAAGTGGAGTCTGGTTCCCGAAAAACTCTTGGATCTAGGCTGGCCTTATCACTTGCTTTGGCCTATAGAGTATAGTGAAAGTGACTCGGAGAATTCCTAGGGGTGCCTAGGGGTCAAAAGGACTAGAACACTTCACTTTCTTTTTTGAAATCTTTCTCAGTCAGCAGGTGGACAACCCCAGCATAACTGCTAGCAGATGAGATCTCGTGGAAGGGACCTCAACCATTTCAAACAAGGTCATTCTGTATCACCCTGTGGCCAGTTGACCCTCACATACTAAAAAGCCAGTCCCAGCACTTTAGGAAGCCGAGGCAGGTGGATCATGAGGTCAGGAGTTCAAGACCAGCCTGGCCAAGATGGCGAAACCCCATCTCTACTAAAAATATATAAATTAGCCAGGTGTGGTGGCAGGTGCCTGTAATCCCAGCTACTCAGGAGGCTGAGGCAGGAGAATCACTTGAACCTGGGGGGGTGGAGGTTGCAGTGAGCCAAGATCGCACCACTGAACTCCAGCCTGGACCACTGCACTCCAGCCTGGGCAACAGAGTGAGACTCCATCTCTCTGGAGTCTCAACAAAAACTAACTAAAAAGCCCCACCAAGACAACAAAGCCACCCACCTGACCTCCAGCTGTACTCAGACACTTCAGTTTAGCTGAGGCCAGAAGAATCACCAGCTGACTCACAATGAGCAAAACAATTAAAGCAATGAATTTGGGGATGGTTTGTTAGGCAGCAATGGCTAACCAATACAGTGTATGTGTGGTGACAATGGTATGAAAATAATAAAACTCTAGTAACGATAAGGGCTACCATATAACCCGTGGCAGAGACTTTGCTAAGGATTTTATACCCATTACCTTATTTATCTTATTTAATTCTCACCAAGCCCTGCAAAGTATGTGCTTGCATCTTCATTTTATAGAGGGGAAAATGGAAACTCAGGAAGTTTTATGTGCATTGTCTAATTTCAGTTGCTTTCAAGTGGGGAAGGCAGGACTGGAACTCAGGTCTGTATTGCCTCCTAAGGGGGCTCACCTGACAGACTAAGGCCAGAATCCTCAGCCTGGTATATGCATACCTCCATGACCTGGCCTCTTGTGATTCCTTCACTCTACCTTAGTTGACCTTCTCTCCTTCTTCACCTGGAAAACTCTTATTCATCCTTCAAAACTCAGCTCAGATTTCCCCTATGTTAGCTCTTAGAAGCAAGTAATATAAATCCTTTCTTCAAATTGGCAGAACCAGTAAGTTCCATTTCACATGAATGGAACCTCAGAAGTAAAGAGAGGAGAGTCCTGGTTTGATCAAAGGAGCTAGTCAACGGTGTCCTCAAGCATGCCTGTCCCTTCCATGATTGTATTTTGCAAATGTCACACCAGGCGTGTTTCAGCGTGGCTGTAGCAGGCCTGGCATCATAACCAGACCCAGAACACATTCAGAGAAACCAGAATTTTTTTTTCTTATGCCTTGTTTTTTTAACAAAGAAACTTTCCCAGCAGCCTCCTGACAGACTGTCCTTCACGTGTCCTTGGCCAGAATTGGTCTCCTGTCCTTCCCTAAGCCAATCACTAGCAGGAAGGAGAATTGCATCACCATCATTGGCTTTGACACATCTAATCACTTTTGATGGAGCGGACCTGGGAGAATCAACCACTGTGGTGTGCTGTATCTCCCCTAGGAAGCCGCCTCTGACTTTCCAGCCTGGATCCGGTGGCTCCACTGGGTTCTCTCAGCTTCCCATACTTGTCTCCATCACAGCGCTGGTCACCATGTGTTATAAGGGTGGGTTTCTTGGTAAGACTTCATCTCCAACTTGGCTCTTTCTCATTCCCATCCATTGTTTCCTGTGCCACCCTAACTCTCCCTACACTCAGAATTACTTGCCCAAAGTTCTTCCCTCACAGAACTTGAACTTCTTAACAGCAAGTGTTATCTGTGCCTCCCTTACTGCTGTGTTTACAGCCATTAGAAGAGTATCAGGTCCATCAACAGGCATAATAAACATTTGTTTTGGATGACTTATTTTCTAGGACTGAGACTCTGAGTCAGGGACAGGAGATGACAGAGAAGGAACAATAAGAGAAATATTGAGATGTCACACTGAAGTGATCCTTATGCAGATTTCCACTGGGAGTGGCCCGAAGCTCAGCAGATGCCCACTGAACTGAGCCACTGGGCATCACAAGCGTTAATGGCTCTGAAAAATACCCAGCAACTGTGGGGTGTTCATGGCTCACAAGTGACTTGCCCCCACAGTGCACCTCCTGCTTCTCTAGGCAACCCCATGTGGGAGGCTCATTTTTTTCTTTTTTTTTTTTTTTTGAGATAGAGTCTTGCTCCATCACTCAGGCTGGAGTTCAGTGGTGTGATCTTGGCTCACTGCAACCTCTGCCTCCCTCCTGGGTTCAGGCAATTCTCCTGTCTCAGCTTCCCAAGTAGCTGGGACTACAGATAACTGGCACCATGCCCGGCTAATTTTTGTATTTTTAGTAGAGATGGGGTTTCACCTTGTTGGTCAGGCTGGTCTTGAACTACTGACCTCAGGTGATCCACCCACCTCGGCCTCCCAAAGTGCTGGGATTACAGGCGTGAGCCACCACACTTGGCCTGGGAGACTCATTTTATGGATCACACCTGGAGAGGAGAGAGGACAGGCTGAGAGGCTCAGTTGTCAATTCATAGAGCCAAAGCTTAAATCCTGAGTCTGCCTTGACTGCAAACTGGTGCTCTTGCCTCTTCATACAAGTATCAGTGGGTTTCTAGCCTCCCACTCTGTCACCATCTAGGTGACTCTCCTTGGGAAAATATGTAACTGTCAACTACCCCCTGTATGGGGTTTTGTGGGAAAAACATTTTTTTCCTCCCTTATAAAGAAGTTTATTAAACATATGGTATTTTATGCTATTACCCATCAAATATTCACTCTCCCCTTCCTGCTCAGCGGGCAGGGTGTAATTTCCTCACCGTGCTGATGTTGGGTTTGCCCATGTGGCTTTATTTGGCCAATGGAATGTGGGCAAAAGTGATGATGTGGCATTGCCAGGCAGTAGCCTCCATCAGGCATGACAAGTGTCTGCCAATTCTTGCTTTCTCCTAAGAGACTATCATGCCTACATATTGCAGGAAGGCCAGGTGCAGTGGCTCACTCCTGTAATCTCAGCACTTTTTGAGGCAAAGGTGAGAGAATTGCTTGAGGCCAGGAGTGTGGGACCAGCCTGGGCAACACAGTGAGACTCTGTCTCTACAAAAAAAATTAGGAGACATTCGTATAGCCTTGATTGCAAAATGACAAGACACATAAAGCAGACCCAAATCTGACAGACAACTAACTTGTGGACATGACCAAGAAATAGCTGTTGGCTGACGACCACTGAGATTTTGGGGGTGTTTGTCACATAGCTTTATCACAGCAAAAGCTGACTGATACAACCACTTCGTGTGTGATTGTGCAGAGTATTTTGCATGCATTTGTTCTCTCAATTTCCACAATAAACCCTGAGGTACTATAAAGTCCTCTGCTGATCTGTAAGTCCTTTTATCCACTCCTGCATCACCAGAACCCAGCACACTCCTTGGCATATAGCATATGCACAAGAAATATTTTTAGATGAATTAGTAAAGTAGAACCATGTGGCATTGACTTGATTTGTGAACAATGTCTGAGTAATCATAATGACTTACTATGTGCCAGGTACTGTTAGGTGCTCGTTTAATTAAGACATTATTTCAACAAATGTTTTTTTGAGCACCTGCTTCATTCCAGGAACATAGCAGTGAGCAAAACAGGCAAAACCTCTGCCCTCTTGGAGCCGATAGTCTCACTAGGGAGAGAGGAGAACAAATAAAATATATACAACCATAATGTAGTCTGGTTAGTAGTAAATGTTATGAAAAATAAAACAGAGCAGGGAAAGGGAATGACGAGCGCTGGGGTGGAGTCGCAGTTTCTAACAAGGCAGTGCTGAAAGACTGCATGGAGGAAGTGGCATCTGAACAAAGACTAGGGAAATGTGAGCGTGAGACTCAAGCAATGTCTGGGAAAAGATGGTCCAAGGCAAGTGGAATAACAATTCTTACATCCACCTTATGAATGAAGAACGGGGCTCACAGGCGTAGAAACATAAGTACTGCATGATCTCACTTCTATGTAGAATCTACAAAAGTAGAATTCATAGAAGGAGAGGGTAGGAGGTGGTTACCGGGGGCTGGGGTCGGGCGGGGTGGGATGGGGAGATGTTGTCCAAAGGGTGCAAAATTTCTGTTTTACTGAAGGAATAGGCTTTGGAGATTTATTGTACAGCATGGTGGCTATAGTTATTAATAACGTACATTTCAAACTTACTAAAGCAGTAGGTTTTATTTATTTATTTTTTGAGATAGGGTCTTTCTCTGCTGCCCAGGCTGGAGTGCAGTTGCGTAATCCTAGCTTACCATGACCTTGAACTCTCGGCTCAAGAGAGCCTCCAACCTCAGCCTCCCAAGTAGCTGGAACTACAGGCACATACCACCATGCCCAGCTAGCTTTTTTTATTTTTTACAGTGGCGAGGTCTTGCTATGTTGCCCAGCCTGGTCTCAAACTTGTAGTTTCGAGCGATCTTCCTCCCTCAGCCTCACACAGTGTTGCAATTACAGGCGTGAGTCACCATGCCTGGCCCTAAAAGAGTAGATTCTAAATGTTGCCATCAGAAGAAAAAAAAAGGTAAGTATTTGAGATTATGAATATGTTAATCAGTTTGATGTAATCATCTCACAGTGTAAACCTCATACTCCGTAAGTTCAAACAATTATCATATGTCAACTAAAAATTTTAAAAAAATAGAAAAAAGAGGGGCTCAGAGGAATTAAATTGCTTTCCCATTGTCAGATGGCAAGTGGCAAAGTGGGGGTGAGGACCCAGGAAGCCCAATCCCACTGCTTGTGCTGTTAAGCACTTTGCAGATGGTCTTAACAGGGCTGCCCTGACTCAGCAGTTGGTCCGGGAATCCACCCACTGATCCTGGGGCCTCTACCCTGAGCCCTGAGCTGTACACTCATCCAGATTTCAGCTGATGACACTGGGAAACCACTTTGGTCCCTAATAGATTCAGCACTCCCCAAACGCTTCATCATATTAGCCATGGAAATAGGCTGTGTCTCAGCCAGGGAGCCTCCCGAAGCCAAAGGTGATTTAAAATATTGCAGGAGGGCTGGGCACGGTGACTCACATCTGTAATCCCAGCACTTTGGGAAGCCAAGGCAGAAGGCTTGCTTGAGACCAAGAGTTTGAGACCAACCCCGGCAACATAGCAAGACCCCATCTCTACCAAAAAAATTTTTTTAATTAACTAAGTGTGGTAGTTGCATACCTGTACTTTCAGCTACTTGGGAAACTGAGGCAGTAGGATCCTTTGGGCCCAGGTGTTTGAGGCTGCAGTGAGCTGGGATGGTACCACTATACTCCAGACTGGACAACAGAGCAAGTCCTTGTCTCTCAAAAATAAACAAAATTTAAAATATTGCAAGAGCCCTGCTTGGATGAGGCTTATGCAAACAGTATCTTTTTCATGGGGCTGGGGGTTGTGGTCCTCCCTGGTGCCCATGTGTTCCCGCTGTGGGCAGCAAGTGGGCAACATGCTCCCCAGCCTGGGCAGTCAGTGTCCACCACTGTTGAGGCCCCAGGTTGGGCTTGTCTTTGCCCTCTAGTGGAACCAGGTTGACCTGGAGAGACAGAGTGTGGACAGTGTCTCCAGCAGCTGGGGTCAGAGAGGCAGACCACAAGACTCCAGGCCTTTTTTGGAGATATTAGTTCTATTTCCTGCTGGTATGCTCTGGAAGATTCCCTTCCTACCTTTCTTTCATCCTGTTTCTCCTCATCTTTGTTCCCCTTCCCAATGTGACCTGTGAGTGGAAAGGTTTTCATCTAACACCAAAAACCTGTGGTGGTGTTCCACGCCACAGCCACGAGCCACTTGTGGCTGCAGAGGACTTAACATGTGGCAAGTCCAAACTGAGTTGGTCTGTGAGGGCCACATAAACATGGGATTTTGTAGACCCAGTACAAAAGCAAAGTATATAATAGCTCATTCATATTTTATATCAATTTCTTGTTGAAATAATCCTATCTCCAATATGTTGGGTTAAATAAAATATCTATAATATTGTAATATTATTTCACCTGTTTTATTTTCGTTTCTTAATGTGACTACTGGAAAGTTTAAAATTATATGTGTGTGTTCTCACTTATAAGTAGGAACTAAATATTGGGTACACAGGGACACAAGGATGGAAACGGTAAACACTGGGGATTCCAAGAGAGGAGAGGGAGGGTGTGGGGAAAGGGCTGGAAAGCTACCTACCAGCTTCTACATTTACCACCGGGGTGACAGGATACTTAGAAACACAAACCTCGACATTACACAATCTGCCCATCTCACCAATCTGCAGATGCACCCCCTGAATCTCAAATTTTAAAAATTAAATAAGAGAAAAATTAAGGTGTGCACTTTAAATATATATAGATAGTTTTATATGTTGGTGATAGCTCAATAAAGCTGTTAAAATAAAAATGCAAAAATAAAAATAAATATTGTGACAGCTATCATATTTCTATTGGAGGGCATAGGCCTAGGACCTCTTTCTCATTACCCCACATTTTTTAATTAATATTTTTTTCTTACAACATGTCACCTGGGATAACTATAACAGGTTAACTCTTGCGTGATTATAAAAAAAGAAAATAGGTAGGGTGTGGTGGCCCACACCTGTAGTCCCTGCACTTTGGGAGGCTGAGGTGGGCAGATTGCTTGAGTCCAGGTGTTTGAGACCAGCCTGGCTAACTTGGCAAAACCACTGTTTCTACTAAAAATATAAAACTTAGCTGGGTGTGGTGGCACAGGCCTGTAATCCCAGCTACTCTGGAGGCTGAGGCAGGAGAATCACTTGAACCCAGGAGGCAGAAGTTGCAGTGAGCTAAAATTGAGCCACTGCACTCCAGCCTGGGGGACAGAACGAGACTCAATCAATCAATCAATAAAAAAGAAAGAAAATAGAAAGGAACTAACATTTTGAGGGTAGCTACTCTATCTCCACTTCAGTGCTGTATGATTTACTTAGGTCAGGGTTTCTCAAAAGTAGCACTATTAATATTTTTTTCCAATTTTTAAAATTGTGGTAAAAACACAGCACATGAAATTTACCATTTCGATCGTTTTGTTTCTGAGACAGTCTTGCTCTGTTGCCCAGGCTGGAGTGCAATGATGCAATCTCCACTCACTGCGACCTCTGCCTCCTGGGTTCAAGCAATTCTCCTGCCTCACCCTCCTGAGTAGCTGGGATTACAGGTGCGTGCCACCATGCCTGGCTAATTTTTTGTATTTTTAATAGAGACAGGGTTTCACCAAGTTGGCTAGGCTTGTCTTGAACTGCTGACCTTGTGATCTGCCCGCCTTGGCCTCCCAAAGTGCTGGGGTAATAAGTGTGAGCGACCATGCTTTGCCTCGACCATTTTCAAGTGTACAACTTAGTGGCCTTAAGCACATTTGTAATATGCAAACATCACTAGCATCTGTCTTTAGAACTCTTTTTTTCTGGGATGAAAGAGATGAGACTGTATACGGATTAAACAGTAACTCCTGAATTCCTTTTCCCCCCCAGCCCCTGGCAACCATCATTATGCTTTCTGTTTCTATAAATTTGACTATTCTAAGTACCCCATATAAGTGGAATCATACAGTCTTTGTGGGACTGACTTATTTCACTTAGCATAGCGTCCTCAAGGTTCATCTACATTATTGCATGTGTCAGAATTTCCTTCCTTTTTAAGGCTGAATAATATTCTATTCTATGAATACAGCATGTTTTGTGTGTCCATCTGTCAATGGACACTTGCGTGGCTTCACCTTTTGGCTAGTGTGACTCATGCTGTCATGAACATGTATATGCAAATATCTCTTCCAGGCCCTGCTTTTAATTCCTCTGGGTATGTGTCCATAAGTGGAATTGCTGGATCATATAGGCACTATTGACATTTTGTACCAGATAATTCTGGTAAAAAGAGGGATGGATGTCCTGTGCATTGTAGGGTGTTGAGCAGCATCTCTGACTTCTATCCACTAGATGCCCGTACCATTGTCCCAGTTGTGACAGCCCAAAATGCCTCCAAACATTGTTCATTGTCCCTGGGGACCAAAATCAGCCCCATTTGAGAAGCACTGATATAACTTATCCCTGCAATCCTCACAGCTCTGTGAGTTGCTATTATTAGCCCATGTTGCAGATAGGGAAACTGAAGCATGGAGAGATGACCCCTCCTCCGTAGTCACACAGCTGCTAAAGTGGTGAGGCTGGGATTTGAACCCATGTCTTTCTGACTCCAAAGGTTGTATGGCCACATGCAGGGAAACCCAGAAATTCTGTTCCACTTTTGGGAATATTGACCTTTAATAGTCTCACTTTAATTAGAGGTCAGAGTGAAAGTCATGGCTGAAAACCAAACAGAGTGGGCAGGAGGTAGGTGGGCTTTGGCTGGGAAAGACACCTCCTTTGGGGATAATGTGGGTCTGGATGGTGAGATAAGATCATTTTATATCCTTAAATGTTTTCTCCAGGCATGTTGGCACACACCTGTAATCCCAACACTTTGGGAGGCTGAAGTGGGTGGATCATGAGGTCAAGACATCGAGACCATCCTGACCAACATGGTGAAAACTCGTCTCTACTAAAAATACAAAAATTAGCCAGGTGTGGTGGTGGGCACCTGTAATCCCAGCTACTCAGGAGGTTGAGGAAGGAGAATCGCTTTAACTCGGGAGGTGGAGGTTGCAGTGAGCCAAGATTGCGCCACTGCACTCCAGCCTGGGGACAGAATGAGACTGTCTCAAAAAATATTTCTCCCTCAGGAAGATCTCTTGGACCCCTGCTGGGCTGATTCCTTTTGTTAAATGCGTCCTGCACCCTCCCCACCAGGTCCACAGACCCCTGCACAGTGCCTGACACACAGTCACACCAGCGTAGATTTCAGCCTATGGACTTCTGCTTGGCTCAGGCTCCTGGACTGCAAAGGATTTCCAAAGTCTCCGAAGGTAAACATAAGTTTAGCTACTATGTTGAGGGAGGAAAGTAGGTGCGGCGGAAAAAAACAAAAACAAACAAACAAACAAACAAACAAAACACATCAGGGGTCCCAAGGCCACAGGCTGAAGATTTAGGGGCTAGTCACAGGTCTGCTTACCTACTCCGCCTGTTACCTTCATGAGCCCTGACAAAGAAGAGCCTGGCCCCTCAAGGTGAAAGGCTTCCCCGCTCTTCCCAATCAGGAGCCTCTGAGAGTGTCTCAGTTTGAGTGAGCAAATCCTCAGAAACATCAGTCGGGAGGAAGGGAAGTGAAACAGGGAAGAGAAGAAAGTCGACACGGGTATGTTGATGAGCCGGTGAGTGCCGTGGCTGTGGGAGGCAGCCTAAGACATGCTCACAAGCTCGCGGTTATCCCACCCCAGGGACAAGGACCTGGCACGCTTATTCACCAGTTCTCATTGTCCTTGTTTCAAGGATCTTCCTGGGGGATCCAGTCCCTAGCACTATTGGATGGCCTGGCTCAGGGAAATCCTCAGGAAAGAGACCCAGGCTTGCACTATGAAGCTGCTGCAGTGTGTGGGAATATAGGCCAGGCACTGACAGCATCTGCCCCAGAGGGTGTGAGAGCCAGCTCCCCGCAGCACAAATGTAGTCCTAAAGGAAAGCAGCTCCCATCTCCAGAAATGTCTCAGACATAGGGGGAATCGTGCTGTGATTCCCCCAACACAGCAAGGCAGTGTTCTCTGCAACACACAAATTGGATTCCAGCTCCCGCTCTTGGGGCTCACAGTCTAATTTCTCTTCTGCCATGGAGGGTTTAAACCGAGCAAAGGGAGATCTCAGAAAAGGCAGCAGCCCCAGCAGTGGGTGTGGAGGTAGTCTGGTTATTCTTAGCAGAGAGCAAGGCGAGGAAGAAGGGCCAGGGCGGCACTGCAACTTCCAGCAGGAGCAGCCAGGCCACGGTCTTTCCTGGCTTGCCAAGTTTGGTTGGAAATTCTTTCCACCCTGAGGCAATAGGGAATGCAGGAATGCAGGGTGGGCCTTCAGAGCCCCTTAATGAGAATTTCTTCGTTCTGCTGTCAGAGGGGTGGTCAGAAGCAATGGGGGCTATTCAGACAGCCAAGCCTGGCAAGCAGGACCCCCGAGTCTGGACCCCTGGTCCAGCTGTAGCTTTCCTTCTGCTAGAATGTTCTGATGCAGGCAGGGGCTGGCCCAGGGAGGGTGAGAGAAGCTGAAAAGGTACATATCTTCAAAACCCAGGCAGGAGGCAGGACGCTGTCCCAGCCTTGCTGAAGCTCTGAGTTTGGAAAGTTCTAACGGAACTGAATGCAACTGAGACTTTTGGTTCTAGCTTTTGTTGCCATCTGGGAGGTAAATAAAGGATGTTCCTTAGAGTAGCCAAATGGAGGAGAGCATAACTCCTGGGGCCAGAGTCCTGAGTTCAAATCGTGACTGTGCTTCTAACCACAAGCCATGTGGCACTGAGTAGGTTAATTCACATTGCTGTGCCTCGGTTTCCTCAATTATCATAATCCCTACATGATGAGGTTGCTGTGAGGGTTGAATGAGTAAACGCAGTTCTTAGAACAAAGCCTGGCATAGAGAAGACAATAAATAGTAACGCATGAATCTTGCATCCAGAAGTGCTTAGTAAATAGGGACCACAGTGGGTACTGACTGCTTTTCTTTCCCTCTGTCCAGTTGTAGAGCATTTCACAACATCAGATGCAAAGTCAGACGGCTCTGGCCTGGAATCTCTGACTTACTACTTGTTACCCATATGGCAAATGACTCAGGTTCCTCATCTGTAAAACGGCAATAAACCTAATAGCCACTTCATAAAGTCATAATGAGGATTAAATGAGTAAGTGAATATAAACTCCTTCACACAGTGCCTGGCACATAATACACATGACTGTGTATTTCTACTGGAATTATTCCTTGATCCACTCACTCAGTCATCAAACATTTATTGTGCTTCGGGCCTGAGCTCTCAGAGACAAATCAAGTGTGTGCTGTTACTCTAGACAGGCTAGTTCTAAGTACCTGTGGGTCCCCTCAGGAAAGGGGGGTTTGTTTCCAAAAGAAAGTGGTGAGAAATATTGGAAGGCAGAAACAACTATATCCAACTCCAACTCCTAGATTTGTGGATATAGTCGGAGAGGAGTGTAAGTTGGTGTTTAAAATGGAAATGTTTACAGTGCTAGGAAGCAGTGCTTAAGTTCCTGTTTTTCTGACTTTGAGTCTTTAACATTCTATTTGGGAAGCCCAGGGCAGCATGGTGGATTGAAAATGATGCACATCCTATTGAGAAGCAGAGGCTATTTCACTTCCTGTGAATCTGGGCAGACCTTAGCAACTTGCTTGGCCTATAGAATGTGGCAGAAGTGACATCCCTGAGCACCCAAGACTGGGTCATAGAAACCTTGCTGCAAGTTGAGTGTGGTGATATGCACCTGCAGTCGTAGACTTGGGACTCAGGAGGCTGAGGCAGGAGGATCACTTGAACCCAGAAGTTCAAGGTTGCTGTGAGCTATGATTGCATCTGTGAATAGCCACTGCATTGCAGCCTGGGGAACATAGTAAGAGCCTGTAGAAAGAAGGAAGGAAGGAAGGAAGGAAGGAAGGAAGGAAGGAAGGAAGGAAGGAAGGAAGGAAGGAAGGAAAGAAAGAAATGGAAATGAAAGGAAAGGAAAGGAAAAGAAAGAAGGAAGGAAGGAAGGAAGGAAGGAAGAAAGAAAGAAAGAAAGAAAGGAAGAGAGAGAGGAAGGAAGGAAAGGAAGGAATGAAGGAAGGAAGGGAGAAAAGAAAGAAAGAAAGAGAGAGACAAAGGAAGGAAGGAAGGAGGAAGGAAGGGAGGAAGGAAGGAAGGAAGGGTGAAAAAGAAAGAAAGAAAAGAAAAAGGAAAGAAAAGAAAGGAGGGAGGAAAAGAAGGAAAGCAGGAAGGAAGCAAGGAGAGAAAGAGGAGACGGAGAGAGGGAGGAAGGGAGAGAAAAAAGGAAAGAAGGAAGGAAGGAAGGACGGAAAAAGAACACACCTTTCTGCAATGGTACCATTGTATCCAGAACAAGCAATGCCTCCCAAGTAGGCTGTAAGCCATGTTTTGTGAGATCACTCAGAGAAACAGGTGCACCTTAACTCAATAAACTTGGGAAATGACACAATAGACCTGCCTCCCTGCTTCACACCAAAGAAAGTTCTCCATACACGTTAGCATTTAAAGGTCCTGAGAAGTCCTGCATTAAGGAACTCTTTCGCTTCTGTTTAACCTAGAGTTACCTTGTTAACACCTACCAACATATTACCCTGTAATTTCCCAACACTTCAGGGAATGCTAACCTAGATCCACACACCAAAGACTGTTGGGTCAAAGGAGTTTTACAGCTTGGAGAAAAAGCCTTTTTCTCTCCCACCTCCACACCCCCTCCCTCTTTTTCACTTCCCTCCCTGTGTCATGAGTGGGCAGGGCCAAGTATTGTTCACCAGCTTCTGCATCTGGTTCAGCTAAGCAGAATAAACTGGCAACATTAAAGCAAAAAAGTCACGCTGCAGGCATTTTCAAATTACCTGGTCTCCCTGGAGAAACCAACTAGGGGTGAGGCCCAGAAATTGGGGAAATGTAATGCATAATGATAACCATTAAAACGAGGAGGAAAATAATTTGTAGGATTATTGAGTGCCAGAACCCCAAAGCTCTAAACAGGGTGTTTGAAACGATTTCAAGCATAAAGGTCACAATCTGCAATTTAAATGTGGGTAGTTTGTTGCCTTTTTTCTCGGTTATGGTTGGGTGCCACCAATTAGTTCAAGGGTGTGTGTGTGTGTGTGTGTGTGTGTGTGTGTGTGTGTGTAAAGGTTTTTCAGAGTACATTGGGCTGGGCTTCTCAATCAGGCCGAGTTGGTTGGCAACCTGGAAACCCACCCAGGAGTGGGCAAATTCTTTACAGCATAAAAGCAAGGAGGACCCTTCTGCTCCACAATGAAAACCTTCTTTCTCTTTCTGCAAAAATAAAAATATAATACAACGCAAACCCTCACTCCCTTTAGCAGTCTGCAATGGTTTTACCCTGAAAAAAATGGATCATTGAAAAGTCGTTCCTGGGGTTGGAGTACCACCAAACCTCAACCTAGTCCGGTGGTCTTATTAATGCCAAACCTATATTCTGACTTGGCAAATGCCTTGGGAGGGGATTTACCGGGCTGAAAATTGGGGCTGTTCCTTGAAGCCTTTGCTCGTGAACAAACACCTTTGGAGTTTATTTTGTGGCTGGGGGAGAGGTCAGTAAGCTGTTGGCCATACACGCCTGTATGTCTCTCTTGAGGCTGGAACCATCTCTGCTGGACACAGGAAGGTGGATTGGGACAGTCAGGCAGAGGGGGCAGAAGTAGGAGTGGCTGCCTGGACGGGGTCTCTCAATCTTTAATGTATACATGAATCACTGGGAATCTTGCTGAAATGCAGATTATGGCTCTGTAGGTCTGGGGGTGGAGCTTGAGATTCTGTATTGCCAGCAAGCTCCCAGGCGAAGCCGGTGCTGCTAGTCTTAGAATAACACTTTGGCTAATGAAGCTCTAGACCAGGCTGTCTGATAGAACGACCTACTCTGCTGGCAGTGTTCTGTAATTGTGCTATACCGTGTGGTAGCCACTAGCCGCATGCTCCTACTGAGTACTTGAAATGTGGTGACAGTAAAAAACTGACTTTGCTTGGAGAAATGCTTTATTTTTAAATACTTAAAAGGACAAGCTTCTTGCAGGAAGTTTCCAGAGTATGTAACATCTGTGTGATGATGACATTCCATTTCGTGCAATCTCATGTTTAGCAATTGGCATTGGTGGATTACCAAACCTTTGAAATATGTGTGTGTGTTTGAAATGTATATGTGTATGTTTGTGTGTGTACATGTTTATATTTTATATACATATGTACATACATGTATATACACATATATGTTCTATAAGGACTTCAACATCAACTTTCAAGTAGCTTTCAGCAATGAACTAAATTTCCTCCTTGAAAAAGCAGGTTAAGAATCAGAAGAGGACAAAGAAAAGACACTCAGTTTTTTGGGTTTTTTTAGTAATATATATTTTATTGCATTTTAGCTTTTGGGGTACATGTGAAGAACATGCAAGCTTGTTGCATAGGTACATACATGGCAATGTGGTTTGCTGCCTTCCTCCCCATCACCTATATCTGGCCTTTCTCCCCATGTTATCCCTCCCCAACTCCCCACCCCACTCTGTCCCTCTCCTAGTTTCCCCCCCCCCACAGACCCCAATGTGTGATGCTCCCCTCCCTGTGTCTATGTGTTCTCATTATTCAACACCCGCCTATGAGTGAGAACACGTGGTGTTTGATTTTCTGTTCTTGTGTCAGTCTGCTGAGAATGATGGTTTCCAGGTTCATCCATGTCCCTACTCATATTTTTTTTGACTAATGTATTCTTTTTTTCCCCAGCTTTACTGAGGTATAATGGGCAAATAAAAATTGTATATCTTTACGGTGTATAACATGATGTTTTGATACACATTGTGAAATGACCACAATCAAGCTAATTAACATATCCATCACCTCATATCTTTCTTATTTTTAATTTTCTGTGATGATGTTACGGAACCAAATGGGGTCCATTTGCCAACATGTAATGCAAAGTCACACACAGAGACACTGGGCTTTTGCAGTGATAAAGGTTTACTGTGAATTGACTGGCAAGGAGACAGAAGGAAACACTCAAAACTGTCTCCACAAGCTGGGAGTCAGGGCAGGCTTTATAGTCAAAGGGTAATGAGGTGTAATCTGATTGGATCTTGCCATGGGGTGATAGCAGGAGGCATGCTCTGACTGAACCATACCATGGGGTGATGCCAGGGCTCAATCTGATTGGACCCTGGACCTGCCATATGGTGTCCACTTCTTAATTCAGTATTCACTCCTCCAGCCAAGCACTTAGATTCCACCCTTGGTTGCATGCTTGGTTCATCTGGGCATGCTCAGGTTACATAACCTTCAACCAGATAGTCCATTGCAACTGAAAACACATCTTTCTTACATAAAAGTTGAACCAGATTAGTCTGGTGCAGTTACAATAAGAATATTTAAGATCTACTCTCTTGGCAAATTTCAAGTGCACAATAGATTATTATTAACAATAGTCACCACCTTATATATTAGATTTCCAGAAATTCGTCCTGCTTAACTGAAACTTTGTAGCTTTTGACCAACATCTTCCCATTTCCCCTCCCATTCTTTAGCCTCTAGCAATCACTTTTCTACTCTCCGCTTCTGTGAGTTTCACTTTTATTTTAGATTCTACTTATAAGTGAGATTGTGCAGTATTTCTCTTTCTGTGTCTGGTTTGTTTCACTTGGTTTACACCTTGGTTGACACCTTGACGTCCTCTAGGTTCATCCATGTTGTCACAAACAACAGGATTTCCATCTTTTTACAAGCTGAATAATATTCCATGGTGTGTTCATCTGAGCATGCCCAGATGAAACAAGCATGCAATCAGGGTAGGAAGCTAAGTGGTTGGAGGAGTGAATACTGAATTAAGAAGTGGACACCATACGGCGTATCTATCAATGGACATTTAGATTGATTCCATATCTTGGCTATTGTGAATAGTGCTGCAATGAACAGGAGAGTGCAGATGTCTCTTCAACCTACTGACTTCATCTTCTTTGGATAGATATCCAGAAGTGGGATTGCTGGATCATATGGGAGTTCTACTTTTAATTTTTTTAGGAATCTGCATACTGTTTTCTATAATGGCTGTATCGATTTATATTCCCACCAATGATGTACAAGTGTTTCCTTTCTCCACACCCTTGCCAACCTGTGTTAGCGCTCATCTTTTTGATCATAGTCACCCTAACGGGTATGAGGTGATAGCTCATTGGGATTTTGATTTGCATTTCCCTGATGATTAGAGATGTTGAGCACCTTTTCAAAGACCTGCTGACCACTTGTGTGTCTTCTTTTGAGCAATATCTATTCAGATCCTTTGCCTATTTGTTAATCAGATTATTTGTTTTCTTGCTCTGAATTTTTAATTTGACTTAATTTTAATTATTTCAAATTTAAATAGCCACAGTGGCTAGTGGCTACTGCATTGGACTGTGCAGCTCCAGCCTGTCAGCTCTGTATGGCAGGGACCATATCTTTAGCTCACTGTTGTGTCCCATCACTTAGCAGAGTGCCTGGTCTACATTGGGTTTTTAATATTTATTGATGACATTATGGCATAATAAAACTGGAGAAGGTGTTCTAAACCATTCACATGTCAGAAACCTATGATTGTAAGTCACACCAAAACCCACCTTAAACTTGAACCTACCAAAGGCCTGCCAGTTGGCTCTTTTGACCCAAATTGCAGAAAGATCAAGTGTGTTGCTAGTCTTGGGATGGGAAGCTTAGATCCAGGAACTAATGCAGCAACATATTCTTTCTCTCCCCTTTTGTCTGCATTCATTCTTTCAGGATAGTTGTCCCCACTGGGCTCAAATTAACATCACAGGTGGCCCTGCACCTCCAAGCTCAGAGCCTCATAACCACATCAAATACAGCTGTTTTCCATTGTAGTGAATTCTGACAAATTTATGTTGCCTCAGCATCTGCTTTGAACACAAGTTTAACTTTCTCAAAGAAGAAGCAGGGCTCCGTGACTCCTGACATAGTTTCCAGTTCTACACCACACCCAGATGGCTCGAGCCAGTGGCTGAAGATAAGAATTTGAGGACTCTGCCCTGCCTAGCAACTGTGCTCCCCACTTTCCTGTTGAATCATTTAAAGGGGCCTTTCAGGCATTTACTTGCAAACTGAAAGTGACCCGCACCATGCTCCCTTGTGTGTACTGCACATCATGTGCTCCTCTCTCTCTCTCTCTCTCTCTCTCTCTCTGTCTGCCTGAGTCTTCATTTCTGCCTTGCATGACCTGGGGATGGAAGACTGTCCTCCCAGCTCATTATGCCTTCCTTGCCCTGGATCTGCTAGTAGAAAATTTTGAGCTTGTTTCCTCCTGTGGTGGTGTATTGAATTTGCACCTTGCATTTGAAGAACTAGGGGCTGCCCCGGGCTGGGTTTGCCCCAGGGACACCAGGTAAAACAGAAGGTCAGGATCCCAGTGCCAACGTGATGGTCAGACAAGGATAAATTGGCTGCAGGTCAGATGAGAGCCACAGGGTGTCTGCCAATATAAACAAGTTTCCCATGTGAGGGATCTCCTGGTCGCAGGTCAGACAGCTAGTCATTAGGTCATCTGCCAGGTAAAATATGTATTTCATGAAAGGCAGTCTGTAGACACCCATGCACAGCTCCCCTTTATTTCCCATGAGTGCAGGGCCACTAGCCACTCTGCTACTGAAACCCCAATTGAGCTGGAAGCTCTCAAAACACCCACAAAGACCAATTAGAATAATTCTCAGGGAAGGTTTCTGATTGGCTGGGCTTAAGTCATGTGCCAATTGCTGGACCAATCACTGTGGCCAGGACAATGGAGTTCTAAGACTGGCCCAGCCAGGGTCAAGGGCATCCCATCTACACCTACATTCAGGGATGGTTTCTTCCAGACACATGTGTTGAAGTGGGGAGCAGGAGTTCCTACAAAGATGAGGTATGTTCTGCTGGGCAAATAGAAAAACAAATGCATGCTGGGAGAGGAAGGGTGTCCAGCTTGTGAAAATGGTTTTTGTGATGTATTTCTTTGCGCTAGACCATGGATACAAAGCTGCTTCTTTGATTATGTCAAACGGCATAATGAGGAGAGTAAGATTCAACTGACCACACCAGTTTTCGTCTATTCTCCCTGACCCTGCTATATTAGTGAGGCCCTGGGGTTCTGGAAACTAAGGCATCCCAAAGGAAGGCAACATGTGAAACACAAGGCTGAGCAGGAGTTTGCTGGATGGAAAAACGGAAGGGAGAAAAGGGCGTTCCAAAGAGAGAAAACCACTCAAAGGCAAGGCGGTAAAGGAGTAGGGCATGGGGGGAAGCATGGAGAATCCACCCTGGAGGGTCGGGGGGAGCTGTGGAAATGTAGCCAGAAGTGGACCTGAAGCCAGATGTCAAAAGGCCTTGGATGCTGAATGGAGGAGTTTGGGCATTTAGCGGTGTGTGCTAGGAAGCTGCTTGGAGGTCTTAAGCAGAGGCGGGGTGTAGCCAGAGCTGTGTGTGTTCTAAAAGATTGTTGTGGCTGGGTTTGGGGGATGGACAAGATGGTAAGAGGAGGCAGGGTGCCAAGGACAACGACGTCTCCATATGTCTTTAAAAAGCTCCTGCTTCAGAGGTGGGCGACGGAACAGCAAGCTCCATTCTGGCTGCCTGAGGGTGGACTCCCTGTCTCTTGCTCAGACATTGGCTGGGTTATGTCAGGATCTCAGCTGTACCGCTTCCCAGCACTGACACTGAGCAGGTGATCTAACTTTTCCCTGAGCCTCTGTCTTCTCATCTGGGGAATACCTGCCTTTCACGGCAGTAGTGAGAGTACAAGGCCAAAATGAATGTGAGGGCTCCGGATCAGTGGACCCTGGACCTGCGTAGAATAGGAGCTCAGTAAACGTTGTTGTCGTTATTAACGGGCTGTGGCTCATAAGTGTATTCACATGGAAAAGGTTTGAACAGTGAAGTCCTGGGGGAAGAATGACATTCAAAAGACTGAAGCATCTTGCAGTAGTTCTGTAACCAGGTCAGGCTGAGTCCTACAAACTCCAAGGTAAAAATCATCCAGCCTGTGAGCCTATGGCTCTCAGAGTTCCCAGGAGTCTTTTGTGTCTAAATTGGAACGTGCCAGAAGAGGTTGCTTTCCAAGATCCTTTCTCTGGAGGCCAGGCTGGAGTCTCCTGAGAGAATGAGGGCATCGTGCTACATTTCACACTGCATCCAGGATTGACCCGTTTACCAGCCCTGACAGCCAGGTGTCCCAGTGGAAGATCCCCAGGGTGGGGCCTGAATGACCTAGGCCTGAAACCTGCAAGTTCTGTGAGTCTAGGGAAGTCACTTCACCCCATGGGCCTCAGTTTTTCAATTTGCAGGATGAAAACCATACTGGCCATGAGGGTCCGTTGCAAGGATTAAATCAACAAATGCATGTGGCTGTGGCTGTGGCTCCAGCTAGGGCTCAGGAACCTGCATGTATTGAGTCTCTACAATGTGTAAGGCCATTGCTAAGGCTAGTGATACACAGACAAATTAGATATGGATCCTGCATTCAACGGCAGGCTTGAACAGGTAACTGAACAGATAACAAATGATGCTAAAAGGTAATCTCTGCTCAGCACTGTTCCTCTCCGCAAGAGATGTGCTAATGTATGCTGCATATGATTTGTCAATGGAAATAATACTTCAAGATAATATTCATATTTTAGAGACTGTGGCCTTATAGTTTATGGAATCATCAGAAATACTGAAAGTGACCATCTACATATGATAAGTCTGTTCATTGTAATAATAATGACAACAATACTATTATACCATTTGACCTTCAAAACAATTCCACAAGTAGAGATTGTTGTCCCCATTCTACAGTTGAATAAACTGAACCTCAGAAAGGTGAGATGGCCTGCCTAAGGAAACACAGGAAGAGCTGGGTCTAAGACTCGAACCCAGATCCAACATCTAATCCCTCACCTATGTCATTAAAATACACTGCATGGGGCTGGGTGTGGTGGCTCACAGCTGTAATCCCAGCACTTTAGGAGGCTGAGGCGGGTGGATCACCTGATGTCAGGAGTTCGAGATCAGCCTGAACAACATGGTAAAAGCCCATTCCTACTGAAAATCAAAAATTAGCCAGGTGTAGTGGTGTGTGCCTGTAATCCCAGGTACTTGGGAGGCTGAGGCAGGAGAATCACTTGAACCCAGGAGGCAGAGGTTGCAGTGAGCCAAGATAGTGCCATTGCACTGCAGCTTAGGCAACAGAGAGAGACTCCCTCTCAAAAAAAAAAAAAATACACTGCATGGAATATCTTCAGGAAGTGTGTGGCAATCAACAGACACAGAGGAACTGGTCAGAAGAGTCAGTCCATAGATATTCATGGAGCATCTACTCTGCCAGGCTTGCTCTCTGAACAGGATGATTCCTGCCCTTGTGGAGTTTATAGTCCAGAGGGGAAGACAGCCATACAATAATAATGGATGCTCTTAAGAGACGCTCTGCTCCCCACTCCATAAGCAATTAACTGAATAAACTAATGCTCATGTTCACCTTCTGTAGAACATTTGGAGTGAACCCATGGTCCACTGAAGACAAGCAGGCTGGGCCATCCCTGCCTAACCTGGGAATCCAAACTGACCAAAGAACAGTCTTCTCCAGGCCCCTGCTGGGCTGGCCAAGACTTTCTCAGGGCTGTGCTGCAATCTGAGGCTGTTTCTGCCTAGCCTTCCTTCCTTCCCCTACTCCCTTCCCAGGTGTCAGACCTGCATCACAGTCTGAAGGTACTCCGCTCAATCTGGTTCCCTCTCTCTGTAACCTCCACCTCCAATGAAGGTTTCCTCCAGCAAATCTGTGCTTGTAATTCCACCTTGGTGCCTGCTTTGCAGAGGACTAAATGGATTGAGCATCCTGCAGAAGTGAGGTTCACACCGAGGCCTGATGCCTCAGTAGCTGGGGCAAGTCACGGGGAGCAGCGCTCCTGGGGGAAGGAAGGGTGGGAAAGGGTGTGGCTGAGGAGAGAATCAGCTCAAAAATAAATGATTTAATAAATGATTTCACTCTTTTCTGGTGTTCACACTTGGGTGACTCATTAGAGCCTCAGTCAGTTTCCTCCCTTGCAAAATAAATAAATAAATAATGCTATTACCTCCTTCCTAGGCTGTTGTATTAAATAAAATAATCCATGCTCAATGGCTCAGAGCCTTGTGCATTCTGGCCAGGGTGTGGGAGGAGCCACAGGGCAGGATAGCAGGAGCTGGAGGCCCCCCAGGAGCCCCTCGGGTGTCCAAGGCTGCCTTACTTTTCCGTGGCCTCTGTAGTCTCTCAAAGAGCTCCCACGGCTCTTCTTGCAGAAACCAGACCCGAGGGAGGCATCTATTCTCTCTGCCCACAAATATGGCCCCAGTGAAAGGGTCCACCTCACAGATATTTTGGCTGAAATGTGTGGTGTCACTGTGGCAGTTTGACCATTATCTGGGTCATTTGAGCCCGGGAATCTGCCAAATCAGATAATTTTGGTGGTTTGCCTGTCCCTCTGGTTCACACGTCCGGAGCAATGGCTCTTGTCTCCACCTGGCCTGGTTCTACGTAGACAATCCTCTTTTCAGAGAGCCTGAAATGAAAGCTGGCTCTGGCTGGTATGTTCAAGGTCAAGGCTTAGGAGGAGATGCTAATTTAGAGTCCTACATTTACCACCCCTATTATATGGCTCCATCCAGGACGGTGCTTAGGCATCAGTAACTGATAAAGGTTAAAATACTGAAATTTGCAAATTTTTACATTTAAAAAGCACTTTTAACTGAAGTCTAACATATGTACGTGAGTATACAAATAGGGGTATAGCTTGACGCATTTTCACAAAGAACTCATTCATGTAACCAGCACCCGGATCATTATTTCAGCTCCCAGAAATCCTCCCTGACCTACTGTCCTCTTTCCAGTAACAACCTCCCACCCAAGTATAACCACTATTCTAGAAGCTTGGTTAGTTTTGCAATTTCTGAACTTATGTAAATGGCAGCAGACCACGTGTGCTCCCCCAGGTCTAGCTTCCTTTGTTTAACATACTGTTTGTGACATTCATCCATGTGGTTGTATGGTAGCCATGCTTCATTCATTTTTACTGCTGTATAGTATTCCATGGGATACTATATTCCAATGGAAGTTTCTTCCAGTACACCTTGTGCACTTCTAATTCCACCATGATGCCTGCTTTGCATGCTGAATAGATTGAGCATGAATGAATTCAGGTCTATTTATCCAGTCTTCCACTGATGGACATTTGGCTCCAGTTTGGGGCTATTATAAATAGCGCATTCTAGGATGTGTATTTTTGTGAAAACATATGCCCATTTGTGTTAAGCATCAAATTTTAAAAATCGTTTTAGAGATAGGATCTGGCTGTGTTGCCTAAGCTGGAGTGGAGTGGCATGACCTTGGCTCACTGCAGCCTCAATCTCCTAGGTTCAAGTGATCTTAGCTCAGACTCCTGAGTAGCTGGGACCACAGACATGGCCCATTATGCCCAGCTAATTTTTTTTTGTTTTTTTTTGAGAGAGACAGGATCTCCCTTTGTTGCCCAGGCTGAGTCAGATTTTTTTATTATTTAAAATTTTAATTAGAAAAGGATGGCCTTATAACATTATCACTCTTAATCTCTTTCAAGATGATAAAAATACATTTTGGACTGGGAAAAGGGGTGACATCATGTTAGGACTCCTGAAGTTACATTTATCCCCCCGCCTCTGTGGCCTAACTTTTGCAGGTCTGCTGTCTGACTGTCATTGTTCCCCTGGAATGAAGTAAAGGTTTCTGTAGATTTTGTGGGAAGCGCATTAAAGTGGAAGTCTTATACAGTACCTCACCTAGGAGGACCCTCCATGCACATGGAGTATTTCATACGACCTTAGACAACTTCATCTTGTTAGGCTCAGGGATTTCTCCAGTAAAGAAAGGTTAGCAACAGATGATCTTCTGAGGTATTTCTAGTCCTCACATAATTTGAAACTGACTTGCTGTTGATGATTAATAATGATGACAATAGTTATCTGTTGAGTGTTTACATTGCTTTAAACAATTTCTGCAGATTATCTCATTTAATTCTTTAAGGAAATCATGTTGGAAGAATTGTAACATTTAGGAAACTGAAGCTCAGAGAGGTTAAATCCCATGCTCAAGGCACACAGCCAACAAACATCAGAATGGGGGTAGAAATGAGGCCAGCTCCACTCTGGCCTTGACTCTTAGCAGTGGCCTCATTCTTTTTTCTTTAATTAAATATTTCAGGCATACAAAAAAGTGCAAAGAATAACATAACAAACTTCTATGAAACAGAGCATGAGAAACACACTTAAAGCTCTTTGCAAACCCTCCCAAACCACTTTCTTCCCCAGCTGTGGCAACTTCTCCTCTGAATTGAGTGTTCATCATTCCATATGTTTCTATAATTTTGCTACTGTATGCATAAAACATACTGAATTGCTTTTCAGGTTTTGAATGTTATTAAATAGTAAAATTCTAGATGCATCTGATGGCAACTCGCTTTTCCCCCCACTCAACACTATAGTATTTGAGATTTATCTGTGATGACACATAGAGTTCTAGCTCATTAATTTTCACTGCTGCATGGTACTCTCCTTTAAGAATACACTGAAATTGATCCATCTATTCTCTTCTTGATGGGCATTTAGATTCTTTCTAGTTTTCCACTATTAAAAAGTGCTGCAATATATATTCTTCTGCATTTGTATACTGGAATTTTGATGGATGAACTCTCCTGATCATACCAGGTGCTCTGGTCTGAATATGTGTGTCCTTCCAAAATACACATGTTGAACCAAGCCTCCAAGGTGATGGTGTTAGGAGATGGGGCCTTTGGGGGATGACTCAGGTATAAGGGTGGAGCCCTCATGATTGAGAGGAGTGCCCATATAAAGGAGACTCCAGAGAGCTAGCTAGCCATTTCTACCATGTGAGGGACAGTGAGAAGGTATCATCTATAAATCAGCCGAAAGCAGGCCCTTAGCAGACACAAAATCTGCCAGTCGCTTGACCTTGGACTTCCCAGCCTCTAGAATGATGAGAAATGTACTTCTATTGTTTACAAGCCACCCGGTTTACCATATTTTGTTATAGCAGCCCAAACAGACTAAGATACCAGGTTTTCTTCTAATCTGTACAGAACTATGATAATACTGGACAGTTTTATTCATTCATCAACTTTTTTCTGAGCACCTACTATGTGTCAAGCCCTGTGTCGATTGCTAGGAACAGAGAAGTGGTTACGAGACACAACTCTTGATCTCCAGGAGTTTGCTTGGGAGACTAAGCATCAACCTCTGTCAGATGGAACAACTGGAGGGGCCAGGGAGCAAAGAGATTCCATGCACGATGGAGAAACACAGGGCTGTGGAGGGAATGACCAGCTTATTTCGGACATTACCCCCAAGCTCCTTGAATTCAAAGGCCTCCTTCAGTGTATATCTGTCCCTAGGAAAAAGTCACAGCAACCCCACAAAACTCTCTTTTCCCAACCTCATTCTCCCTTTCACATATGAATAGTAATGTGAGTCAGTTGTTTTTTGCCTAAAAAAAAAAAAAACCTTTGGCACCTACACACACTTGAATTCCAGGACTGGAATTCTCTCCAGTGTCCTGAGCAAATGACATCCACACTTTGCCTTGGATAGATACTGCCGATCTGGAATGATTAAAATAACAGATCATGGCTCATGTGCATAATAACCTGTATGGTCAGCACTGTGGCGAACTGTCTGTATGTGCCTATTGCTTAATCTGCACAAAATGCTCCTAAAGTTAGAAATACTATTCTTTCAATTTTTTAAAAGATAAGACCAGAGAGGTTAAAATACTATTCTTTCAATTTTTAAAAAGATTAGGCTCAGAGAGGTCAATTAACTTAACTGCCACCCAGCTAGGAGTTGGCAGAGCTGGGGCTCCATTCCAGTTGTGGCTGACTCCAGAGTCCTTCATCTCAGCCCTTTGAGCTCTGTCGGGATAAGCCTGACATTTCTGAAGGCGAGTCTTCTTCTTTCCACACTAGAGCAATACCATCTAAGGGAAGTTACTTACCGCCCCACACAGCCCACTCACTACTTGCACATTCTCTCCATTTGTTCCAGCTACTGAGGAAATTAGAGCAAATCCTATTTTTAGACACTGTGGTTCAAATGACAGTGATGTATGGAGTAGTGACTTGTTTTATGAACGTAGTTCGGAGGTGTCGGCTGATCTTAATGCTCGGAAACTCTCTTACATCACCCTGTTTTGCTCTTTATAATTTATTTCAAAGATTGCTTTGTTTCTTCTCCCTCCTCCATGAGTCCTGCAACAGACTTTAGCCAGAAGCAATAAAATTCTGAGCTGACATTAAAGGCAACAAGAGAGGCTCCTCTTGGAAACCTGAAACACAAATCATGCCGGGGTTTGTAGGGGTAGAGCACAAGCCCTTAGCAAAAATTAAAGTGTGCTCAATGGTTAGATCTAGAAGAAACAGACTTCATCCCTTCTTAGCAAAATCGACTGTGTTTGTGTTTTAGATGAAAATCCTACAACCTTACTGCTTATTTTTTTACAGCTAATTATAATGTCCTAGTTTGGAAGGCCAGCAAAAGAAGTGAACAATGATATAAGTAGGTACCTACTTATATCACCTATCAAGTAGGTACTATCATTGTTCCCATTTTATGGATGAGGAGACTGAGGCTCCTCAAGATGAAATAACTTGATTAAGGTGACACAACCAGAGAGTAACAGAGCCTACAATTTAACCCAGTTGTGTTTTGCTCAAGAATTGTCACTCAGAAAGGAAACAGTTAAGATTTAACCCAAATAAAGAGAAGAACTTGATATGTAAATGTACACAGTTCAATGACTTGTCACGAGCACCTGTGGCGCTACCAACCAGATCAAGAAAGAAAAGATGTCCAGCTCCTGTTAGGTGCCCTGCCCCTTCATGAGTTGGGCTCCTCTGCTAGAGCTTCTCTGGGAATTCTTTGACCGAGGGCATTACTGTCCCTACTTTACTGATGTGGACACAGAGGTTCAGAGAGGCACTGTGACTTGCCAAAGGTCACAGAGCTTGGAAAGCAACAGGCTCAGAGAGGGCGAGTGATCACCCAGAGATCACACAGCTAAAACTTAACCACCTGTTAAAACAACAAACTAAATACCAAAAACCAAAACCGTGCTTTATTAGGTGTTTACTATTTGTAAGTCACAGTGCTAAGTCTCTTGGACGACAACAGCAGCAGCAGCAGCAGCAGCAGCAGCAGCAGCAGCAGCAGGCACTTTTTTTTGCTGTTTGGGGTGCATACTCCCCATGTAACGCAGCTTGGCACTTTGCGTAATCTGCTCAGTGAATTCTTCCAGCGACCCTGTGTCTTGGGCTTGGGTATCGAGCCCATTTTACAGACGAGGACACTGAGGCTTGAAGGCCGAGGCCCCTGCCCGATAGGCTCAGCCGGCCTGGCACCGAATCTGCCCGGCTCCCTGGGCGGCTGCGGGAGGGCCAGGTGGCATGCAAGGAGTTAAGCGGTAGGCAGTGCTGTGGCACCGTGCGAGGAGCGCGCCGGGCTGAGGCGCGCTGCTGGCGGCGGCGGCAGCGGCGCGGGGAGCTAGGGCTGGAGACGTGAAGTCCCGGGGAGCGAGCCAGGCAGCCGAGGAGGCAGCGGCGAGGCAGCTAGCGAGAGCAAGGCGGCCGGAGCCCAGCGCGGAGCGGCAGCCTGTGCCCTGCGCGCACCGAGCCCGGGCATCTCCATCCCCGGGCGGGTGCCCGCGCGGGGCCTCGCCGCGGCTCGGGGCACCCGCAGTGCCGCCCGCCCGAGCGCCAGGCTCGCAGGAGCCCGGTTTTCACTTCCTCTCGCCTCCGCCCGCCTCCCTGGCTCGCCGGCTGGCGTCGCCACCGCCTCCTCGTCCCCGGCCACCGCTGTCGCCGCTGCTGCAATCCAGGGCGCACACTCTCCCACTTTCCTGCTGGAGGCGCGGAGGATGCCCCTTGAGCCAGACCTGAAGAAATAGCCCCGGGGCCCGGCAGGAGGAGCCTTGGTGGCGAGAAAGGAAATCCAGGCTCTGCTTTCCTTGAAGCCACTGCAGCAGCCGGGAAGGCGCCCACAGAGCGGGCGCGCCAAGCGGGACGCGGGAGTCTCAGAGAGGGACCCCGGGTGCCTGCTCAGCTCCGCCGGCAGAGTTTGCAAGTCGCGGAGACCCTTCAGGTAAGGGCTCACGTGCCTGGATCTGGGAAGAGGGCTCTAGGAGGGAGCGGGGCGCGGAGCTGCTGCGAAATGTCTTCTGCCCCCGGATCTGGGCTTTGCGTTCCAGACGCTTCCCGGCAGGTTGGGGGCTCAGCGCCCAGAGTGAAAAACCCGGAGTGGTGACAATCCAGCTCTGCGTAGATGACAAACTTTCTCTCCTCTGGCGGAGGGTGGGACATTCCGGCTCATCCAGGCATCCATCCTCGGGGCATTCCTGTGCCCCCCTACAGGCATGCCTTCAAGAGCTTCTCCGCGGAGGTGGGCCAGCGGGGCGGCAGTGGGCCCCGTAAATTTGATTTATGAATCACCCTTTTTACGGTCAGTGCAGAGTTCCAAGAGAGAGGGAGCTAGTCATATTTCCAAGTTGTCTGGAGGAGATGCTTCTTGGGGGTGATACTCTGCTGAATGAGGCTGCCTGTCATCTGATACCAACAGCCAGAGCCGCCTGGGCAATGGGCTTTGTGCAGGTTGCTTTGCGGATTTGCTTATGTCCATTCTGGGGCGTGTGTGTGTGTGTGTGTGTAAAGACAGAGAAGGAACTAGAGACTAGGGGACCCACTCAGCCAAATCGCCTCCTTGCAAGCCCTTCCGGCAGCCCCAGGTATCTTTGAAAGAGCCAACTCACCTTGGCAGAACCACTAAGGAGGGTGGAGGTGACTTCCTAATTCTTACAGCTTCAAGGGGCTGCTCCTTAGGAGAGAAAAAAAAAAATAGGGAAAGTTTCCTGGGCTGTTCAATGAGACCATTCTATTGGAGCCTGGGGAGGTGCAAACTTTTAGCAGAAAAGGGGCTGGAAGGGCCACGTGGAGAGGGGCTCCTGGCCTTCTCATCCCCACTCTCCAGGCCCCTAGAGGCTCTGCTGAGGCCAACACAGCTCATGAGTTTGGCTTGATGATTTTTCCTGTTAGTAAAAAGCGTGCTCCACGGAGGTCGCCTGGTCTCTGAGGATCATTTTGGAGCTGCCCCTGTGGTCACAGCCCCGTAGATGGCATGGTGATACCTATTGGGGCTGGGCATCTGTCTCTGGGGAGTAGCATCGCTATGTTGTTTTTAAGACGTTTCTTAGGGTGTGAGGTGGAATTCCACTCTCACGCCAAGTTAGGAGCTGCGTCCTAGGCTGTGGAAACCCAAGAATTCCTCCAGGGCGTCAGAATCTGGTGCTTGATGTCCTGGAAAAAGCCCTGGGTCTGGGCCAGGAGGTTGAGCTTCAAGTTGGGTCTCATTTGCTGTGTAACGTTGGGCAAATCACTAGACCTCTCTGGGCTTCAGTTGCTGCTTCTCAAAAATGAAGAGATTACATGTATCCTCAGAGGTCCCAGTTCAGTTTAGACGCTCCATGGCCCTGTGTGATTGTCACTGATGAGATCTTCATAATCCCAGGAAAGGATCTTAATTTAGAATTTAAGAGATTTAGGTCTCAGATCAGATGTAAGTGTGACCAGTCACTTCCTGCTCCATACTGTGGGTCCTCCACTGTAGGATGCGGAGCTCACAGTTCCTACTTCAGCAGGCTGTTGCGAGGACCGAGATGGTGCCTAGAGGGTGCTGAGTGTGGAGTTTAGCAAAAAGCAAAGCTCAACGGTGCCAGCACCAAAGCTACCTGCTTTCAAGTCCTGTGTGTGGGCAGATATCTGGGTGCCGTTTTACCAAGGGAGGCTGGCCCCATCCCACCGAGCACCAGGTGATCCTGGACTGCATGTGAGGCCCGTGTTCTCTCCAATCACCTGACACTGCAGTCCCCGCCCCCCCCCCCTTTGCTTTCTCATAAAATCTCTGCTGGACCAGCCACTCCTAGTGGGGAGCCCAGGGTGGTCTGCGAGCGCTGGATGCACCCAGCTGCTGCATCGCCAGGATATCAGGAGCTGGAGGTAGGCAGTCTCCATGGCTTCAACTTGCAGCTGTCTAGGGACCAGGGCAGAAGTTCAGAATGTCTGAGTGTAGGGCACTCAGTCAGCTGATGCCTGAGAACCACCCCATGCCGGGCAGACAAAGCTACTGTTCTTGGCAGCAAAAGTCAAGCTGGGGAAAGAAGTGTCTTACAGCAGTGTGTATATGTGTGTGTGTGTGCGCATGGGCGTCTGCATGTGTGCGTGTGCATGCACACACAAGGGGATGCTGAAATTGTGATGGAATGCAGTGGAGTGGTCAGTGTGATCTTTTTCTCCATGGTTCTGAGGCTTGTGGGTTGCCCTGGGTTTATGCTGAAACCATCAGTGGGGAAGGGAGACCCCATCCCAGTGACATGGAGTGAATTCATGGGGGACAGAAGCAGTTCCACTGTGAGCTTGCTTGGTCTGTAGACTTGACTTTTAAGACTCTGAGAAAATGAACAGTTTGCTTTCATGGTAGAGTAAGGAGTGTGTGTGAATGTGTGCATGTGTGTGTACTCTCATGAAGGTGTGTGCTCATGTGCTTGCGTGAGCATAACTTACATGAGAACTATAAGTGTGTGGATTCATGTAAATGGTGTCAATGTGAGTGTGTACTTGGTGTCTGCTGGATGTATGTGTGGATGTGCATGTCTATGGATTTATGAGTGGGTGTATGTACATGCCTGCAAGAGAATGGGTGCATGTGTGAACTGGTGCAAGGGTGGGTATGTGTATGTGCTTGTGCATGTTAAGCAGTTGTATATATGTGAGTCATGTGTGTCTGAGCCACACAGATGCATGCTTGCACAGATGCGCATGTGTGCTGGAGGGGGTCTGTGCAGAAATGCCTGTGTTTAAGAAGCTATGTGTGTCTGCCTGGTGTGTGTTTTAATAGCTGTGTGTGTTATTTGTATGCCCATGTGGGCGTTCCTGAATGCCTGCATATGTGTGAGTGTACACATGTGCGTACAGCCATGTGAGTGTGAATTTGTGCTACGTACTTAACAGGTATTATGTATCTGCATGTTTTTAAATGTACGTTTATGTGTGTCTCTATGGGCATATGTGTGTGTAGCATTGCACAACTACTGTCTCTGTGTGTGTGTGCATCTTGCATCTGTTTGTTGTGGTATAATCTCTGAATGTCTCTGTGTGTATGTGTGAGTTTCTGAACATGTATATCTGTGAACATTAGAGTGTGCATTTGATTGTGTTTGTGCATACATGTGTGTTTCTGTGGGTGTGTGCCTGTGTGTATTGCAGTGTGAACTTTTTATGCATCTCTCGGCATCTACACAGGTGTTTCTGAGCATATGTGCCTCTGTGTAGCATTGCATACTTGAGCGTATCTCTGTGTGTATGTGTGCATTTCTGAGTGTCTGTCTGGGTGTGTTGCTTGCAGTGCACATTTGAGTGTGTCTGTGTGCATGTGTCTCTGAGGTGTGCTTTTGTGTGTTCCAGTGTAAGTTTTGTGCATGTCTCATGTATGAGTGAACTTCTGAGTGGTGTTGTGTTGTATCTTTTTGCACACCTCTGGGTGTACATGTGTTTTTCTGAGTGTGTTTGCCTGTTTGTGCAGCTGTGTAACTTTTGTGCATGTCTGTGTGTGTGTGTGTGTGTGTGTACTTCGAAGCATGCACACCCCTGAGGGTGTGTCTGAGTGTCTCTCGGGGTATAAACAAGTGTGTGGGTAGATGGGTGTGGACACACCTGAGAGCTTCCAAACAGAAACCGTCTCTGAAGCTTTAGGATCGCTCTTCTCCCTGCTCCTCGGGACTGAACCGTGCTTGTGCCGTGCACTTCCCGAGTGTCGATTCAGCAATTGGTGTCAGCTCTGAGCATAGTTTTGGATGTTGCGAGCTCATTTTTCCAAGTGCCTTTGCCTTGCAGGGCTCCAAAGCCCGGTGTATCCCCTGGCCCCGCCTTCCTCACCTTCTGTAACAGCCCAAATCTATCTCGCCAGAAGCCTCCACTTAGGACGGCTGCTGAGCAAACTCGCAGATGTTAAAAGCACAGGTATAATTTTAGGCAGAAGGTCTGAAAATAGGCAGCCTAGGATATGCTGAACATCTCGACAGCAGTGTTTCTAATTAGGAGCAACTTGTTTTCCTTAAATAAACAAATCAAGTGAGGAAAGAAATTGCCCGAGATTAATGGCTCCCTGGAGCAGGTCCAGATGTTGGGAAGATAGGGACTGTGGAGGGGTATGGGTTGGTCTCTGGTCCCCATGGACTGCAACGGTTGCTGCTGTAGGGCCTTCCAGATTTTGCCGAAGAGCTGATGAGACAGAACCTTGAGGTGAGAAGCTGGTGAGGAGGGCAGGGCTGGGCCACTGTGGGGCCCCTTTTCAAGGTCTGCCAGTGCCTGGTTGTTGAGGTGGATGCATCACTGGCCCCATTTCCTGCCTCCTTCCTGTATCCATGCCCTTAGCCATAAGGCATGATTGCTCTTCTCATTCAAGGAGCAGGCAAAGCTTAGACCCTTGCTCCCTCCCTTTGGGGTTCAGCCATGTGACCGGCTTTGGCCATTAGAGTGAAGTGGAAGAGATAGTGTGCCCATTCCAAGCTCAGGCCTTAGGGGACCTGTGTGTTTCTGCCATGGCGAGGTGGAGAGCTGCCCTCTCAGCCTGGCCTAGAATGAACACATGTTAAGCCCAGACCTTGGTGAAGGGATGAACCCAGCCAAGTTCCAGCTGGCCACAAGCAGATCAGCAAAATCAGCGCCTCTCATGATATCTTACTGGGGTTTTCTGGTTGTTTGCTACACGCCATTGTCATGGTCATAGCTAACTGATGCAGTTACCAGTAAGTCATCTTTATTTCCTTCTCCTGTTTGACCCTGGTACTTATTCAGAGGTGCATAATGAACACCTTTACTTTTCACTGTTGGTGTCCCATTCCTACCTTGCTTTCTGTCCATCCTAACATCAACATTAATAATAATAAGTAACACGTGCAAAGTGTTTACCAGGTGCACACACCATGCCAGGACCTTTGTATATCATCTAACCTACTGTTATAATCTGTGAGGCTCAGAGAAATGAATGACTTGCCCAGGTGACACAGCTCAGAAGCCAGGCTTCCTGGGATTTGCACACAGATCACCTGATGTCAGAGACCCTGTTTTTAACCATGATGTCATATTGCCTCCCCAGTGCCAGCAGACATGTTTTATGTAACTGATGTCATAGCATACATCCAGCATTTCCCCGCTTAATTCACCTGGAGTTTTGGTTGGCAGAAACATATCATGTCACAGAAGTGGGAAGTGTCTATTTGAATGTGGTGAGATTTGTTCATCCCTTCATCATTCCATGCATCCATCCATCCAGCCATCTGTCCGTCCATCCATCTATCCAACGATCTGTCTATTCATCTGTCCATTCCATCCATCTGCCCATCTGTCCATCCATCCATCCATCCATCCATCCACCCATGCATCCATCCATTCATGCATCTATTCAAGTATTTACTCAGCATCAGTATTTGCTGATATTCAGTGTTTGATCAGAATCTTCTAAGCATCATACTCTGTGTGGGCACTGAAGATAAAGAGATGAGAGAGCCCAGCTCTGTCTTCAATTCGTTTACAATCTGGGGAAGAAGTAAGAGAACCTGGATTCTGGAGGCAGAGGAAGCTGAGTTCCAGTCCAGCCTTTACCCTTTACTGTAAGCAACTTCAACTCCACCTCATTGGATTGTTGTAAGGATCAAACAAAGTAATGTTGGCAAAGTCCTTCCCATAGTGCCTGCATGTTGGAAGCCACAATAAACAAGAGGCATAACCCTTCTTCCTCCTATTCTTTTTCCTCCTCCTCCTTATGGCGGAGATAGCTAAGTGTCATGGCCAGAGCAATGCAGAGATAAGAGAAAGCAAGGGCCTCTAGATCCCAGATAGAGTGACCAACCATCCTGATTGTCTGAGCTGAGATGTTTCGTCAGGATACAGGACTTTCAGTGCTAAAACTGGAAAAGTCCCACACAAACCAGGACAAATTGGTTACTCTAATCCCAGAGGAAATATTGGACCCAGCTTGGAATGGTCTAGAATAAGGATCAACAAACTATGTCCCACAATCAAATCCAGCCCACTGCCTGTTTTTGTAAATAAAGTTTTATTGGAACACAGCTAAGCCCATTCATTGATATACTGTCTGTGGCTGCTGTCAAGCTCCAATAGCAATGTTGAGTATTTGTGACAGAGATCATATGGCCTGCAGAGCCTAAAGTATTTACTATCTGGCCCTTTATAGAAAAAGATTGCTGACCCATGAGCTAAAAATCTAAGCCAGGGCCCTGGGCCAAGGACAGAGATGACCAAGGCAAGAATTTGATGGACTTGGCTGAATCATTGTGAGTCAGGTGACATGTGGCGTTTGCATTCATCCACAGGTGAGGTGCCTGGAGGCTCATAACAGGTGCCGCAACTCCAGAGACTGTGAGCTGGAGAATTCTTAGATGGAGAGATAGAAACCCAGAAAGGGAGAGGGTGTTGGATGTTGCATGCTCATTTAACACAACATCCAACAGACAGTAGGAGGCAGGTGACAATGGTCCTGGGGGAAGAGTTTCTGAGTGGGAAGCGAAGAGACCTGAATCCCACCTCTTCATCAATTGACTTCGTGGCCTTTAGCAAGTCCCTTCCCCTCTTTGGGCCTCCGTTTTCACACCTATAGGATGGGAGCGAAGTTACGTATGATCACAAACAACTTCTCCAGTGCAGCTCTTTATGGTTCCATTTTCTTTTCCACTTGGAGTAGCACTAAAGCCTTAATATATGTTGGCCTCTGCTCCAAGGTGGCCCTGCAGGACCCTGACCTGCAGACTCTTCTGATCACATGGCTTCCGTATGCGGGGTGTTTGCAGTGCCTGGCATGGTAATTGGAGCTTCACTTCCATTCTCTCACTGGCTCCTTGTGACAGTCCTGTGAGATAAGGGACCTCAGTCTCCACTTGACCCATGTGGACGCTGAGGCTCAGATTCATTCACTTATCTAGAGTCACAGACCCAGTGCATGGCAGAGCCCAGGTCACTCTGACTTCAAAGCCTGTGTTCTCAGCTACTTCTCCCCCTTCCTCCCCGCTCTGTCTTTCCCAGGTAGGGGTGATGTATGGTTTGAGGAACTCCTCAGAGGAAGCTTTCCCCTTTCTCTCCCTGTCGTTTGTTAACCTGGAAATGGTAGGCACCAGGCCAGGGTCCATCACCACAGGCCTGAGGATGGTAAACGTGGGTTTATCAGTGAGGCTGGGGCTGAGTGGGCTTGGGTGACTGAATGGCTGGAGGGCCCCCTGCTAGGACAGTGAAAAGCAGACCACTCAGCAGAACTGGGGGCTGAGCATGCTGGGCTCTGGATTTGCAGGTTTATGGAAAGCCTCTGAGCCTCCAGAGACAGCAGATCACCCACGTTTCTTCCCCACTTGGCTAAGATGGCCCTGATTTCTGCCCCTAGAATATCCATTTACACTCCAGTGACCTGGGCTCTTTGCATTTTGAAAGCCTACCTGGTGGGACAGGTAGAAAACCTAGAATCTCTGGAACAATCAGACTAGTTTTAATTTCCACATAGCTCTTAGGTGTATCACCATCATAACTGTATGCCATTTACCCTGGAAACTCCACTCTCTATAAAACACAATCAGAAAGTAGTCTGATTTAATTACTACAGCACCCATATCAGAAAAGAGCCTGTTTACTCTTTCTCTTCACACCATTGTGATGAGCTCAGCGACCTGATTTCCCAGGCCTAGAGCACATCAAAGAAGCAAATGAGGAGAGTGTAGAACAGTGGAGAGTGCGCAGTGACAGCAGGCAGAAGCAACAGCTGACAGCCTGGGAACAAGGGTGAAGACGAAGAGGTTCCAAAAGTAAGAAGCATGAAAACAGAAGAGCGACAGAGCACGGGCGTTTAGTGTAGTGGTCAAAAAGCCTCCTCCCGTAACTTCTGTCCAGCCCAATGTTATAGGACACAGAAATGGCCAGCCTCTGTACTGGCCCCAAGAGACAGTTAAACCCTGTTTAGTAGGCAGGACTGAGGGCAAGGAATACTTCATTGAATGAAGTATTTGATCCCATGGCTAAACTAATAAATGTTTCTGTGTAGGTAGCCTCTGGCATCTGAAAAATTCACTTACATAGAACTCTTCATTTTTCACAATGTTGGATAAGTGACATCTAACTGTACCTAGACAGTATCTGGCAGGTGATAGGTGCTCAAGAAATGAACATCCTTTGAAATCAGGCAAATCTAGGTTAGATCTTGGCCACTTAACTGCAGCCAATGGCTCCCTCTCAGCCTCAGTGTCACCCGCTATATACCGAGGACAGCTGTACATGAGCTGCAAGCGCTGCGGAAACCCCGAGCGCCTTCTTCTCTGTGCGTGGCAGAAGGAACAGCACCACGGCCTGTCTCGTGACATTTGCCTTCATCTTCTATATCTCATGTGGGAGGTGGGCACATGCAGAAACCAGGCAGGAGAGGACTCTGAGAGGTGAGATTCTGTCATTCGTTGGCCAGCATGCAGGAAAACCCACCACCAGGAAAGGACACTGGACGGAGTTGGATGAGCCGGCCTGCAATAGATGCTCCGGCCTCAAAGAAATACGGTGGCATCTTCATGCATGTCCAGTAGCTGAGTAAAAATGCCCCATTTAACTCTGCTGTTCCTCAGAAGTGAGGGCTAAGAGCCTGGGCTTTGGGATTGAGCAGGTTCACTTCCGATCCCAGCTCGGTAGCTTATAGGCTGTGTGATCTTGAGCAGGTTGCATGGGCTCACAGTGCCTCCATGTCCTGATCTGTAAAATGGCGATACTAATACGTACCTCATGGGGTTCTTACAGGGATTCGATGAGATCATGCTCAGTGTAGAGTAAGCACTCAACAATGCTCATCTTAGCCAGAAGATAAGTCATTTTCTCCAATGGGCATAACTAAGAGTCCTCCTAGCACTAAAGTGTCTGTGGGCATCTGTTCAGGACTTGTGATGAATCAGTCAGTTTCTGCCTCTTCACACCATCTGGGGCATCTCCAGTAAGTTTTCTCTTTGAACTTCAGCTGCCTCTTCCACGGATGTTATTTAGTGATTTGCTTGATTCATAAACATGTTTGTGCATTCATTCATTTACTTAACACTCATTTATTAGACACTTATTTCATGTCAGAGCTGCCAGGTCCTATGCTGGGCCCTGGGAGATGAGTCCAGCTTGATGGGCCTGGGTAGCGATGCCCCCTGGGAGGACAGAGGAGACACATGGATATGGTCCTGGAAGGGCAGCATGCTTCATGTTCACAGCTGTGCCTCTGCACCAAGCTGAGACTGGCACATCGTAGGTGCTCAGTGTTTGTTGAGAGAAGGAATGAATGAGTATTCTGTACTTAGCGCCATCAGATGGGTGGATCCTATTACTATCTGAGCGCCAGAATTCTTGGGTCCCAGAATGAGAAGAGCAGCCTCAGTTTACCAACTTAGGAAAAAAAAAAAAACAAGGAAGGTGTGAGTTCCCGGATCATACCTTAGGCACTGGAGGTCTATCTCGAAATAAAATTTGATAGTTGCATGGGGTGGAATTAATTGGGGGAAACATACTTTCAAACAAGAGAGAATTTATGGCCGAATGACTCGTAGTAATTCTAGGAGGTGTTCTTTTTCTTGTTTCCACTTTTATGGAAGACTCCCTCACCAGCCCTTGCGAATGGGGAACTTGGAACAGACCCAGTGGCTGCACCTAGGAAGAGTTTTTCTCAGCTCAGCTTCAGGTGGGGAGGAGGTTGGGGTCCAGAGTGGTGCGTGCTCCCAAGTGAACAAAGTAGAAGCTGTGGGGTGTTGGAGATAACAGCATGGGCTCTAGGCTGAAACTGCTTGGCTTCACAGCCCACATCAGCCACTCGCTCGCTCCCTGACTTTGGACAAGTATCTTAACCCCTGTGCCTCAGTTTTCTCATCTGTAAAACGGGGATCACAATAATGCCTTCTCCAAGGGTTGCTATGAGTGTTTTATAAGTGAATTCACAAAGAACCCCAGCACAATGCCCAGCACGTAGTAAATGCTCAGAACAATATGCATCACTGGGAGAGAACAAACACATGTGAGGTTCTGAAATGTCAGAATGGGACACAGTAGATTTTAAATAGCAGAAACTCTCTCAGACGGGCTGAAGCCAGTGGCGAGTGGGCAGGAACCTAGCTCAGCAGTGAAAAGCTGGGAAGAGGCACCAGGCTTGGGGTTAGAGAGACCATCAACTGACCACACGGGCCACTGCTGTCACCTTTCTGTGCCTCGGTTTCTTCACCTGCAAAAGAGGGACGGTGAGCTGGTGTGTCTAGGATACTGTGAAGACGATGTGCCCTTATACATGGAGAGTTCTCAGCTCAGGGTATGAACTCAGAAGACACACGGGGTAGGACGATGGAGTCATTCTGAGTCATGCCTGGGGTCAGCCTGCCTGGGCTTCAGTCCTGGCTCTGCTGCTTTTCAGCTGAGTGGCCTTGGGCCGTGAGTAAACCTCTTTTTGCCCCCGTTTCCTCATTTGTAAAACTGAGATACAAAAACTGGAAAGGGCTGAGTGAAGATTCAATGACCTAAAATGGTGCCTGGCATATGGTACAGTTTACGTAAGTGCCAGTTAGTAATGCAATGATTGCTATTGGGTGGCTTTTATTTCAGGTCTTGTCAGGTGATTCCATCACAGAGTGCCAAGGCAGCTCCTAACTGTCTGTGAGCGGAATGAAGAGGCGTGGGGATTCTCTGGGCATCAGGGCCTCTCCCCATAATCCATCCTGGAGTATATTTTACGCCAACCTGTCGCTCTGTCTATTCACCTTATTTTGGGCACTGGCTGATTATGAGAGGTAAACCTGTGTGTCACTAAAAAAAAAAAAATAGGTGGTGGTAGCTGGGGGCCCACACAGCGTGTTCCTCAAGTGCTGGGGATTGAGATGCCAATGTCTTCTCCCCTGGATTGCCTAGATCTTCTGCCTTCTCCCTTCCTGACACCCTTGCCAGGGGCCTTTGCTGGCCTCCCGGCACCCTGCCAGCACCTGCTACAGTCCTGAAGCCTTGGGCCACTGTGACCACTGCCCCCGCGAGTGTGAACTTCAGCAGAGTAAGACTTCCAGCTCTGGAAGGGGTCCCTGGGAGCAGCCGGCCAGCCCTCCACCCCCTCGGTATTGTGGCAGAGCTGGGACTAGAACATGGGCCTTTCACATCCTGATCTGTGACAGGCCCTGTAGCCCCATTCACTCCCATACTGCTCTTCAGTGTGAGCGGATGAGCTCCCGATGGCTGTGGGAAGCAATGACCACAAAGGTAGTGGCTTGAACAAAATGATTTTTAAATTCTTTTCTTTTCTTCTTTCTTTCTCTTTCTCTTTCTCTCTCTCTCTTTCTTTCCTTTTTATTTATTTTTTGGTGATGGAGTCTCTTTCCCCAAGGCTGGAATGCAGTGGCATGATCACAGCTCACTGCAGCCTTGAATTCCTGGGCTCAGGTGATCCTCCCATCTCAGTCTCTCAAGTAGCTGAGACTTATAGGCAAGTGCCGCCACACCCAGCTAATTAAAAAAAAATTACTCTTTTTTGTTTGTTTGTGATTTTAAAAAAATTTTTGAAGAGATAGTCTCATATGCTGCCCAGGCTGGTCTTGAACTCCTAGACTCAAGCGATGCTTCCATCTTGGCCTCTGGAGTAGCTGTGACTAAAAATGGACACCAGCATGCCTGGCTCTAAACAATACAAATTGACCGTCTTCCAGTTCCGGAGGTTAGAAGTCTAAATTGGGTCCGCAGGGCTGGGCTCTTTCTAGAGGTTCTACAGGGAGAATCCACTTTCTTACCTTCTCCAGGATTGGAAGGCCACCTGTATTCCTTGGTTTATAGCCCCAAGTCACTCTGCCATTTGCTTTTATCATCACGTCTTTGTCTCTGGCTGCGACTCTCCATCAGGACCCTTGTGATGACATTGGGCCTATTTGAGTAATCCAGGATAATCTCGCTATCTCAAAATCCTTAACTTAGTCACATCTGCAAAGTTTCTTTTACTAGGTAAAGGTTGCATATTCACAGGTTCCTGCTTTTGGGATGGGGGGAGCTGGTATATGATGGAGCGTCCTCTGGGCCTTGTGAGTTCCTCCCCGCTGTGGGAAACCTTGTAGAGTTTAAGCAAAGGGGAGCTGGGTGATTCCATCAAACACTGGCCAGAGCAACAAGAAGAAAGGCCTCCCAGCTGTCCCCCCTCAACTTGAGATGGGAGCCCATTGAAATCTCTGCAAAGAACAGAGAGAGCAGGGTGATTTCAGCTTCATTATGCAAAACACACAGCCTTCCAAGGGAGAGGTGAGCTTTGGAGAAAAGAGTCAACAAATTAGTTTCTTAATCTGCTTTAAGTTGCTAAAATGCCCCTGCCTTCCTTCCTTTGTCACCTGATGGGCCTGTGGGCTATTTTAACTTTTATTAGAACATTTTTTTTTTTTATTAAAGGAGCTTTTTCCTTTTTGAAAAACTAATCCCAGCTGTGTTTTGATAAGGTAGAATTAAAAATGGCACTGGGGAAATGCCACAGAAAGCTTTGATTTTTCTTCTTATGGCATCTGAATTGCTTTAAATAATAATTATATATTTCATTTTTATGCGGCCTCCTCTCCTTCCTCCCTGACCTCCTCAAAATACCACAGGTACCAGCAGCTCTGAGTACATGCTATTTCTAAAATCTCCAACCCTCAGCTCCTGGAGGCAGAGGGACAGCCTTATAAGAAATCAAGATTTCTAACCTAGCAGCTTCACATGTAAGGCAGATTTTGCTCAAATACAGCTGCTCCCAATTCACAGCTGCATGGGACTTGGATAATTTACTTCCATCTCCTTGGTTTCTGATTTCTCATATACGTGAGTAAAATGAAATAATGATAGTGTTTGCATTCATCAGGATTCTACTGGTTGTAGGTGACAGAAAACCCAACTTAAATATCATTACACTCTTTTATTCTCTGGCATAAAATGCAATATATGGGCTTATATAACTAACAACTGAGCTTCAGGCTTGGCTGGATCCAGGAGCTTGGCATCTTACAGGTCTCTCTTTCTGGTCACTTCTTTTTCCTTTCTTTCTCCTTCCTTCACTCTCTCTGTATATAATTTTTTTATTTCTCTCTAGAGACAAGTTCTTGCTCTGTCACCCAGGCTGGAGTGCAGTGGTGCCGTCATGGCTCACTGCAGCCTCAACCTCCTGGCCTCAAGAGATCCTCCTACCTCAGCCTCCTTTAGTAGCTGGAACTATAGGTAGGTGCCACTGTGCCCAGCTAATTAAAAAAAATATTTTTGTAGAGATGGAGTCTTGCTTTGTTGCACAGGCTGGTCTCAAACTTCTCACCCCAAGTGCCACTCCCACCTTGGCCTTTTGAAGTGATGAGATTATAGGTGTGAATCACTGCACGCCTCTCCTTCATGCTTCACCAATCCTTTGGCTCCCATTTTCTCTGCGTGGGCTTCATTTTAGGCTGGCTATCTTCTTCTGAGCACAAATACCCATCAGCCTCTCCCTGCTTATATTGTGGCATCTGCAAGCCCAGTTCCAGCAATTCGGAAAATCGAGACCTACAGCCTCCTGGCACCCATCACAGCAATCAGGGAAATGATCTCTGCTGTTTGATCAGGTCAGGGTCATGTGACCAACCTTGGAGCCTCTTTGAGGGAGGGGTGTGAATTACTATTTGCGGCTTTCTGAGCCACACAGACCAATAGCAGAGGAGGGGGTGGGCCCCCAGTGAAAACTCAGAACCTAATTAGCCAAAGAAAGGGAAGCGATTACTGGTCAGACTAAAATGACTGGTCAACAAGCCATCTAGTCCCCATCTCAGAGCATTGCTGTGAGGATGATATGAGATCAGGCATGCAAGGTACTTAGCGTTGCCTCCAGCAGGCAACGTGCCTAGTGAACCCTGCCTACTACTACTGCTGTTGCAACTGTGATTATTATCAGCATGGTGATAATACAGGCCAGGCAGGGACCTGGCAAGTATCCAGGGCAATGGGAGGCACTCCGCAACCTGAAGACTCAACCTGAACATCCACTAACCCCTGTGTAGCCTTGGATCAGTCACTTCCCTCCCATTTGGTTGACAAAAGTGGCTGTTCCCTAATAAGCCCCCACCTCCTGTGTCAATTTCCCAGCAGAAAGCTGTGATGCCACCAGGGATGCAGGGAGGTAGTCACAAATCCAGATGCCCACAGAACAGGTGGGTCCCATGGGCATGAGACAGGCTGGAAGACTGTAATGAGCCGGATACCAAGTACCCCATCCCGAGGGCACAGCCCCTCCCAGCCCCAGCCCCTTGTTACCACACAAGAATGCCTGACCAGGATGGTCACATAGCTTGCTTTCTTTTCCCCAAGAGAATTTCACCAATTCGGGCAATTTTAAAACACAGGGCAGGCTAGATGAGCATATCTGTGAGCTCGGCTGGACCACCTCTTGTAAAGGCAAGTCTCCCCAGCAGGTGGGACCCAGGGCCTGTACTGTCTTCACATCGAGAGCTCGGCTTGTGGATGACCTCAAAAGACACACTGGCCCATTGTTCTAGAAACCTGGGTCATGTGTGCTCTGCATTCAGCATCCTTTTTGATGGCCATGGGAGCACCTGTCTTCCTCTGAGCTGTGCCATTTGTAACAGGCTTTGTGGGTGGAATTCAGCGAGAACGGCTGCTTCCAAGCAGTTCATTTTGCTGCCTGAGATTATTAATGTTCTCTCTGATTTCCTGCTTCACACTATTGATTTCCTGGGATAAAACTTTCTCTGCAGAGGTTGAGAAGGTAATTCAGCTGCCGTCCTTCCGTGTGAGGGAGGATTCTATGCTAGCTCTCTCCGAGCTTGTAGCTGTGTGATGGAGAGCGACTCACTTTACCTCGCCGAGTCTCAGTTTTTTCATCTGTAGCATGGAGACCCTGGGAGCTCCTGCATTCTAGAAGGTGTCAGGGACATGGTAGATACACAACAAAGCTTAGCTCCTCCTGTAAAACTGCAGCCCCTGCAGCCTGGGGAAAGGGAGTGAGATGATGATGCCCCTCGGTGTGACTGAGCACTCCCTCCACACCAGACCCTTTCCCAGCACAGCCTCCTTGCTCCCCCAGCAGCCCTGAGCTTGGTGGCTTTCCCATCACTGTCCTCTTTTTTACAGAAGAGGAAACGCTGAGAGGCAAAGGGACCTGCCTAAGCTTGCACAACTCGGACATGGCACAGCTGAGATTTGAACTCTGGCCTGTCTGAATCCAGGCCCTGCCTCTCATGACAGGCCCTTCCATTTCAAGGGAACTGGTTGGCGTTCACACTGGCTGCACCTGCGAGCACAAGGGATCCCTGAGCAATGGAATCCAGACCTGGCTCTGCCACTCACTTACTGTGTCATCTCAGGAGACTTGCTTGACCTCTCTGGGTATTTGTTTCCCGCAGCTCCTTAAACCCACCTTGCTGCCTCCCACCTCAGGGCCTCTGCACATACTATGCCCTGGCCCAGCATGCTTTGCCACTGAACCCCCACCCTTCTTCCCCTGGTTAGTTGCAACTCCTCCTTCAGGTCTTGGGTGAAGTATCACTTCCGGAAATTCCTCTGGGACGCCCCTGGGCACGTGCTCTCCAAGCTCCACAGAATTCCTTAAGGCTTTGTGATTATAGCGCTGTGTGTTGATCTAACCAACCTGCATCCCTTCTGCTGGCCTGTCTGCTTTCTGTGGTCAGGGAGCCAGCTAGGTCTTGTTCGGCAGCCCTCCCAGGCTTACACTCCAAGCCTGCCACATACATACAACAAAATGTGGAGTTAACAGATGAAGTTCCAAGAGGCCTTAGGACCCTCATACACTGCTGGTGGGAGTGTGAATTGGTACAGTTGCTTGGCAGAACTGTTCAGCAGTATTTAAGGCAGCACCATACACCCCATGACTCTGCTGTTTTCTGTCAAGATGTGCACTCAACAGAAATCAGTATACACATTCTTTTAATTTTTTATAATACAGTTATGAAAAACAGGAACTGCTGAAATATCCATGATGGCGGAATAGATAAGTTAAATGAGGTTTCGACATCCAAGAAATAGTGCACAGCAGTGACACTGAACAGCCTATGGCTGCACCCCATGAAGGGAGGCTTTGTGTAAAACTAATGCTGAGTAAAAAGCCCGGCTACGAAAGGGCTCATACTGCAGGATTCCTACTCTAAAATGCTCAAAAGAGAAGCTAAACTACATTATCGTGTTTAGAGATGCATACATGCTTTGGTGGAAACATACAAACAAGGAAGAAGTCGCCACCATGGTCCTGAAGGCAGTCACCTCGAGCGGGGAAGGAGGGGCGTGTTATGAGAAGGGGGTTCAAGGTGCTGCTGGCCGCGTTGTTTCTGGCCCTGGATGGGAGTTACATGGGATGTGCATTCATTGTGCACGTTGTACATCATTGTCCATGATGCACATTGTACACCTTTGTTTCATGTTGTCTTCTGTATTGTGGTCATGAAAAGAATCCCTTCCATCCCACAAGATAATTATCCCTGGGGACCCCTGTCCACCTGGACCATCATTGCTTGGGCATTATGCACAGAGAACATCCTCTGAACTCCTGTTTTAGGCCAGGTTACTCTAGTTGAGTGTGGGCGTGCCTCACTCTGTCCTGACGTTCCCCCAGGGGTCCAGATTTACCTGTGTGAAAAGAACCAGAGCAGCTTTGTCTTGGCACAGAGGCCACCTGCCCAGAGGATACAATTAGCCCCTTTTCTCGGAATGCGATAAGGATGGAAGCTTGGTTGCACTAGAAAGTATTTTTGAAAGAAAATATGAAAGAAAAAACTAAAACCCAAGGAGAAGCATTTTCAGATACCTACTTTGGCAGGCTATGGCAAGCCAGGGAGATAAACTGTCCCAGATGGAGCTCAGATGACAGGCCTGGGCAGGAATTCGAATCAGGACACCGGGCTCCAAGGTGGGGCAGCTGAGGCCTGGGCCTAGGGTGGGCTGGCGCCCAGGTTCAGAATTGGGTCTTTGGACCCAACTGCTCCAAGTGTTCTCCAATGGCCTTGACCTCCCTTTCTGCACAGACTGACGGGTTCACCTGGGCCTTGGATGGAGAGCAGAGGCCCTGTGATTTTTATTGGTCATTCAAGTTCAAGTCAGGATGGATCAGGGTTAGGGTCTTCCAGGGGTTCCCAAAAGTCCAGCTAGTCCATTTGGATTATTAACTCATTGACAACGAACTTCATCCATCCCTTCAAAACATTTGTACATCTCTTGCCATTTATTAAATGGATATTAATTGAGCTTAGCTGGGCCTAGACTCTACTAAACATCAAGTATAGAATGACAGTGACCAACTGGTTGTGGTTTGCCTAGGTTTTTCCCGCTCTTAGTGCTGAATGTCTAACTGGCCTGGGAAACTGGATCCCAGGCAAACCTGGACGGTGGGTTACCCTGGAATGGTGAGCAAGAAGCTCTGATGCCCACCCACACAGAGCTCAGGTGGAGGAGACGGGACGTCATAGACCAACGCGCTCAGCGAGCACTTTGCCTGAAAAAGCTTCTTGGAGGAAGAGGGGTGTGACCTCAGCCATTCAAGAGAAGCAGCATCAGGCAGGGGGTAGAAGAGTGGGAAGGGGAGGAAGATCAGAGAGGTTAGAGGGAACACGATGTGAGTAAAAACCACACAGTCATGAGTGGCAGCACCAGGCAGGAACCTAGGTCTTTGGAAGCAAGCGTAGAGTCTTTGCAAGTGTCGGATGCTGTCATACAATGGCAATGACTGCTGTTTATTGAGCTCTTACTAAATGCCAAAAACTGGGCTAAACATTCTGGATGGATCACTTCACTGAAGCCCCTGACAATATCCTGTGATTACTACTATCATCCCATTTTTACAAATAAGGCCTCTGAGGATCAGAGAGGTGCAGTGAGTTACCCACAGTCACACAGCAGGTGTGGAGCTGGGCATGTCTGACTCAGAATCTGAGGTTGACTTCAAGGTGGGGGCTCGAGGAGACACAACCAACCCTCAGGTAATAGGCATCACCCCAGTGTTCCTGTCCCTTTCCTTTCTGTTTAGTCAGCGGAGGAGACCTGATCAAAGGATTCTCACTGGCGTGCTAATTATGGAAGGATTCGCTTTTGAGTGATTTGCAGGAAACCCTGTAAAATTCACAAAGCCCCCTGGCCATGTGAAACCTCTTGGCCCTTAACCTTGATCTCCCTGGCCCAGTGGGATGGGCAGGAACTGGGCAGAGAGTGAGACTGAAGGATTACAGCAGATTTGCAGTTAAACTAAACACCGGGAAACCTCTGAGCAAATGGAGGGTCTTTTGTTTCAGAGGGTCTTTTGTTTCTTTCACTTGAAGACAACAGAGACTCTTAATTAAATGCTGGAATGGAGGCCAATCACAACAGTGAATTTGCGGTTTAAACAAACAAACTCCCTACATTTTACCACTATCTCTTTTTGGAAACCTCCCCAGTATGGGGAGGCCTGTCAGAAGATTTCAGTATGTACCAAAATCGGCCCCCACCAGCCAGTCCCCCATCCCTGTAACAAAAGTCCTGTTGAGGGCCCACTTTACAGATGAGGAAGCTGAGGCTGAGCCTTCAGTGCTTAGGCTTCCTGGAGTGGCAGAGGGATGCTCTCTGTAGGCCAGAGTATCTTATATACCACTACATATGGCCCCAACCAGATGGTGATGGTGTGGCCATTGTGTGCCCCTCACCTTGCCACACACACACAATTAGGCTGTGCGCTACTTATGTGAAAATTTGATGGACAAATGTTTACTGAGCACCTACTGTAGATACAGCAGTGAGCAAGGCAGACCCAGTTCCTATCCCCTGGCTTTTACAATATGATTGTAGCAAACCCTTAGCACCACCTACCATGCCCCAGGCACTGTTCTCAGGGCGTCACACATACTGGCTCATGAACGTTCTCAACAACCCCAAGAGGTATGAGCTATTATTGTCCCCATTTCACAGACGAGGAAATGGAGGTCCAGTGAGGTCAGGCAATTTGACTTTGGATGCTTGGCCCAAGAGTTCATGCTCTTAACCACCATGCTAATGACGGCAATAATAATAATTATAATCATGATGATGGATTATTATGTGCTGGGCATGTTGCAAGGAGGATCTCATTTAGTCCTAACAGCTTCCCTATGAGGGTGGTGTTATCACCACCCTCACTTTATAGATGGGAAACCAAGGCTCTGAGAGGTGAGGGGGTTTGTGCAACATCACGCACTTGCTGGCAGAGCCAGGGTTTGAAGCTGCCTTTGTCTGATGCCAAAGGCTGTGCTCTTAACCACTCTGCTGTCTTTCCCCTCTGATTAGAGGGCAGAGGATCGAGTATAGAATTCAGCCCCTGTAACTGTAAGTAAGTTCTTTAAAGGAAGTGTCGTGAACTTTCCAAAGGGCAAGGCTAGTGTTACTGCATCACGGAGGAAGGAGACTTGGTTTATTTCAGGGGGTTGAAAGGGTCTCTCCCAGGAAGAGGTGTGGAGTCTGGGATGGGAAGGATGAGTGGGACACGACCAAGCAATGGGGTGTGCGTGGTGGGGATATTCCAGGGGGAGGGATGGATTTGCAGAAAGTCCCCCTCAGAGGGTGGACATGGAGTATGGTAGGGACACAGCATGCCTGGCTGGAGCACAGAAGCAGAAGTAAAGAGGAGGCAGTGACACAGGAGAGAGGCAGGCAGGACCCGATAGGCAGTAGGTGCTCAGTGTATGTTTGGCAATGGGTCCACTTTGGCCTTGCCTTTGACACCCTCTCTGCCGACCCTGCCCTGATGTGACTGCTCCAGTGCACAAGTCCCGGTGCCAAGCCCAGTGGGGTTGCTGCTGGGGCTGAGTGTTGCTGGGCCCAGCAGGCACTTGGGCAGACCTCTGCGAGAAGCTCTGGAAGAAAAGCCCCTTGATGGAGCCTCCAGGAGCCAGCCTGCCTTGGTTCCTGCCTCCTAACCCTTCCTCTGACCTGAGTTTCTCCGTGGATCTGGGCTCCTGCCACCTCAGCCTGAACCCTGGTCCCCTGGCGCCCTGGTGCTCAGCTTCTGCTTGGCTAAGTCCGGCGCTGTCAGCACCCGAGCTTCCCCACATCCCTCACTCCTTCCTTGCGCCGTCTCCCAGGGAGCTCACCCCCATGAGGTCCTGCAGATTCATCTGCTGGTCAGACTGCTGACCTGCCGTCTACTGCAGGCTTTCTCACCCTCAACCCTGCTGACATTGGTGGTGAGATAGTTTTTTGCGGGTATTGGGTACTGTCCTGTGCATTGCAGTGTGGTGAGCAGCATCCTGGCCCCTACTACATGGCTGTAGTGCCTCGTCCTTAATCGTGACCATCAAAAATGTCTCCAGACATTGACAAATGACCCCTTGATGCAGGTGGAGGGGGGAAAAATTACCCCCAGTGAAGAACCACTGGTTTGGACCAATCATCATACGTTCCCTGGGATTTGGCAAATGACTTCTCCCTCCCAGGGACGGGGGTTCTCTTACTAGGAAGTGGGAATAGGATGGAGTATGGAATTCACCGAATTGAGATCAGAGGTGGACCCAACTCTTATTATATATTTGGGGAAACTGACATTCAGAGAGAAAGGGACTCACCCAAGGTACACAGCCCTTTGCGATGCAAGTCAAGATCAGAATCTCGGCCTGACCCTGCCATGCCTCCTGAGTCGTGCAGCCCTGCCGGGCATCTCCGGGAATTCCATGTGCACGGGAGCATCCATGAATATTGATTAACCATGCACTCACTGGGGACTCCCTTGAGGCCACTCTCTGGGACCTGGTCTAATTCCCTCTCTCTCACCTCTGCGGGTTTTTAGAAATGAAAACCTACTCTATGGGCTAATGACCAATTAATTGCTCTCTTTGGACAGATAACACTTCTCATCTTTTTCTAGAATGTGTGTTTGTCTCCCCTGAGGTCAAGCCAGTTCTTTCCGACATTCTCTTAACTCCCTCCCCGCCCTCCTCCTGCACACACTGGCCCAGACGGGAGAATGGCTGTGCACTAGGAGAGCCGCCCATCTCCTTCCACGGGCGTCACTGCTCTCCTGGATCCAGCTCCAGGCATCAGGGACGCTGCAGTTGCTCTCACAATGAGGGCATTTAGCTGCACTCTGCTCCCCCCGGGGAATGCTCAGAGGAAACCGGAGGAAGGGCCGAGAGGAGAAAGAAGAGAAGCAAAACCCAGCAAAACTGCCCATTCTGAGTGCACTGCACTTAGAGAAGGAGGCCCAGCCAGCTCCTATTTCAGGGATTTTTAGAAAGTGCCTCTGCGTGGCTTGGTTTCCCTGTTGGTGGGCTGTGACCAAGGAAGGATAAAGTGAGAGCACCATTCAGGCCAAGGCAAGGGTTCAACCTGAGCCGGGCAGGGTGGGAGGCCAGGAGAACAAGGGCTCTGTGTGCTCCTGGGCACAGGACATGTGTGCTGGGCTTCCACAGGCTCCAGCCAGGTGCTGGACACAATCAGAAATCCATGATGTGGCCAGAGAAATATGGGGTCACGCAGGTACTGATGCTGTGTAATTTAGCCCAGAATAGTGCATTTTCATGGTGAACCACATTAGGGATGATGACGAACTTCCCCTCTTGGTGGCAGAGCCTGCTCCGGGATAAAGATGAGTCACAGGAATTAACCAGGCCCGTCCCAGAAGGCCAAGGGGCCTTTGGAGGCCAGGTGGGTGGTATAGGAAGGGCTTTTTGCAGACCGTGGCAGAGTGGGGAGCCTAAGCCACATCTGGAGGCTCAGCTTACCAGAACCAATCAATGTGCTAGGTTCAGATCCCTAAACTCAGAAACGTGGTTTAATCTTTATGCCTTTGTTTCCCTATATTTAAAACTGAGATAAGGCCTGGCACGGTGGCTCATGTCTGTATCCTAGCACTTTGGGAGGGAGGCCAAGGTGCGTGGATCACCTGAAGTCAGAAGTTCAAGACCAGCCTGACCAACATGGTGAAACCCCCTCTTTACTAAAAATACAAAAATTAGCTGGGCAGGGTGGCTCACGCCTATAATCCTAGCACTTTGGGAGGCCAAGGCGGGCAGATCACGAGGCCAAGAGATCAAGACCATCTTGGTCAACATGGCGAAACCCCATCTCTACTAAAAATCCGAAAATTAGCTGGGCATGGCAGCATGCGCCTGTAGTCCCAGCTACTAGAGAGGCTGAGGCTGGAGGATCGCTTGAACCTCGGAGGAGGAGGTTGCAGTGAGCTGAGACCACGCCACTGCACTCCAGCCTGGCGACAGAGTGAGACTATGTCTCAACAAAAATTAGCCAGGTGTGGTGGTGCACACCTGTAACCCCAGCTACTTGAGAGGCTGAGGGCTGAGAATCGCTTGAACCTGGAGGCAGAGGTTGCAGTCAGCTGAGATCACACCACTGCACTCCACCCTGGGGGACAGAATGAGACTGTCTCAAACAAACAAACAACAATAAAAACTGAGTTAGCCCGAGTACTTACCTTGTAGAGTTGTGAGGATTAAAGAAGCTAACACACAAAGCACTTAGAAACATGCTGGCTCATTTTATCTTTCAAGAGACCTAGAGACTGGGTTTGTACTTAAAAGCTCCCACTGGCTCAATGTTCGCAATGAATTCGAGTTAAGAAAATAAATAAAACCTGCGCTCTGTGGCTCTCTGTAGCCCACAGCCCATGAGCCATCCTGGCCACCTCTGGCGGTGGGTTTTAGACAGACTCAGCCTCCAGCACTGTCTCTACCCCTTACTGGTTCCTGACCTTGGACGAGTGATGGCACTTGTCCGTTCTGCATTGTGTTGTCTGCAGTATTGGTGAGGATGCCAGCAGGAGTGATGGCTTATAACCATAGGGGCAGGATGTGGGGAAATCACAAGGGATGGTGCAGCACCCCAGAGTTAGCAGTAGTGGGGAGCTGTTATCACCCCCAAGCCTGAAAAGGCAAAGTGCAGGAACCTAGACAAATTAGCTATATGGAGAGGGTCACCTGCAGTCCCATGTTCTTTGGTAGAGGGGCTCAGCCGACCCTGGTGGCTCCACAGAGGGAGAGGTGATGGAGAAAGAAATGAACGCCCTGACCATCCTCGACCCAGCTTCCAACATCCTGCCATGGCCTCCCATTGGCAAAACTCGAGTGGAAGTCAGGGATGTGGAAAGCTCATTGATGTGGTTCCCCCAGGCCACCTCCAGTTGGACAGCAGGGCAGATGAAGGGGAAGAGCATGTCTGGAGGAAGACAGCAGACAGATCTGAGAGATGGGGCAGGGGGTGGTTCTGCTTGCCTTGACACTGCTGGAAGGTTTTTCTCAGCCTAGGTGAAATGTGATGATCAACACGTGGTTGAAAGGCATTAAGTTGAAGGTATTCCTGTTGTTACTGGGTTAGAGAAAGCAGAGGAGCCAGGAGGGAAGGCCAGGCCCCCTGAGTGTCCTCAGAGTGGGAAGATGGCATCTTGGAGTTGTGGTGGGTGTATCAGTTTCCAATAGCTGCTGTAACAAATTACCACAAACCTGATGGCTTAAAACAGCACGCATTTATTCTACTACAGTTCTGAAGGTCAGAAGTACAACGTGGGTCTCACCAGGCTCACATCAGGGTTTCGGTGGGACTGAGCTCCTTCTGGAGGCTCCAGAGGAAAATTGATTCTCTGCCTTTCCCAACTTCTACACGTTACCCACATCCCTTGGCTTGTGACCCCTTTTCATCCTCAAAGTCAGCAATTGTATGCTTCTAGGCTCTGTGTCTGTCGACACATCTCCTTCTCCAACTCTGACCCTCCTGCTGATGATATTGTATCCACGACCTTTTGTATCCAGGACCCTTGAAATGATATTGTATCCAAGGGATAATCCAGGATAATCTCCCCTTCTCAAGATTCTTAGCTTAATCACATCTGCAAAGTCCCTTTTGCTTGCATGACAGGTCACATATTCACAGGTTATGGGGATTAGGACATGGATATCTTTGGGGTAACATTCTACTCATCACAAAAGTGTTCCAGGAAGCTTCTCAGAGTAAAGGTATCTCCCCACTGTTATGCCTGAGAGTCCAGAATCACCTCCATTAACATTTCTTTTTCGTATTAATAATGTCACCAAACTCTAGCACTTACTAATCTACCTTCAAGAATTTCCCCAGAGCTATATATTTTTAATGGATCCAAATGAACTCATTATTTATTATTGCTTCATCCTAAGCAATAATACATAGCAATCAAGGTGTGATGTGCTTTTGTGATTTTTGCAACTATTCCCATTAAAATAATTATGTAGCTATTGACATTTTAAGAAGAGTTCATCTGTGTACCACCTAGAAGTAACACGTGAGACATGATGAGCATGCCCAGATCCCCGCCTGCAGCTGCAGGGTGATGTTATGGAAAGAATTCTGAAAGAGGAGTGAGGAGACCTGAGTTTTGGTCCTGGATCTACTCTGTGAGCTCAGCCAAGTCGCATTCTTTTCTGGGGCCTCAGTTTCCTCATCTATATAATGGAGACAATTCCTAAGGTTCACTCCAGCTTAGATATGATAAGGTTTTGCCATTAGCATATTAGTATGTTGGAAGAATGGGACACAGGACAGGTAAGTTTTGATGATGGAGGAGAGCTGGTGTGTGGGAGTACTGTTAGGGGCACGATGGTGGCCCCTGTACCCCAGGACCAGAATTACTGTTCTTCCTGATACACAGCTAGTACCATATGCATATGGCAATCATGGCTCTCAGCAGGGAGACAACATTTTATTCAGCCATGTGTGTCTTATCAAGCCTAGAATAAGGACCCCATATATTTTCTGGTTGTTGAATGACTGATTGACTGACAGAAGAAACGGCAATATGATTCTTTGATAGTCCCAAGAGGTCAACGCTGACTGAAAGGCCCTGCTTGCAACTGGAAGACCCCAGGAAACTTAGTAGTGGGCATGTGATCTCTGTGAGTCAGACAGACCTAGACTCAAACCCCAGCCCTATCACTTGTGAGTTTTGTGACCTTGGGCAGTTCATGTCACTTCTCTGAGCCTCCGCGTTCTTATCTGGATGATGGGAATAAGATAGTACCTCCTCTGTCAGTTTGTGGTGAGATTTAAATAAGATAATCTATGCAAAGTGCACAGCCCAGGGCCAGGCACACAGCGCTCCGTAAATACAACAATGACAAATACTATTGTTATCATTCTGCCTCCCATATTGTCTGGGAAGATGAAGATAATCTGAAAAGACCCCGACCTCTCCCATGCTCTTCGAAAGATGTAGGGAACTGTTGGGGACCCCATATATGAAGTGGCATGTTGGGGTCTTTAAAATATACATCAACACCGCCCAGACTGTGCCCCCCTACACACATACCAACAGGCCATCTGTTGCAGTTCAAATATTGTTCAAATGTAATATTTTGAAAGTGTTTTTCAGATGCTTCTTAAATGCTTGCCAAAGCTCTAAAAATCTCACGTGAGTGAAAAATGTAATTTTTATTTGGCTTTGCATTGTGTGAATAGATTGTCAGATGGTGAGAATATGAAGGCAGTAGATTTGGTACTTCACAAAGAGGAGGGGGAGGAACACGTGCTCTGAAACCAGGCGGGCCCAGGTTCGTGTCCTGGCCCCACCACTTCGCACCAGGCAACCTCAACCCACCATTGAGTACCTCTGAGCTGTTCCCTCCTCTGTGCAATGGGTTAACTCACAGGTTAACATGTCAGGCTAGCTCAGCACATAGTAAGCACCCAACCGATAGTAGCAATTATAACTGTTTAAAATAATATTCATGTATAGTGGCTGGTGCATAGTAGGGTCTTCATAGGTGTTTATTTCCCCATAAGCAGGACCCAGTAGTACAGGGATGACCTTGGGTTGTATTCGAGCAGAGCCTAAGAATGGGTTGAAATCCCACCTCGTCTATATATGTAAGCAGCCAGCACATTAAAAATCTGATTGGACAGATTTGCTGAATTCTGCTCAGGTGGACAGGTGTGAATTGTGGGTATCAAGAAATCTATTTAAGCCCACAAATGCAGGTGTATCAGGAATATCAACTTTCTTAAATCCTTTTAAATTCAGCCAAATTCAACTTGGAGTCTCTACTGAATTGTAGAAGAATCTTTATTTCAGTATTACTGGGGCTCCTCCCCTCCCAGGATGGGTCAATATCCCCCTGGTCACCACTAAACCCCACTGCCCATCCAGCATGTTTCCTCCAAGTCTAGAAACTCTGCTTTTCTGAGCCAAGCGTGGAGCAACAGGCGAACCTCGGCCCACACTGGTACTTCTGGCACTGTGTGTCCAGATGCTTCCCTCAGGCTCTGCCAGGACTTGTTTGCAACCTCTGGCCTGTTCCCTGTCCCAGAGAAATCACCTTCTCACCTCCGCCCTCCTCCACAGGACCCCACCCCATAAGCTCATCAATAAGCTTTCCACGGGATTTGCAAACAGGCAGTTATAAAAGTGAATGAGGGCCCCAGATGTTTCTCTGTGGCTTCCCAGTTGTTTGTTTGTTTGCTTTTTGTCTGTCGTAATCGACTTCATTTTGGAGGGCAGTGTTCAGTTTAAAGAAAACCTGAGTAGAAAAGTAGAGAGTTCCTCCATATACTGTTTCCACTTGGTCCCTCACTCCACCACTATATGACCATCTGGTCTTAGCGAGGGTCATCTGGTACAGCTGATGAACCAATATTGATACACTATTATTACCTAAAGTTCATAGCATACCTTGGCGTTCACTCTGTGTTGCAGTCTTTGGGTTTCGATGAGTGTATAATGACATGTGTCCACCATGACAGTGTCATACAGAAGAGCTTCATGGCCCCCCAAATCCTCTGTGCCCCAGAGCTGCTGACAAGGACTGATCTTTTTACCCTCTCTATAGTTTTGCCTGCTCTGTATCTTTTTAATTTAATTACTTTAGCTTCCAAGATTTAAAAAGTGGAATATTTTATATGAAAACCCAGATGTCCAAAACTTAGGATATTCGAAGCAACCATGGGCTGGAGCTGAATGCCAGCTGCTGTCTCCCCCAAGTCCCCTACCCAGAGTGGGGAGAGCTCCTTCATTTGTTCTTCTTCATCATCTTGCAAGCGGCCTCCTCTCCCTTCCTTGGCCCTGGTAGATATTTGGGTTTGTGACCCTAGCCTGGCCTCCTGCAAAGACTGTCTCCTGCCCTGCAAATATATTCTTGGGGCTGAGAGTCACAAGAAAATTGGCCACCTGCTTGAAATGAGAAAGAGAGAAAAATTTAGGGAAGTCAAATACAAATGAATTCCTCTTGAAATTATTCTGTAACTTGTGAGGCCACGCAAACACCTGACCACTACAGGCTGTCTGAGGCCGGTACCGCATCAGCCAATATCCTACACCCGGCAGATTCCTTCTGTGTCCTCTGCACAGCCTGTACTTACGGGACGTCTGAGGCTGTGAGCCCCGGTGTGGGCTACACATAAAGTCCTTCAGTGGCCATACACCTCTGGGTCAATAATTTATGCTAATGCTGCAATTCACCCTACTGACCTCTTTTCTGGAGCGTGTCAGAGAATTGGACACCCAGAGATTAAATTGCCCCTGGAGAGGCGTGGGTGATCGCAGCCACAGAGGGAGAGAGTAGGAGAGGTTCAAGTTCAAAGCACACTGCTGAGACACAGCCAACAGTGAAGGCCGCCCTTTAACTTGGCTGCAAGGTTTTACTTTGGAGAAGAGCCTGAGGCTCTAAGCAGTGATATGCAACCTGGTGTCAGGCTGAGCATGACCAAATCCTTTCCCTTGTGATAAGTCCCTGGGGGTCCCAACATTCAGGGCCTCTGGGTCAGGTGAGGAGTGGTCAAAACAGCCCTAGATGCAAGGCCCAATATGCCCCTTCTGTGCTATGTGATCTTGGGTAAGTTGCTTTGTCTCTCTGAGTCTCCATTTCATCTCTAGAAGATGGAGGTGGCAATGATGCTTCTCTCACAGCAGAATACAGGGATGTTATATCCCATGGGACTTCCAGGTCTCCTGTCCCAGCCCTGTATCCCTCCCTGACAGCACCAACATCCTGCCGATGGCCCAAGTCATCATACTCAAGTCCTTCCTCTCTCTCACCCTCCATGTCTACTCAAGCCACAGGTATTACCTGAGCACCTACTATGTGCCAGGCACTGGCGATACATTGGTGAACAAGACCTCATCCAGCTTTCGTGGAACCAAAGTTACCTTCCTTGTGTCTTTGATGCCTGTACCCTAACCTCTGGCTACTCTGATCCAAGCCATCTGTCCTTTGCCTGGATTCTATAACACCCCGCACACTGCAGCCAGAGTTCTTCCTCGAAACATACATCTGAGAGTTAAAGACCCTCTGTGGCCCCTAGAATTAAACCAAAGCTCACTGTGCTCCAGCCATCTTAGCCTCTTCTGAGTCTCTGAAAGAGACCTAGCTCTGTCCCACCTCAGGAGGTTGCCCTGGCCGTTTCTCCATCTGGTTTCCTTTTCTTAACGTGACATCATCTTCTCATGTATCTCTCCTGACACCTTCTCTCCAGCCTGCTTTCCTCAGTCCTCACTGCTTCCCCATCACAGCCCTGGTGATGATGCTGGTGCTGATAGCCAATGTGCCTGTCATGCTTTCTGTACACCAGACTCTGTCCTAAGCCTCTTTTGTATAGTGACACATTTAGTCCTCACAACAGCTCTGTGAGACAGAAACTACTCACAGTATGCCCATTCCACGGATGAGAGAACCAAGGCAGAGAAGAAAGAGGCTAAGCCGGAGCTCCACAGTACTATGAGTGTTTTGCCTCTGGCCACTCATTTGTGACCCCGGTGGAGGGTGAGACTCTGCCTTGCTCATCTCTGCATCCCCAGCACACACAGCCTGGCACATAGTAGATGCTCAGTGAACTCTCACTGAATGATGAATGGCTGTCTTGCTGAAACAAATAAGCTAGTGATGCTCTGAAATCCCTGCTCCAACTGCTTGGGATCGTCTGAGCATGAGGGATTGTTATTCTTGCTTTTGGACTATGAGCTTGTTCTGGCCAGGGGAGGAATATGTCTCCTTGCCCCAGAAAGCCCCCAGCAGCCCCTGCAGCATCTCTTGCTGGGGAATGCAGGCGTGGGAGGACAGTCCATGCCATCATTTGTTTTTCTCAGCGTTGGCTTTTCTCCTATACAATCTGCCCCTGGCAGAAAACAGAATCCAAGGATTCAGTACTGTTGAGGGTATTTCTGGCTGTGAGGGCTCCTGAGGTTTCCCCATGTGCTGAGACAAAGGGAATTTGCTGAGCTAGGGTTCTGCCAGGGGCCTTCGTGGAGATATTAGACACGGCACGATAACAGGAGAGCCACGTTACATTCGTTACAGCTTCATAATTAATTTAGGAGCTTGGCTGGATGAGGGGTGTGGTGCCCTTAAAGGCTGCCAAGGGTGGCTGCTGAAGGTGAGCTTCTTTCAAGACCAAACATGAACGAACCGCTGCTGTGTGTTCTGCAGGAAGATGGTTGGTGGGATGGGCTGATTCTTAGGACTCACTTCAGAGCCTGCAGTCTGGGATGGACAGAGCTTACTTTAAATTCCACCCTAGTTACTCTGTCGCTATAGGATAGGATGTGAAAAGACAATATATTATATTGATCTGTTCTTGCATTGCTATAAAGAAATACCTGAGACTGGGTAATTTATAAAGAAAAGAGGTTTAATTGGCTTATAATTAGGCAGGCCATAAAGGAATTATGATGCTGGCATTTGCTTGGCTTCTGGGGAGGCCTCAGGAAACTTACAATCATACAGAAAGCAAAGGGAAAGCAGGATCATCTTACATGGCCAAAGCAGGTGCAAGGGAGGCCAGTGGGGAAGGTGCCGCACACTTTTAAATGACAAGCAGATCTCACAAGAACTCACTCACTACCACGAGAACAGCACCAAGGGAGAAATCTGCCCCCACGATCCAATCACCTCTCACCAGGCCCCAACTCCAACACTGGGGATTACCACTGACCATGAGATTTGGGTGGGGACACAGACCCAAACCATGTCAGATATGATATATGATGTGACAGGTAATACAACACGATATACTGTATTACATTATGCTACACTGTGTTGTTCAGCACACTCGGGGTTTCGCAGTAGGAGAGGGTTGAAATTGTCAAGAGCGCAAACTCGGGAGGCGGGTGCCTGCATTCAAATCCCAGCTGTGCCATTGACGAGCTTTGCAACGCTTGGCCTTGTCCCATCACCTCTGAGCCTCAGTTTCCTCATCTGTAAAGTGGTAATGATAACAGAAACCACCTAAAAAGATTACTGGGATGACAGACAAAAGCATGTGTGTGGAGGCAGGCAGGTGTGTGGTAAAAAGAATGAAATTTGGAATGGTGCAACCTGATGTTTAAATCTTGGTGCTGCCACCATACGCATGGTGTATGTGGCTTTAGGGGAGATTTTCAGTTCTCTGAACCTCACTTTCTTCATCTGTAAAATAGAAATATTGATTCTGATCTACTTTGCAGAGCTGTTATAAGAAAATACCATAATGCATTTAGGGGCTGTAAAGGATTGAATTGCATTCCTCCCTCCAAATTCATATGTTTAAGTCCTAACCTCCAGGACCTCAGAATGTGAGTTGATTTGGATATAGGATCATTGAAGATGGAATTAGTTCAATTAGGATGAAGTCATAATGGAGTAGAGTGGGCCCCTAATCCAATCTTAGAAAAAGGAAAAATTGGCCGGGCGTGGTGGCTCATGCCTGTTATCCCAGCACTTTGGGAGGCCGAGGTGGGTGGATCATGAGGTCAGGAGATCGAGACCATCCTGATCAACATGGTGAAACCCCATCTCTACTAAAATACAAAAAAATTAGCTGGGCATGGTGGCGGGTGCCTGTAGTCACAGCTACTTGGGAGGCTGAGGCAGGAGAATCACTTGAACTCAGGAGGCAGAGGTTACAGTGAGCTGAGATTATGCCACTGCACTCCAGCCTGGCAACAGAGCAAGATTCCATCAAAAAAAAAAAAAAAAAAAGAAAGAAAGAAAGAAAGAAAGAAAGAAAGAAAGAAAGAGCAAAAGGGAAAAAATTTGGACACAGACTTGAATGCAGGAAAAGGACATGGGACCAGGAAGACAGAGAGCAGGGTGGTATTTCTACAAGCCAAGGAATGCCAAAGATACAGATTCTCTCACAGCCCCCATAGGGAACCAGTCCTGCTGACACCTTGCAGCCTCCAGAACTGGGGGAGAATACATTTCTATTGTTTAAGCCACTCGGTTTGTGGTCCTCTGTTGGCAGCCCAGCTTAGCTCAGAGCCTGGCAGAAAACGAGTGCTCACTGCATAGTTCCTGTTTTGTTATTCCTGTGACCAGCATGTTCAGTCCTGTGATGCCTAGGAAGCTTGCGGTAGGTCCAGAATGGGTCAGAACCCAGAACACAGCCGGGCTGTGTGATGTCGGTGAGTTGCTTTCTCACTCTGGACCCTCAGTGTCCTTATCTGTTAAACAAATCTCCACCTGATCACAATAATGAATGAGACCCCTCGCATGCAGGCTTTACTGCGGCTTCCCTGTGCACTGTCATCTCAAGCCCTCACCATGGCCCATGCATCACCATCCTCCCCACTTTACAGATGGGGACACTGAGGCTCACAGAGCAAAGAAGTTGCTTATCCAAGGCTGCACAGAAGCCAAGTGGCAGAGATGGGGTAAGTGGTAGACAGTCCATGCTAAGGCCTGCCGTTGGCCACAGAATATTGGTGAGGGTGGAAAGGAAGGATGGAGGACAGACGGGTGACCTCAGATTCTCTTCCCAGCCTGAAGACAGTGTCGGCCACACTGTTCTCATTTCCTCCTTTGGGCTTCTTTGGCATCTTCCTTGCAGGCCCACATCTCTCCGGAAGCTCTTGGAATCCTGCCCGTTCAAAGGGAGGGGTCGCCAAGCCCCCTTCAGACTCACGGATGGAATAATTAAGCTCATATGCCTTGGAAAATGTGCTGGGGGACACCCAGCCCCCCAACCCACTTCACACTTAGATGCAAACGACACCCTCAGTCCCCAGAGCTCCCAGAGCTTTCTCATTCCATTTGTATCAACGTGCCCCACACATGTATGAGCCAAGTTCTACTTTTGGGGGAAAGAAAAAAATCAATTTCTTTCTGCATCTTGGCATCTGTTTTTCCCAAAGTGCCAAGGAAATTCCATCTCTGATAAATGACAGGCAGCCACCAGAAATGCTGGGTGTTTATTACTTGCTGGGGAGAGAAACGGAGCTCAGACCCTCCTCTCAGCATCCTGGAAAATGCATTTTCTCTATTTTCTGGAGGGGCCGGGAGCAAGGCCTTCTCTTTTCTCTCTCCAAATGACCTCTGCCCAGACCTGGAGTTCCTTCCAGAGCAGTTTCTGATGAATTCTGGAGTCCAACAGTCCTGGGTAGCAAAGTACCCTGGGCTTGGTAAATGGCTGTTTCCATCAATATCATTCATCCATAAGACATCACTGCATGCACAGGCTGTGTGCCAGGCCCATACCTTGTGCCACCTTCTGTGTTAAGTGCCTTAAACATCACCTCACTTACTCCTCCCAAAACCCAGAGGAAGTAGAGGCAGGAAAACTGAGGCTTCAATAGAGGCTGAATCACATTCCCATAGACATAAAGCTAATAAGCAATAGGTCATCAGCTAAGTGATACCACTAATAAGTTGTATTTGAATCCAGATGGGTCTGATCTGATTCCAAGTCTGAGCTCTTAAAAAGTCTATGCCATCCTTCTTTCTAAGTGTGGTGGGTTGAATAATCCTCCTCTGCCCCACCAAAGCTGTCCACGTTCAAATCCCTGGAACCGCAAATACAGTACCTTAAGCATGATAAGAGGGACTTGGCAAATGTAAGTGAGTTAAGGATCTTGAGATGGGAAGATTATCCTGGATTATCCAAGTGGGCCCAGTGTCATTGCAAGGATCTTCATAAAAGGAAGGCAGGAGGGTTTGAGTCAGTAGCAGGAGATGTGATGATAGAAGCAGAGGCTGGAGTGATGGAATGCAGACAGGAAGAGAAGGGGCCAGGAGCCAAGGCATGCAGGCAGCTTCCAGAAGCTGAAAAAGAAAGGAAGCAGATTCTCCTTGAAGCCTCCAGCAGGAACCAGCCCTGCAAACGTCTTGATTTTATATTTCTGATTTTCAGAACTGAATAGAATGAACTTACTTTTTTAAAAACTAGTAAGTTTGTGGTCATATGTCACTGCAGCCACAGGAAACTAATATACTAAGCATGGACAAAAAAAAAAATGAAGGAAAGATACTAGAAGAATAAGTGAATGTCTGGAAAGGTAGTGGATGAATGAGTGACACATAGTAGCATTAAGGATGGCTTGCCCTTGACATCCAGCGGGTCACTGTCTTCTCTGCAGCTCAGGACCCATGACAGAGTGGTTGGCATTACCACTAGACCTGTAGCCCTTCGCTTACTTATACCGTTGTTTAATCTTGAATCATTTTTGCAGACGGGAATGTTTGAAATCTTCCTATGATGGTACACCTTACACGCCGTGAAGTACAAAATCCGTAAATTTTTACAGGCATATAGAGCCATGGAACCATTGTCAAGGTCAAGATACAGAAAGTTCTTATCACTCCAGAAAGTTTCTTTGCATTGCTTCCTAATTGATACCCCCTGTCACCAGAGATTAATTTGCCTGTCCTTGAACTTCACATAAATGGGATCCTGCGCCGTCTTTTCTTGTGTGCCTGGCTTCTCTTGCTCGATGTTATATCTGTGAGATTTATTTACGTTGTCACATATATCAGCAGTTTCTTTCTTGTTCATTCAATTTTTAATCCTTTCTCCTTTTGAAGGACATGTGGTTGATTTTCTCCAGTTTGGGACCTTAATAAACAGAGGTGCTAGGAACACTCTTGTACAAATCTTGTGGGAGGTTTAAGCACTCATTTAGTGTAGGTGTATACCAGGGAGTGGAATTGGCAGGGTCCTAGGTAGGTGAATGTTTCACTTCAGTGGACAACACTAGTCTTCCAGCCTGGATCTGACTTGAGGAATGCCATCCTTGCCCACAACAGCTTTCTCTCCAACAGATCTGCCCACGTCTCCACCTCGTGTGGGTCACAATGCTTAGGAGACAAGGAGGCCCAAGAACTCCTCACACCCCAGTACAGGAGAGCCTCATCTGACCTGGTGGGTTTGGGAGATGTGATGTGGGAGAAGGTGGGGACAAAGGAGGTACCCCATCTCCTTTCCATGTGGGCTCATTTGTTAACCAGCAAATGGGCTCACTGCCCAATGCACATAAAAGCCAACAACTATGGCACTGGTTCCTGAGAAAAGAAAGACTTTATTGTAAACCTGGCTGGCAAGGAGACAGGAGTCAAATTCAAATCTGTCTCCCCTCTTCGGGGTCTGAAGCAAATTTTAAGTGTTCAGAGGGCAAGGGAAAAGATGTAGGAATGGTGGATTGGCAGGGTCTGAGCAGAGGGTTTCAAATTTGACCACTTACAGTAAGGTATGTTGAGGCAGATTTTAACCCTGGGTCTTCTGGGCCAGTAGACCCCTCACTTCTGGAAGAGTTCCAGAGTTCGGGCCCTGGTCATGCCCCAGTCTTCTTGGTTCCGAGGGGAGGAATCATGGTTCCAGGTGTTGTTAAAGATCAAAGATTTTTCTATTGTGCATGCCCAGACTCTGCTTCACAAAAGGGGACTCTACTTTTTTGGGGGAAGAGACAGGGTCTTGCTATGTTTCCCAGGCTGGTCTTGAACTTCTGCCTCAAGTGACCCTCTCATCTTGGCCTCCCAAAGAGTTGGGATTATAGGCATGACCCGCCTCACTCAGCTTACTCGGCATCTTGTCTTCAACAGAGCAGGCCCAGTTTGGGCTGGTCCCAAGGTTATGTGTTCTTTCTGTGTGGGACCCTCCCATGTGCTGAATGGATGAGGCAGAAGTCTGGAGTTTAGTTGAGTGTGAGGTGGAGACATCTCTCAGACTTAAATCATCAGCACACTGTCCCTGTAATTTTTCCCACATTTGCCATTTTTCTTGGAATTGATTTACTTTTTTCCTGGAAATTGTTTATTTAGGGAGTTAACTTACCTGCAAATATGAAATCAATATGACTTTCCCTAAATAGAGGTTAATAACTACAAACACTCCAATCCAAGACAAGGTAGATCAATTCTAGCCGGGCACCATTACCTGCCAGGGATTCTGAGCCTGAGGCCCCTCTCTGTTATAAAGGCCGATTAGCAAGTGTTAGAGAGGTGCTGAAGCTCTATTAGCACCAAACTGAGACTTTTTTATTGATGTCATCAGAGATATAGAAAGAAAATTAAAAGGGAATGCTTTTCTCACTTTATGATAGAATGGTATTTAACGCTGGAATCTTTCCTTATGCTGAGATGGCTTCTATACATTGAGTAACATCACGTATTGAAACGCCTCCTGGTTGGGAGTCAGATCTTTGTCTGAATGCTCTGCTAGCTCTGTCATACTGGATCAGTGACTTCATCTCTCTGAGCCTTAACTCCCTCATTTGTGCAGTGGGGTCATCATAGCACCTGCGTCAGAGGCCTGCGAGTATGAATGCAAAACTCAGTAAATGACTGTGTTCTTGGTATTTTTGTGGTGGGGCCATCTAATGAATCTTACATCTAAAGACTGATGCCAGCAGTGGGAATGGTCATCCAGACATTTCTGCGTTGAGATTCTTAGGGTGTCTGGTCCTAAGCAAAAGCTTCTGTTAGCTTCAGCAAAGTTCTCTGCCATTTTGGGGGAATGTTTATTGCCCTTGGGATTCTGCCAAGGTTAAACGGAGAAAGTGGACCTGGTGAAACTCACACACTGTCATTGGCTCGCAGGCACAGACACTAAATCTGAGCCACCGGAGAGCAAGCAGGGTCTCTCCCATGCATCTGCCCTAATGGAGGTGGTGGGGTGTTGGGACACAAGATTCCCTATTGGATACACCTGTGTTCCAGCCCAGTTTCACTGTCTATTTGCTGCATGGTTTTTGTTTTTGTTTTTGTTTTGAGACAGAGTCTCGCTCTGTCGCCCAGGCTGGAGCGCATTGGCGTGATCTTGGCTCACTGCAACCTCTGCCTCCTGGGTTCAAGTGATTCTCCTGCCTCAGCCTCCAGAGTAACTGGGACTACAGGTGCCTGCCACCACACCCAGCTAATTTTGATATTTTTAGTAGAGGCTGGATTTCACCATGTTGGCCAGGCTGGTCTTGAATGCCTGACCTCAAATGATTTACTCACCTTGGCCCTCCAAAGTGGTGGTATTATAGGCATGAGCCACTACGACAGGCCTATTTGCTGCATGTTTTAGGGGGTGTCACTTCTCCTCTCTGGGTTTCAGTTTGCTCATATCGTAAATGGGAATATTCAAACTTTGTAGGGTGAGATGAAGGATAAGATGAGATGATGCACAAAATATAATAACCAAGTATTTACTAGACAAAAATCATTACTATAACTGTTCTTTCTTGAGGAAGCCATAGGCTGCATTTAAATGTTCTGCAGAGCTGACTGCCTCTTGGACTCAGGATCGTGCTAAGTATTTGTTTCGGAAAGACCCTGCCCCCGCCCCGCTCCAACCCCACAATTTTCATTCTATTTCAGATGTTTGCTTGTGTGTTCTCCACTGCTCAAACCCAGGTGGGCATTCTGCAACAAAATGTCTTGAGTAAGACATTTTTATGGTTAAAATGACCAAAATACAACTCAAATGGACTTTCTAAAAAGAGAATAATTTATTTTGGCTCACCAACATCAAAATTCACAAGAGATTGCTTCAGGTATGGCTTGATCCAGGCTCAAAGAAAGCTCACAGGATCTTAGTTTCTCTGCATCTCTACCTTCCCCTAGGCTTCAGCTGCCCTGATGGTAGCAAGATAGTGAGCTCACTTCTCCCAGATGCCCAAACCCATAAGAAGCTAGAACCTTTCTCTCCCAGCCAAAGGCTTTATTGGTTCTGATTAGGTTACCTGCTTGTTTCTGAACCAATCATTATGGTGGGAGAGGGATATGGGCCACGTTGATTGGCTTAGGCCAGGCAGGACCTATTTTTGGAGGTAAGTGTACAGTCAATCCCATGCAAACCCCACTGTTGGAGGAAATGTGGATTTTGGAGATCATCAGTGCCAGAAGAGGGTAAGGGGTAAAATGATGCTGGGGCTGCAATCAACTGATGTCTCAACATTTGTTTTCAAATAAATAACACATTTTCCATTCTAAACTCAGCAATATAGCAGGATTGAAGGAGCCTCTCCCTCTCTTTCTGTCTGAACTCATTCCCAGTGCCATGTTGCCTGAAAATAACAAGGTTGAAGTCAGAGTGATGAATGGGGGCAACATTGACTCGGTGGTAATTTTGCCTGGAAGCCGTAGCTATTTTGGGCTTCTGCTGAGCCCTGGTTTAGCTTAGCTGGTTAGACAGCGGGGCTCATGAGGTCAAGGGTATGAAGAAGGAGCAGAAGCATGGGAATGGCAGCAGAAGTCCTGGATCCTGATCATGCTCTGCCACTTTTCAGCCAGAAACCTTGAGCAAGTCACGTATCACCATCTCCATGTCTCCCTCAAATGTCCTTTTATCCTGTCTCACCTCCTCCACTAGGTCACCCCTACACATCTCTCATCCCCAGACTGCCTGCCCATCTCAAGACTGCGTGGGATGCTCCTCCACATGCCTGTATAGCCTTAGACTTCTGAGTTCAAATCCTAGTTTTCCCACTTACTTACTGAATTGACTTTGGACATGTTTATCAATTTCATTGTGTCTCAGTTTCCTTGTCTGTCAAATGGAGATACTGTGACTAGAACCTATCTCATGGGGTTGTTGCAGTGATTGCAATGGATAATTTATGTAAGCATTTAACACAGGGCTGGGCTCAGCAAATGCTAGCTTGAAAGAATGGTTCTGAAATCCAAGTGGAATAACAAGCCTATGAAATAAAACTTCTCCCTCACTGTGAAAGATACATGGAGCTGTATTTGTATCATCCTCTCCTGCACCTCAGTATCTAGCAATGTGCCTGGTGTATAGCAAGTGCTCAATACAATTTGTTAAATCAGTGTCCTACTTCAGCCTGTTCTCGGGTAGTAGTCCTCAATCTCTGGGCCACATAGCAGACGGTGAGCAGTGGGCCAGTGAACAAAATGTCCTCTGTATTTACGGCCACTCTCATCACTCACATTACTGAGCTCTGCCTCCTGTCAGATCAGCGGTGGGATTAGATTCTCATAAAAGCACAAACTCTATTGTGAAGTGTGAATGTGAGGGATCTAGCCTCAATCTCATAAGGGTTGCATACTCCTTATGAGAATCTAATGCCTGATGATCTTTCACTGTCTTCCATCACCCTTAGATGGGACTATCCAGTTACAGGAAAACAAGTTCAGGGCTCCCACTGATTCTACATTGTGGTGAGTTGTATAATTATTTCATTATATGTAACAATGTAATAATAGAAATAAAGTACATAAAACATGTAATGCATGGAATCATCCAGAAACCACCCACCCCCACCCCCTGGTGGGTGGGAAAATAGTCTTCAGTGAAACCAGTCCCTGGTGCCAAAAAGGTTGGGGACCTCCTGTCAGAATTGCAAAATGAGGCTATCCATGAGCCTCGACAGAAACGTCAAGTTTGAAAGGCCAGTGTGAGCTGGTAGGAGGAGGCTTCCTGTGTGACTGATTCGAGCAGTGCCAAAGTCACTCCTCTTCTTGAAATCCCGTTCTTGGCTCTCTCTGCTTCCCGCCCACCCAGAGCTTGGAGTTTGGGAAGACCCTTCTGACATGCAAACATCTACATAAAAATCCACGATCATCTTCTCACTGGCTTTGAAGAGCTCGCTAGACTGGCAGCATGTAGGGGAACAGGGCACAGGACAGCATGTTTTCCTGGGTCACGGTGGAGGGATGAAGAAGTCAGGGAGAGGCTACCTCGCTGGGTGAGATGAAAGGTGGCCAAAGAGCACACTGTTGGTTTTGCCCAGAACTTGACTGGCAGTGACTCTGTAAATTTGGTTGACAGTGTTGATATAACACCCCAAACAAGGTCTCCACTATTTGAGCAGCACATTAAAGACCCAAGGGAGGTTATTTTACTTGGCAGCTTCCCCTCAGGGTGGCCAAGAAGCTGAAGGCAGAGGCTGTGTTCCCAAAGCCTTCTTGTACTGGGAAAGGGAAAATAAGCCCCGCAGAACCTGTGGCAGGCAGCTTGCTTTTCTCCTCCCAGAGGCATCCTCTGAGCTGTATGCTGGCAGTGTTCTCTAGCCAAAGAAAATGTCCCGGATGTATGTGTGTGAGCTTGCATGTGTGTCTTCCAAACAAGAACCACCTTTCAGCCTTACTTTTATTTTTTTTCTGTTATGGGTTAGTTTTAGCACAATTTATTGCTTAGCTAAGTTAGGAAACTCACTTAATGCACATCCAGCACCATGCTGTGTACTCACTACACACACAGAGAAACAGGGAAATCAGTGATCATAATGACACTGATGATGGTGATGACAAAGACGATGACAAGACAGCAGCGATGATGATGGTGATGATGTAAACATCACTGCCGCTGAGGATGGCAGGGATGATGACATTGACAACAATGATGACGATGATGATCATGAGAACAAAAATCTATTGCCCAGTACTCTTCTAAGTGCTTCCATTTAACTTACTAATTTATCTAAGTCCCACATCACTCCGTGAGAAAGGATCGGTGATCATTGAGTCCGTCACTTGCTAGTTATATGCTGCTGGGCAAGTTACTTCACCTCTCAGAGATCCAGTAACCCTATCTATAAAATGGAAATAAAAATAGCGGTTCTAGGTAACATGCTTAGTCAATGCCTGACACGATGCAAGTGTTCCAGAGATCAAAGTGATTCTTACGCAGCCCCACTTGATCCTCCTGTCCACTCTGTGAAAGAGGAAGTATTTTTATGACCCTGATTTTAGAGAATGGTGGGCAGGTTCTCCCAGCTGGGAATGGCTGAGTTGGGGCTCAAAGCTAGTCATGGGGTTTCAGTCCTGTGTGCTTGCAGAAGCTGTTTTAGGCAACTCTGCAGGGCTATTTCTGATCCACAAGGGTCCCTGGGCGAAGGCTGGGCTAAAGGTTCACACGAGACCAGACCGGCTTCAGAGTAAACAGAGCAGCCTTCAGCCAGGGTAAAGATGAGCCAAGGTGGGAGAGGCTGGTACTTTTGTGCTCATGAAATGAATCGCCGGGTACCTCGACTAGTATGGGTGGCAGAGACACAAGTCACTCAAATCTCTTACCTCCCACCTAACAAGGCTGATGGTGCTTCTTGATTTGGAGCCAAAAGAACCTAGATAGTTTTTCAGTTCTGCAAATGCACAGATATCCATGCTGCTGGAATTACACCATCCATTATGGTGGCCGCTGGCTACATATGGCTATTGAGCATCTGAAATACGGCGAGACTGCAGTAAGGTGTGCTGGACATGTGAAATACACATCAGATTTTTAAATCTTGGCATGAAGAAAAGACTGTGAAACATCTCATTAACAATGCCTTACACTTATGTTAAAATGACATTTTAGATCTAGTAGATTAAATATATTATCAAAATTAATTTCACCTGTTCCTTCTTCGTTTTTTTAACATGACTTCTAGAAGATTTTAAGTTATATCTATGGCTCATATTGTATTTCTCTGCTCTATAGTTTGTAGTCTACCGAGGTGATTAAACAGCTGGATTAAGAGTTTCCATCCTAGAGTCAAACAGAGCTGAATTCAAATCCCCATTTCACCTCTAACCAGCTGTGTGACCTTGGGCAAGTTGCTTCCCTTCTCTGGGCTTCAATGTACCTGTCTATAAAATAAAGGCAAATATTTGGGAAGATTTTTGTCAAACTGTATAATTTTAAATAAGAATTCTTTTTATTCCTAAACAAAAAAGAAATACTATCAGGAACGCTGGCAACTATTATTGATGAGGAATTCTGCTTGTCTTGAGAAAGGATGGGCTTTGCATTCAGTCAATTCAAATCCAGCCAGAAGCACAGAGATGAACCATGGTAGAGAATTAATATATTGTTTCTGGAGATTTTGGAAATCCTGAGGACTCCCTTGAACCCTAGTGGGCTGTCAGAGACCTCTAAGAAGCTGGAACTATGGGAAAGGAAGGGGGACCATGATCTCTTTCAACATTCACATCTTACAGACAGGTCAATGGATGACCAGAATTTAGGTAGCTTGTTCAAGATCGCACAGCGAATAGGTGGGAGAACCTATCCAGGGTCTGGCTCATGATTACTTGCTATACTTTGTCATCATACCCAATTATCACAAAAGTCCTATTTTTAGCCCTATTTAAAGATGAAGAAACAGGATCAAAGAGGTTAAGGCACTTGTCTATGGTCACACAGCTCCAAGTGGCAGAAGCGGCATTCAATGCCAGATATACTGGGCTAAAGAGTGTCCCTCAAAATTCCATGTCCATCTGGAACCTCAGAATTTGATCTTATTTGGAAATAGCGTCTTTGCAGATATAACTAGTTAAGTCAAGGTCATACTGGATTCAGGTGGGACCCAAACTCAGTGACTGGTGTCCTTATAAGAGGAAACAGAGACAGGCAGACACACAGAGATAATGCCATGTGAAGACAGAGAAAGGTCAGCGTCACACCTCTATAAGCCAGCAAATGCCAAAGATCACCAGCAACTGCTGGAAGCTGGGAGAGCAGCATGGATCAGACTCTTCCTCAGTGCCTCCCAAGAGGACCCACCCTGCCACCACCTTGATTTTGGACTTCTGGCCCACGGAGCTGTGAGAGAATGATTTTTTGTTGTTTTAAGCCACCCAGTTTGCACCACATTGTTGGTGCAGCTTTAGGAAGCTAACACACCAGGTGCTATGGTGTGAACGTTTGTGTTCTCCAGATTCACAAGCTAATGCCCTAATCTTCAGTGAGAGGTGATTAGGTCATGAATGAGATTAGAGATCTTGCAAGAAGAGACAGGAGATAGCTTGCTTCCCCTCCTGTCCTCTCTCTCTGCCATGGGAAGACACAGTGAGAAGACCAGGAATTGGAAATCCTGAGGGGTCCCTTGAACCCTAGTGGGCAGTCAGAGACCTCTAAGAAGGTGGAACGATGGGAGAGGAAGGAGGACCATGATTTCTTTCAATATTCATATCTTACACTGGACCTGCTGGCATCTTGATCTTGGACTTCCCAGACTCCAGAACTATGAGAAATAAATGTGTGTTGTTTGAGTCCCCTAGGCTAGAGGGCTAAGACACTTTGTGGCTTCACTGTCAAAGCCCCAGCTCATCCCGGGGCACTGTCGAGATGTCCTCCTCCCATCCTCAGTCCAGACCCTCCCACCAGCCTCCAGCCTGAGCAGCTGCCAAGCCTCAGAGTGGCCCCACTGGCTCTGGGCTGTGAGAAAGGCCTTCTGCTCCAGGCATGGTGAGCTCTTGCAAATTACTGTTTTCAGTTGAAAAGAGGCTCCAGAGGGCTCTTCAGCTGCTCAGCAGGAGACGTGAAGGCTCTTGAATTAACTCAGAGAATCAGAAGCTTCTATGGCTGATGGCCAGTAGGGTCCCCCACCCTCCCTGCCTTCATCCTATCCCTTGGTCAGGCCTGGGAGGGGCAGTGATGCCTCTGGGGGTTCCCACAAGAGCAGCCTTGGTGGAGGCCAGATCCAAGTTGCCTGTGGACTGATTGGCAGGTGGATGCTGGGGTCAGGGGATGTTGAATGAGGCTCTGCTGTTTCCAGAGGATCAGCATCCTTCTGACTCCTGTGGTGAAGGGGCCTAAGTGGGCTTCCTGTCCAGCCAGGCATCCTGTCAGTGGTCTGTACACACAGTGAGCCTTTATTTGGTCCAATCAGAGGGCAGGAAGCCATTGAGGAAGAGCTGGTTCCTGGCTCATTCTGTGTGTGTGCCAGGGACTGTCAGGGGTTTGAATACCCTTGCCCTACCAGGTGATCTGGCATAAACTCACCTCTATCTCCACCTTAGCTTGGGCCATTCTCCCCAAAGCCTGTTGTGTGCATTCATCCAACCACGCTCCTTGAACGCGGGCTGTTTGCCAGGCCCTGTTATGCACGTTACAGCATTATCTCATTTGATCTTTTCAAACCCCTGTGCTGAATTATGATCACTGACCCCACTTGACAGATGACAAAACCGAGGCCAGTCACTTGCCCAAGTTCCCAGAGCTGAGAAGTGGCCGAGCAGGATTTGGATGTTAGTCTGTCCTGCGTCGAGTCCACACTCCTTCCCGTAGTAGTCTGGGCAGCTTCTCCACTTTCCACCCACACTCCCTCCCCACGCATGTAGGCATCTTGCCCTTAAAAATATTCCAGGTTGAAGCTGCCTTACATAGAGTGTGATAATTAAGAGACTGGGCTCTGGTGTCAGACGTTTGCAGGCTCAAAACTCAGCTCTACCACCTGCCAGCTGAGTGCCTCAGTTTCCTCACCTGTGAAATAATCATGGATCTTGATTCGGAGGCTCCTGCAGGGATTTGGTGAGTGAATGTGGGAACAGCCTGGCACTTAGTACATGAGTCCCCACATGGTAGCCAGAGTCGGATGTGATTGCTGGACAGTGTCCTCCAAACCCAGGAAGCTAATGAACACTGGTTCACTCTTACTGCCAGACTGTGCTCATCCCACAAAATGTCTTTGAGCTCCTAATTTTATTTATTTTTTATTTTTTAGAGATAGGGGTTTGCTCTGTTGCCCAGGCTCAAGTGTAGCGGCACAAGCATAGCTCACTGCAGCCTCAAACTTCTGGGCTCAAGGGATCCTTCCACCTCAGCCTCATGAGCAGCTAGGACTACAGGTGCATGCCACACACTGGCTAACTTAAAAAAATGTATTTGTGGTTTGCAGAGATCGGGTCTTGCTTTGTTGCCCAGGTTTGGTCTTAAACTCCAGGTTTCAAGGAATCCTCCCGCCTCAGTCTCCCAAAGGGCTAAGGTTATGGGTGTGAACCACCATGCTCTGCCTCCTTGAGCTTCTGTTTACTTATTTATTTATTTGATGGAGTCTCACTCTGTCATCAGGCTGGAGTACAGTGGCGCGATCTTGGCTCACGGCAACCTCCGCCTCCCAAGTTCAAGCGATTCTCCTGCCTCAGCCTCCCAAGTAGCTGGGATGACAGACGTGCACCACCAGCTAATTTTTATCTTTTTAATAGAGACAGGGTTTCACCATGTTGGCCAGGATAGTCTCGATCTCTTGACCTCGTGATCCACCTGCCTCAGCCTCCCAAAGTGCTGCTATTACAGGCCTGAGCCACTGTGCCTGGCCTCCTTCAGCTTCTAAAATGGAAATGTGTCAGGCACTGTGGTAGGAGCCACAGACACAGAGGGGAAAGAGACAGACTCGCCCCTCTCTTCAGAGTGCTGATGGTGGCCTTGGAAGAGGGGGATCCTCAGCTGAGAATGCATCAGCTTTCTTTGTATAAGCAGGTGATTCTTCACAGGGGACAATTCCCCCACTGCCCAGAGAGACATTTGGCAATGTCTAAAGACAGGTTTGCTTGTCGTGACCGGTGGGTGTTGCCAGCAGGCAGCGGGCAGGAATGTTTCTAAACATCCTTCGATGCACAGAACGGGACAGCTCCCCCTCATCAAAGAAGCATCCAGCTCAAAATGTCAGTAGTGCAGAGGCTGAGAAATGCTGGGGCATGTACAACTGAGCCCCGTGAGCACTCTGTGGCCTCTGCACAGAGACCCCAGGGTCCCGCAGACTAAAAGAGAGGAAGCGTGTGCCCCCACCACCCCCTTCCAACCTGTCTTCTCCCATCAGCTCCTTCCAGCCGGATAATCAGGCCTCCCTTCTGTTTAATAGGATCCAGGCCGCTGAGGCAAATGTAAAAACAAAACCCTGTGCAAATGTGTTTTTGTGTAAACACAGCAGGAGGTGACGACTGCCTGCAGAGAAAGAACCCTGTGGCTGGTACTTCTCAGAGCAAAAATAACCCCAATGTTACTGCTCTGGGAACAAAGCAGGCAATGGGATGAGGGTTGAGTGGGAACCCAGGTGTTCCTGGGAGTCATCCCTGCCCCACGAAGCCCTCCCATCTCCAGGTGAAACTTTCAGGCGCCTGGGATAAGTGAGCAGGTGTGAATCCTCTTGGAAGCATCCCTTCCTTAAGGGAAGCAGCCAGCATAGGACAAAAAAAGCACAATGGGTTATTGTGACATTTTTCTTAATGCTTTGTATTGAATGTAATTTACCTACAGTAAAATGCACCTATTTTAGTGTATAGTTTGGCAAGTTTTGACACATGTGTACAACCATGTAACCTCTACTGCCATCAAAAGGTACAAAAGTTCCATCGCCCTCAACAATTCCTCTCTGCCCTTCTGCAGTCAATCCCTCTCCCATCCCTCGCCCCTGGCAACCACTGATCTTGTTGTCTTTTTTTTTTCTATCATTACTAGAATGTCATATAAATGGAATCATAATAGCCTTTGAGTCTGGTTTCTTTCACTAGGCATAATGCATAATGCCTTTGAGGTTTATCAGTGCTGTTGTGTCATCCGTAGCTGGTTCCTTTTCATGGCTGAGTAGTACTCCATTGCATGGAGGCACCACAATTTGTTCATTCACCATTTGGTTGTTTCATTTTTGACAATTATGAATAAAGTTGCTATACATGTTTGCATGCAGGTTTTTGCCTGAGCATGGCTTTTTACTTCTCTTGGGCAAATACCTAGGAGTAAGGGTGGACATTTAACTTTTTAAGAAACCGTCAACTGTTTTCCAAAGTGGCTGCATACGCTTTTGCATTCCCACCATAGATGGATGGGAACTCCAGTTGCTCCGCATCCTCTCCAGCACTTGGTATTAGTCTTTCTTTTTTGGTTTTTATTTGAGCTATTCCAGTATGATGTGTGTGTACTGGAATTTAAAAAACTCCTGTCTAGACAATTAGAACAGCCCATGTGAAAGTGATTAGAGGTGACTGAAAAAATCAGATGTGTGGTGGCATCTCGTTGTGGTTTTAATTAAAGCCGGATGGCTGAGTTCTGTGGTCCTGGCAGGAGGCAGCTGATGTCAGTTCTTATTAGCACGAGTTCTGTAAGCCATCCCAGCTCTGCTGCTTGCTGGTTCTATGACCTCGCATCCATTATTCAATGCTCTGAGCCTCAGTTTACTCCTCTGTTAAATGGGGCTTGTATTAGTATTTCTCACTGGTAATATTATGAGCTATAGAAAAATTAGTATGTCTATATATGTAATATATATTATGTGTATTATTTTATATAGATATATTTTTAAAATACTAAAGAGGACTGGTGTGAGAGTTAGACAAAGCAATGTGGAGATAGCCGTCATGGTGCCTGGCCCAGAGTGAGGGCTACTGCTTGTTAGAAGTCACTGTGATTATAGCTACTGGGCACTTGCTGCGTATTTTAAAAGCAGTAAGTATAGTGAGTGCAGCCAGGCTTACCCAGTCAAATCCTGGCTCTGCCTCCTACGCCCTAGCTGTGTGAACTTGGGCAAGTTACTGAAGCTCTCTGGGCCTGGGCCTCTGATTCTACACCTGTAAAATGAAGATAATTATAGTGTCTGTCTCAAGGGTTTTTTATACGACATAAGTGAGTTTAAATGTAAGGGTCCAGCTTCCTTCGTTCAACATTGTTCAGCATTTATGAGGCTCAATGGCTAGGTGGGGTGGCTTACACCTGTAATCCCAGCACTGTGGGATTTGAGCTTGAGCTCAGGAGTTCAAGACTAGCCTGGGCAAATAGTGAGACCCTGTCTCAAGAATGTACAAAGCAAATCCAAGGTGACAGAAGTTAGAAAAGTGATGGCCTCTGGGGAGGGCAATTTGCGGGAGGGGATAGCAGAGAGCCTCTAGAGGCCCAGGGAATGTCCACAGTCTTGATCTGGGTGGGTCAACTGGGTGAGTACATATGTGAAATTCCAGCGCACTTAAGACTTGTTCATTTTTACCATGCCACATATAAATTCTCTTATTAAAAAAAAAAGAAAAAGAAAATGTGGAGGTCCTGTGCAGAGCACTAGTGTATTAGTTTGTTAGGGTTACTGTAACAAAACACCACACACTGAGTGGCTTAATGACTGAAATTTGTTGTTTCACAGTACTGGAAGCTGGAAGTCCAAACTTAAGGTGTCAGCAGGGTTGGTTTCTCTGAGGTGTGTACGGAAAGGATTTGCTTCCCACCCCTCCTTGGCGTAGGTGGCCATCTTCTCTATGTCTTCATAGCATCTTCCCTCTGGATGTATCTGTCCTGATTTCCTCCTTTTGCAAGGACACTAACAAAAGGGCGTGGTGGTGACCAGCATCCGTGGTGACCAGCATATGAAAAGCATACCCACTAATAAAAAGTATCAGTCACTCATTCATTGACCTACGAGCACCATTGAATCTCTCTGCATGGTGAAACTCTGGCTCACTTCTCGGCATTTGCCTGACCCTTCAAATGGTGACAGGACTATTCCTTGCTATGCACTATACACCAGATACTTTAACCAATTTCTCCTCAGTCACACACACATCTGTCAAGATGCGATCTATGGCTGAATCATTGGACATCTACATGCCAATGGGGCATGTAGGTATTCTTTATCTGCTTATTTTTACATGTAGGTCAAGATGTGTACTATGGATCCTACACCTTCCTAGAAACTTCAAACACTGGTTTATTCTTCTATTCACAGTAATAGCAACATTGTTCATAGGCTACCTGTCATATTAGGTTAAAGCACACCCCAATGACCTAATTTTAACTGGATTACCCCTGTGAAGAGATTGTCTCCAAAGGTCACACTCCAGGGTACTGGGGGTTAGGATGTCAACATATGAATTTGGGGAGACATAGTTCAACCTACAACCACCTACATAGAAAGCACACTCTGCGTAGCAGTTTGTAGTAATTATTATAAGGCATTCATTCTCATTTAATTCTCACAACCTCTGAAGGAGATACTGTCCACTTAACAAGTGCAAACTGAGGCCTGGAAAGGCTCTGGGGTACACGCTGTGTCTCATAGGCACTAACGGTAGGCTGGCCTTGAAGTCGAGGTCCACCTGTCCCCTCACTGAGGATCAAATTCTGATATTTTTTTCCAGCCTCCTCTAATCACTTTCACATGGGCTGTTCTAATTGCCTGGACAGGAGGTTTTTAAACTCTAGTCCCTGGATGAGCAGCATCAAACCTTACCTGGAAGCCTGTTAGAACCGCACATCTTCAGGCCCCACCCAAATCCTGCTGTGTTGGGAACTGGGGAGGGGGGTGGAGCCTGGATTTTAACTAGACCCCCAGAGGATTTGCAAGCACGCTCCAGTCTGGGAACTCCTGCTCTATGCAGCCCCTGAGCATCACACTGTAACAATGAGTTGCCTGATTGGATCAAATCGAAAGGCCAAATCAGATTCCACGTGAAACATAGAATGCAGCAACCACGCGGCTAATGGCCAGTAGCTTTCTCTGGCCTGGAAGGTCTTCTTCTCTCTGATTCAGGAGACTTTAAGGACCAACTTGCTGTGTGAGGCCTCCCTTCTGTCGGGTAGGATTGGCGGTTGTACTTGAGATTGCCTCAGGTATGGTCTGATCCAGATGATCATCCAGGAATGATGATCTTGGCAATGAGCTAGCCACAGAGGAGAGGGGAAGACCAAGCCCCAAGGAGTGCATGTTTCCTTCGGGGGAGTGAACTTCAGTACTAGAGGCAGTGGCGTCACTAAAATCCCTCTGGAGCCACACAGCCCTAGGTGGAAATTCCAGCTCTGCCACTTATGACCTGTGTCACCTTGGGCAAGTTGCTGGATCTATCTGGGCCCCAGTTTCTCATTTGTATAATGGGGAGAATACCACTCACCTTATAGAGTCATGGTGAACATTAGAAAATACACATTTCAGGGTTCTGGAATCCAAACAAGTAAAATTGGGATTATTTGTATTTGAAATTAAGACAGACCCCAAGATTTTACAAGCTAAAAAATAAGATTGTCATTTTCCTGATGGCAGGGGACACGTCATCTTCATGGATGAATTCATAGCACCTGACATACAATAGGTACTCAGTAAATGTTTGTTATGATACAAAAGCATGCTGCCCTCTGCAGTGGAGAATATTTGGCTCCCACTGATCAGAATAGAGCTCTTTTCAGCCAAGGAGTGAGAAATTTTCCCCAGAGATCATGCATTTGTGCAGTCTGTGCAGGATATTCTCGCTGTGGATAGATTCCCTTGGCTCCGCCCAGGCCCATGGGACAAGCCTTGGCTTGCCAAGTGGCTGTCACTCAGTGAATGTTTGTTGAGTGAATGGATAAACTAGTTTGACTATTGGGGGAGGGAGCAGTAAGTAGGAACCAAAACACATTTTAAGGTAGTTTTTATTTTTGTGTTTTACTAAGCAGGAACCAGAGGAACAGAAAGTTCAGCCCACCTGCCCCGGCCCACACAGTCATTAGAATGAGGTTATAAGGTGGGGACAGGAAGAAGGAAAGTTTGAGACCACAGCTCAAACCTCACTCAGCTCTCACAACCGCGAGCACCCACTACATCATTTGCAGGGTGCAAGGCAAAATGAAAATACAGGGCTCCTTCTTCAGAAAGTATTAAGAATTTCTAGAAAGCGATGGCAGAGCTTTAACCCGAGCACGGAGGCCTTCTGGGCGCTGGGTCTTGAGGAACCACGCAGTGCAGGTTGTGAGCCTATGAAAATGCCCCTGCAACCACTTCCTCTTGATGGGGAATCCCAACTCAGAGAGGCCTGAAATGTCACCTGGGGCACCCAGCCTGTCCTGTAGGCGAGTGCAGATTCAAGCCCACGAACCTTAGTGGTCATCTGGTTGACCTCTTCATGGGACTAGCCTGTTTGACTCCCTGTGCACTGCCATGGGCATGTCCTGTGCTGTCTACGGGGACTGAAAGGAGCTTCCCTGTCGCCTCAGGAACCTGACATGCTGCAGCCGTCAGCATCCTATTCCAGCCCTCGTGCCTCGCTCTTCCTCCCTGGGATGCAACCAGACAGACCTTCTTCCCTCCCACCCTGGCGGATTTATTCCTGGGGGTGTGTGGGCGGATGCGTGTTTGTGTGGGGGTGTTCATCTAAATTTAAAGACATCATGACAGCAAAGACCTATTAATGTTGGGCCTGGTAAGGACTCTCTTTTAAAAGAATCGCAAATAAATTAAGAGATAAAGGACCGCCCCAGTTCTAACTTCTGTCCCTGTTCCACCTTGCTCTGTGCCTGTCAGTCCTCTGGCCTTGGATAAGAAGAGTAAAGGACGGCCGGGCGCGGTGGCTCACGCCTGTAATCCCAGCACTTTGGGAGGCCGAGGCGGGTGGATCACGAGGTCAAGAGATCGAGACCATCCTGGTCAACATGGTGAAACCCTGTCTCTACTAAAAAACTACAAAAAATTAGCTGGGCATGGTGGCACGTGCCTGTAATCCCAGCTACTCAGGAGGCTGAGGCAGGAGAATTGCTTGAACCCAGGAGGCGGAGGTTGTGGTGAGCCGAGATCGCGCCATTGCACTCCAGCCTGGGTAACAAGAGCGAAACTCCGTCTCAAAAAAAAAAAAAGAGTAAAGGACATCAACTGGGCCTAGATGCCTGTTGGGGACCCTGAGAGGTGGCATCTAGTATCCACTTACACGTCTGGAAAATGGAGGCTCAGAGAGGTGACATGCCATTGTTAAGGGGTTTTTGTTTATTTGTTTGTAGAGACAAGGCCTCACTCTGTTCTCCAGACTGGAGTGCAGTGCCATAGTCATGGCTCACTGCAACCTCAAATTCCTGGGCTTAAGTCTTGCCAAGGTCTTGAGTTAGAAAGTGATAGAGATGGACGAGGACTACTACACATTCCAGAACTCAGCTTCCGCCGAGCCATAGCTGCCCCTATTGATACAAACATGCAAATAACAATGACTGTGGCTGTGCTGAGGCCTGGGAATTCACCTGTCCCCATGGTAAGCATTTTAAACAGTTAACTGCAGCTAACTTTGTCAATACCCAGATGCTTTGCGTGCCGTATTCTCATCCCATTTTATGGGCAAGGAAGGATCTAAGGCTTTGAGAGATTAACTGGTTTTCTCAGCTTCTCACTGCCGTTAAGTGATGAAGCCAAGATTCAAACCCAAGTCTAACTGACATCAAAACTCATGCTCTGTCTCTTTCTTGAAATCCCAGCTAACTATGGAAAACAAAAACACAGGTCAGCAAAATGAGAAAATTAATTACGCCTAAACCTACCTCCAAGAGGTAACGTCTTTCTGTATATCGATGTGTTTCCAACCATCTTGTCTTTCTCTGCCAGAGGGGAGGTTCTTGCTCCTGGCAGCTGACCTTGCTGTTCTGTAATTGCCGGGCAATTTAGAGATGACTTGAAATTTATAATTCATGGGCATGTCTTTCATCCTGGTCACTGGAAGGCAGCAAGGCATGACTGTCTCCCTGGGAGAATTTCAACCTTGACATGGGAGGAGATGAGAACATCTTAGAAGCTTAGAACAAAATTTCAGAAATGGAGAGCCCACCAACATTGAAACTATAAACCAAAAACTATCTGAGACAGGTCTCAATCAATTTAGAAGTTCATTTTGCCAAGGTGAAGGGCATGCCCAGAAGAGAGGTCTGCGCCTTTTCAAGGGGAAAAGCAAGCTGGAGGGAAAGAGGGTATGGTCATGGTACTAAACACACAGGTTGCAAGAGACAAGGAGCAGGTAGAGGAACAGTCAATTATGTTATTTGTCTCCCACTCAGTAAATCGGCACTTTACATAAGATAAGGTGAACACCAAGTAGCTCCCTGTGAAGATATTTCACCTTTTATCTGTACCTATCTGCTTAGGAACAAAAGGAGAAGCTTTCTTGCCTGACTCAGCTTCCAGCATAACTTTTTCCTCCTTTTGGCATAATTTTTTGTTTTCCTTGCACAGAATGGACCCTAGTATCCCAGCATAGAGTGCTGGAAGTTGGGGATCCTAGCATAGAACCTCACAATAGAATCTTATGATGGAGAGCCGGGATGGAAATCTTAGAAAGGAGCTCTAGAATCTGGCATGAAAACTTTGTAAGCCTGGAGTCAGATGAGTCCATGGGCAATGTTCTGGTTCGCTCTCCTGTTTATTCACAAGGGCAAGGTCTAGAACAATGTCTGGAGGTGTTTTTCATGGTCACAACCTGAGGAAAGGGGAACAATACAGGCATCCGATAGGTGTGAGCCAGGGATGCTGTCAACCACTCCACAATGCACAGAACAGCTCCCTCCAACAACAGATTATCCAGTTCAAAGTGTCAGCATCACCAATGATGAGAACCTCTGGTGTTGACTTTTCAAGATGTGTGCTGCTTTATTCTTTTGACAATCCCAGGGGAAGAAGAAACCACATTCAGTCAGAATGAGAAATCCAATTTCTAGTTTGAGCTCCAAGACTAACCGTGTTTTAAGGCAAGTCCCATGGTGTCTGCTGTCTCTCACTCATGAAGTGAGAATAAGGCCTTCCGCCATGTATTATAAATGGGTATGGACTGATAGGGCTGGTTAACTCTGCGTATGTGCTGGGGCTGAGGGAAATGACAGGCATGGGGCTGTGAACATGTTCAGCATGCATGAGCCTCCGCACACGTGTGTGGCCTCCTGCCACCTTCTCTGTGGTACGATGGTGTCCAGGTGACATCTTCATGGATGAAGGTGTCAGTCAGTTTCTGGCAGTCATAGCTTGCATGTGAGGGGACATCTCCCTGTTGGATGCCAGCAGAACTCCTCGGGCCACTGAAGGCTTGGGAACCCCTTGCCTTCTGTGCGGGCTCTGAGCATTCAGAGGAGAAAGGCTCTCTTGTACAGAAGGCCTCGAATCACCCTTTTTGCCCCACAGAAAGGAGACCCCGAGGTCAGAGGTCAGAGGGCTGCCCTTCTACAGAAGACAATGTCACATAGAGGTTAGGATTAAGGGCCTGGAGTCAGGCAGGCCTGGGTTGAGTCTTGTTCTGCCACTCACCAGCTCTGGCCTTTGGCAAGTTGACTGACCTCTCCAGACCTTGCTTTTCTCATCTATAAAGTGAGATTAAACCCAACTTCGCACACAGAACCCCCGGGGAGAGGCAGTGGCACAGGGTACATGGCAGATGTTGCTCCTTCTCAGGAGTGTGCCAAAGCTGAAGGCTGGGATTCAAGAAAATGAGTCTGGGTGGAGTCACCCTCCACCTCCCCTTTAGGCCTCAGCTGCCCCATCTGTCAGTGATGACGCCAACCTGGAGGTTATGAAGAGTATGTCCTCCTGCTTTGATGGCTCTGAGCCCACCTCTCGCTCCTACTCTGAGCCAACAGCAGGTGCTGGCAACCCCTCCAAGGGCACAAGGTTCTCCAGGGAGGAAGAGAACTTGAACCTACAGAGGTGGGCTGGGGATCACAGAGCCACCTCTCTACCACCCCCGCAAACACACAGACACACTTGGACAGAAAGACTGGGCTTGGGCGATTTGGGGGTGGGACAGCAGTTCTTTTTCACTCCTGGTGGAAAGTTCCTCTCTGGGGAAGAGCTGCTAATGGGTGCTGTCACTGTTCCTAAATTAGAGTTCAGTCCACCGTGGTCAGTGTGGAACCAACAAATGGCAATTTGCTCATGTTTGCGGCTGGGAGCCATAGGGGCTGCCAGGCAGCAGCGTGTGCTCTGGGAAGAAATCTGCAGGGCAGGAACCAGCTCAGCCCTGGCCTGGCTGTGTGACTCTGGGTCGCTCTTCCAGACTCTCTGAGCCCCGGGGTTCCTCATCTGTAAAACAGCTGACTTGAACTAGCTGGTGTCTAAGGGCCCTTTGAACTCTAGGATTCTATGGTATCATCATCATCATAATAATCTTGGTAATAGCTAAAAAGTATTGAGCACTTACTTGGGTCCAGGCCTAGGTGAGGCATTTTGTATGGACAGAGGTTATTTCATTCAAGTTTCTCTGAGCCTCAGTTTCCCCTTATGTAAAGGGAGACTGTTTTGCTAGGTGTTGGATCGCCAGCTTTCTTGTAGCTGTCACTTGCTCTAAGGAAGAAGCTGAGTGACTGAGAATGGCCTTTGAGCTCTGAAGAGGGACAGGGTGAGCTCCTTCAGTGGTCCTAAGCCCCTTCCCCATAATCTCTATGTCAGCTTCCATTGCTGATGAAAATTAAGGGTCAGCAAATACTTTCTGTAAAAGGCCAGACGGTAAATATTTTCGGCTTTGAGGGTCACATTCCCTTGAGCCCCAGTCAGAAAGAAATTCTAGATGCTCCCACAAGCCCTGCCAAGCACCTGGACCTTAGCCCTTTCTAAGCTCCAGCAATCAACAAGCATTTTTCAGCTCAGCCTCTGAGAAGTGGTCACATCCCACTGGGAAAGGAATGTCCGCATTATATTCTTTTTTTTTTTTGAGACAGAGTCTCACTCATGTTACCCAGGCTGGAGTGCAATGGTGCGATCTCGGCTCACCGCAACCTCCACCTCCTGGGTTCAGGCAATTCTCCTGCCTCAGCCTCCTGAGTAGCTGGGATTACGGGCACGCACCACCATGCCCAGCTAATTTTTTGCATTTTTAGTAGAGACGGGGTTTCACCATGTTGACCAGGATGGTCTCGATCTCTTGACCTTGTGATCCACCCGCCTCGGCCTCCCAAAGTGCTGGGATTACAGGTGTGAGCCACTGCGCCCGGCCCGCATTATATTCTTTAGGAGACAGGCTCCGGTTGCACTGCAGCTCAGGAGCAGCCTGAGCAGAAACCACGGGCCCTTGCGGGATGGACCCCCACCAACCCTTTCCACCTGCCAGTCTCTTCATGGTGTCTCCTGCTGCCTGGGACATTCTTGCCCCAGATCCTCCCATGACTGTCTCCTTGTCATTTTGCAGATCTCAGCTCAAATGCCTTCTTCTGAGAGGCTTGGGAATCACCCTACTACATGCAGTTTCCTCCTATTCTCCACTGCTAGGACTTTCCATCACTGTAAAAAATGCATTTGACATTGTGATGCACACACACAAGGCAAAGGTTCACAAAATAACATTTCTCCTTACTGCATATGAGTCAGGGATAGCTTACTCTCCGCCATTCCCTTTCATCCTATCCCAGCCCATCCTATGCCCTCCCTCCTGTCATCCTCCCTGTTCTTGCCATTCCCTATCGATCTGCCCCTTGAGTAAACACTCTGCCCAGAACCAGCAGAGCCATCCATTATCTCCCCCAGACAATTAGTAGCCTATTAAGGAACTCTATGCAAATGTACACTAATTGACCCAAGACACAGCAGCTCCTGGAGAAGAAGGAAGACTCCAGATGGCTTAATGACAGTCATAGAGAAGTCCCCTCAGAAGTCCCTCTTGGGGAAGAAAGTGATCTGCCTTTGGAGAAGGGCCGCCAGCTGCCTCATGGGTCAGCCAGTGGACTGGGTGACCTGAGCAGTGGGTCCCTTTCAGCAAACCACTGGAAAAAGAAGACTGTCAGTTCACCCCTTCATCTCCCTTCAACCTCTGTCCCTTCCTGCAACATGGCCCCTTCCCCAGAGCCCACAGTTTGGATCGTTCACTGACATATACCTCAGTGGGTCTCTGCCTTTTCAAATATGTGATGGTCCCCACTTTTTAAATAGACTTTTAAAAAGTCATTTTAGATTCATAGCAAAATTGAGGGGCAAGTACAGAAAGTTCCCATCTAAGCCCTGGCCCTCCTCCAACAGCCTCCCCCTCCATCAATATCCCACACCAGAGTGGTCCATTTGTTAGTGTCGGTGAACCTGCACTGACACATCATTATCACCCAAGTCCACAGTGTCCATTAGAGCTCACTCTTGGTGTTGGACTTTCTGTGGGTTTGGACAAATGTATAATGACATGTGTCCACCATTATAGTATCATATGGAGCAGTTTCCTGTCCTAAAAATCCTCTACTCTACCTACTCACCCTCCCCCTAGTCCTCACAAGCACTGATCTTTTTACTGTCTCCATAGTTTGGCCTTTTCCAGAATGTCGTATCATTGGAATTGTAGAGCCTGTGGAGTTTTCAGATCAGCTTCTCTCACTTGGTAATATGCATTTAAGCTCCCTCCATGTCGTATAGCCCTGAATAGTTCTCAACTGTCTGGATGTACATACTCCTTTGGGTAAATTCCCATAAGCATGATTGCTGGATTGTATGGTAAGAGTATGTTCTGTTTATGAGTTGCCCTTTGAAGACTAACTGTAGCTAAAGCTTGCTGAGCCCTTTTGGTGTACCTAGCACCATGGTAAGAAAAGAAAAATGAAAAGTTTTCTCATTCGGTGTGTCTGTAACCCTGGAAGGCTTGGTCCTGCAAGCTCAGGAACCAAGGCTTTCTTGGGTCCTTTGTCTCTGTGTTTTTTCTCTGCTCAGCTATTTTCTTCTCCTTCTCTCTGCAGATTTAACTTTTGCTCTTTCTTTGGGCACCTGGTGACAGCTCCTCAGGCTATAGGTCTGTAGTCTAAGTGATCAGCAAAGATGTGAATGTCTCAAATCTCAGCTCCATATTTCCGGGGCCAAGAATGGATTGACCAGTTTCAGATCTACCTATTATCCACCAGCCTACCTATTATCCACCAGCAATGCCAGTGGAAAGGGTAATATGCTACAAATGCGGCCCCAGGGGTCTCCCTCTGCAAGCAAGGGGTGGGTGTCACACACTAGCCAGACTCCCCAAAATGTATCCTCCACACCAACTTAGATAGTCAACAATCATTGCATCAACTCATTGAAACTTTATCTGCTTCTGAAGTCTGGGCAAAGGGTATTGTCACGAGAAGAGGTAAATGTTTTGTTTGGTTGGCCAAAGTTGTGACAGAGAATGACTATCTACTAAGAAACTGTCATGACAGGCTTAGCATACAGGTAAGAGTGCACGCCCCAGAGCCAGATTCCCTAGGCTTGAAGCCTGTTCCATCACTTGCTAGCTGTGTGAACCTGCACAAATGACTTAACTTCTCTGATTTCCTCAACTGTAAAATGGGGCTAAGAAGTGGAACCTTTCTTATAGGGTTGTTGTAAGGATTACAAGATACACTCTAGACAGTGTCTGTCAAATAGTTGGTGCTCAATAAATACTAACTTATGCTATTATTAGGGTGCTATGTATTTTTAAAACTGCTCATTTAACTCTCCTGCCTTTCCAGTGAGGCAGAGTGGATTGGCCCTATTTTGCAGGTGGGGAAACTGAGTTGCAGAGAGGCCCCGTGCTAAAGATCACATAGCCACCCTATCTCAGAGGCAGGTTCAGATGCAGGAGTGTGTGACCCTGACCCTGACCCCTTTCCACATTTCCTCTCCATGGCCGTTCCTGTTCACAGTGACCCAGCCTGACTCCCTGCAACAAGCGAAGATGGCCGTAAAGTTTGCCCATGGAGCAAGAGGCACTAGAGTCATTATCCAGAGAAACAAAATTTTAATATTTATTTATAATGGACACCATATGCTCCCTCTGATTTTTTTATTTAATTACATCATGGCAGATGGCTGGGTGTTAAAGGCCATTAAGCTAATGGCACTTTGCCTTCTCATTTATTTCCTTGAATTTTGGGAAAGATAAATGAAAATGGACATGGTTGGCAGGCTGTGAGCTCAGGGTAGTGCTGAGTGAGTTTCTGTCCTGGGAAGAGAGGGAAGTGTGGGGACCCAGGGGATTCTTTCTGGAGGTGGGTGAGTGAGTGCAGGAGGCAACGTACGGGTGTGCCTAGAAGCTGGCGAAGCTTCCCTGGTATATACATGCTTCCTGGTCAAAAAAGTGGGATTCTTCAGAATCTTTGATGCAACAATCCCACTTTTTTGACCAGGAAATAAGTCTGCATGTACAGAGGTACCAGTGTCAGTTTTGCACAGAATGGTCAGAAACTGGAGTAAACTACTGTGTTCCATCATGGGCACAATGGGGAAATTAAACTACAGCATACCCATGAGTGGAAGGGTGTGTCCCAGGGGGGTCCACCCACTGTACGGGGTGCAAAAGTCTTCCCTGAGGTTCACTGGGTCAATAAAATTCTGGATTCCTAAGACAATGAGTGAAAGGATTTGGCATTTATAATATTTTTTCCTCAGGCTATTTTATTAAGTCTTTCACTTGCCAAATAGCTGGTCCACCAGCAAGAAGGGTGAGAAAGAAATTTGATTAAAGGAATTGAGGGTTATCTAGCTGGAGAAGTGTCGGAGGCATGGTCATCCATGTCGTAAGCTCAGGAAGGCTCCTTTCATCAAGGCTTGGATTCAACTAAGGGAGTAGTGGTTAAGAGAGGGAATAGCTGCCTTGCTGGTCTGCGCAGTGTCCGCCATGGCATCATGACACTGAGGCTCCATTTTGCACTTGAATTCATGCCCCATTTTTTGTGTACCTGGGCGGGTTTCTAAATCTCTGTGAACCTTAGCTTCCTCATCTGCAAAGTGGGTATGATATGCCAATGTCTCTTCATTGTTGAAAGGTCCCATATTGCCTTCCAGGAATCTGTACAAAGATTTACATACAGGATGTTTATCATAGCATTACTTAGTCGTAAGAGAGGGATGACTGGAAATATTTTACATGTCTAATGATAAGGAAAAGGTTGAAAAAAATTCATATGATGTGAATAAACCATATTTATTCCTATTCTAAGGAATCAATGATTCCAAGGAATAAATACCACTGATAAGTAGCTCATTTAGGAAATGAAGAACACACTTACTCCTGTCCTTCCCTGAGGGGGAAAGTGAGACAAGGAAGGGAAGAAATCAATAAAGGGTGTGTTATCAAGTCATCTATCACAGAGGGTGGTTGAGGCCAAGTCCGACTGGAGAAATAATATACTTCAGAGTTATTTCAGCTGAGGAGCAAGGGAGCTGGGGTATTTATACACCAACTCCCATCAGTCATTTGTTGCAGCTGCTTCCAGATGTAAACATTCTAGCATGTTTTACCTGCCAACCACACGGGCACAAAAACCATTCAAGGTACTGGAGAAACCCCTCAGACCACCAGACGCAGACATGAACACTCAAAATTTAGCTCTGTGGGTGGGGCACATGCAGTGTCTGTTACAGATCTACCAAACTGACCAAAAAGGAAAGGCTGACAACATTAAGTGTTGGTGTGGACGTGGAGCAACAGGAATGCTCGAACTCTATTGAGGAAGTTGTGACTACAGCCACCTTGGAAAAAAAACTGGCGTCTTTTAGAGTAATCATAAGATGCTCATACAAAACAAACAAACAAATAAACAGAAACTAGTGCTTTCACTCCTAGGTATTCATATGCACCCTATATTAATTCTTATATATGTGCATCAAGAGGGAGGTATGGAAATGTCTGCAGCAACTGGCAATTCCATGGAGGAAAATGGAGTCCTTGTACCAGAACACAGGGGCACTGAACAGGCAAAAACCACATGTATTCTCCAGAAATTATTATAAGATGTAGCATTCATATCTTATATATATTAATGTGATACATTTGTATTATTAGCTTATTTAGTTCTCACACTAACAATAAGAAACAAATTATATTACATCATCACTCTATAGATGGAGAAACTGAGGTTCAAAGGAGTTAATGACTACCTCAAAGAATGATAGTGGGGATTAAAAGGCACAATGGGAATAAGATGACTGGCACATAGTAAGTGCTCAACAAACACCAGTGATTTCTGATATTTTTATTATTAGAACAAGACTGAAATTTTACCTGGACTCCCAAGTTTCTTGGAAACTTCCCAGATGGATCTCCTACCCAGAACTATTAAGAAATCAAACTTTCATGGACCTGGTTTCTTAGTAGCTATTTCTTGGTGAAGCTTGGGTGCTTTGGGGGTCAGTTGGTCGCTGGGCCTGCCCAGTCCCTCCAAACTGCCTCTGCCCCCCAAGTCAGGTTCTGGGTTGTAGAAAGGGGATCAGCCCCCATCCCAGCCTCACAGGCTTCCATCCTGACCTACTCCAGCCTCCAGAACCTGGAAGGGGGAGGCGCCCTTTCACTCCCAGAGGAGGTAAGGAACCACAGGGGAGGCTGGGCCTGTTTTTCTTTCCCGTGCAGGGCAGCTCTCCCCCGCCCATCTTCAAGTTGGCAGCTCAACACCAGAGCCTCATTCTGGTGCTAAAAATAGGCTGTGTTTAGACACTTTGAGGCTCCTGCTGGAAACATGAACTGCAGTAACCGAACACTGCCACTCCCACAAAGGGGGCCTCTCAGCCTCCTCCCTATGGAAGGAAGCTCACACCAGCCCTGGGAGGAAGGCAAAGTAGAGGTCGTCCACCACATTTAACAGATGGGGAAACTGAGGCTCTGCGAGGTGTCATGTAAAATGAAGAGGGATGAGTCGTGATAGCCAGCCCTGTGAATTGTCTCATTGAACCCTCCCCACACACCTGGGAGGGCCATTCTATGGTTTACTTAACTTTACAGAGAGAAGATGGCGGCTCAGAGAGATGAAGGCCCCTGTCTGGGCCTCACACCTGCAAGTGAGTGACAGGAGGGATTGTTAATACAATTATAATCCTCAACATGTTATGAACAAATTGAGACAGAGAGAAGTGGCTTGCTGAAGGCCAACAGTCCTCATCTCACCCAGGGTTGTAGACACATCATTTATGGATTGGGAAGAAACATCACACCTGCCTCGCAGCTATCCCCACAGGGGGAAATATGGGAGAATGTATTTAAAAAACCTTCAAACACAGTGTCCAGCATATAGTAGGTATTCAATAAACGCAGGTAATTTTGTTTCCCCATTCCCTTTGAGGCAGGATTTCTGTCTGGAGAGAGATGGCAGAAAGAGAGACAATGACAGATAGACTAAAGAGAGACTTGGAGAGACACAGACAGAGAGAGAGGTGAGAGAGAGAGAACAACAGATGGATGTGGGAGGCAGGGGAGTCTGGGATACCTCTGAGGAATTGAGGCTATGGCTCAACCAAATTCTGGAACTCCTGAACCCCAGAACCACCCAGTGCTGAATATCACAAGGTGCTGCCTCCACAGAGCCCCGGATTTGCAGTTCTCCAAGCTTGCCACCTGAGTGTTTTGGCCAGCGTGTGAAGCCATGGTTGTAGGTGTAAGCCCTGGGGGGATAAACCTGACTCTTTTTACTTGTTTTCTCTACCAGTGTTTCTTGGGACCCTCCTATGTACAAATAGCCTTATCGCCTCTATAAGGCTCAGATTCCAGGGGGTCTTCCTCCAGGTGAGCCCCCGCCTCCTCCTAGCACCCGGCAGGATGGTGTGGGGTGGCTCAGGTCAGCACCTTCCCTCCCCGGGAGGAAAGGGAGCTCTTAAATTTGGGGGTGCGCACAGCCCCTCCGGCAGATCTCCTTCGATTTCCACATCGCCCATGCCTCAGTCTCTTTCTGTTCCCTGCCAGCCCCTAACGAGCTCATTATCCTCTTAAAGCCCATTTGGCACCCACTTAGAGAAAAGATGTGTTGAAATAAAAGAACAGGGAGGGAACAACAAAAAAGGACTAGACCCAGAAATATCCTCGGAGAGGCAGAAAGCCACAGGGAACACTACAGCTGAAATCTTTGCTGTCTCCACGGCAGCAAATGTGCTGAGGTGGCAAATGGCTTTCAAGTGTCTGACGTGCCCGTGAGGGGGCGGGGGTGGGGCTTCTCTTGAGCATCTCCTGTGTGTCAGGTATTCCTCCTACAATGTTTAATTCAGTCCTTCCAGCAATATATTTTTTCAGGGAGAAGTCAAGATTCTTTAGGCCACTTTACAGGTGAGGAAGCTGAGTCTTGCTGAGTAGAGATGTCTTGCTCCAGTCAATCAGCTGCAGGATGGAAGAGGCAGGATTTGAACCCAGGTCTGCTTGTCTGTGGTGGAGTCCACCTCTGCTCTTGCCTAAAGGGCTGGTGTCCCCTTGCCCATCCCACGAGGACTGCTGGCGTTTTCTCATCCTAGCCCAGCTGCAGAAACATCTGGCACATGTGTTGGCGATCATGAAACCTCAGTGGATTCTCATGTGCATTGTTAAAACACAGTCCCGACTCCTGAGCTTGGCGTCCATGGCTTCCCACGGTCTGGCTCCTGCCCACTGCTTGGTTGTGTTCCTACCCCACAGTCCCCCGAGCTCCTTTGTTTCTTCCACCTCAGTGATGTGCTCTCATGTGGGCTGTTCCTCTTCCCTGGGCTAACCTTCTGTTGCTCCTTCACCCAGAGAATTCTGACTCCTTTTGCAAGACCTGCTGGCTCAAAGACTCCTCCCTGGGGAAGCCCTCTATGGTCCCCCCAGGCAGTTGCAGACCCTAGCTTCCCTGGGCTCCCGCATTCCATGGCTTCTCAACCCAAGATCCAACCCCCCCACCTTGATATTTTAAGCCAAATTCTGGGAGCTTATGTACAAGGGCTTTTTTTTTTTCTGGGCATACATCTGTAGTTGCCATGAGATGCTCAAAGTTACAAGACCAGAATAGACACACAGTTAGGAATATAGGTTTGAAGTCAGGTGGCCTTGGTTTACAACACTCCTGCCACTCGTGACCCCGAACACGTTACCTAATCTCTCTCATACTCATTCCCCTCTTGTGTAAAAATAGATGCATGTATCCCTCATAGAATTGTTTAAATCGGAGTATGTATTTGTGTAAAAGGATGTCTGGCATGTATTAAGTGCTCAATAAACATTATTAATGTTTAAATTAATATTGATTGCTTATCTGATCTTGTACACACATCTACTATGGAATTTATAATTGTCTATCTAGCATAGTGATTGTTTACATTGCTTTCTCCCTCAGTTGACTCTGAAGTCTCTGAAAGCAGGGACTGTGAATTATTTATTCCTGCATCTCAAGCACACACATAGTAGGTGATCAGCAAATGTTTTTAAATAAAGGAAGAATGAGTGGATAATTGAATGGTGGACAGTGAGGCAGATGGATGGATGGGCTGCTACAGTTCAGATGGATAGATGGATTAATGAATAGATTAATGGTAGGTGGATGGATGCCTTAATGAATAGATGGGTAGGTGAGCTGCTGGAAGACAAATGGATGGATGGATGGGTGGATGAATGGGTGGGTGAATGGATGGATGGCTTAATTAATGGATGGGAAGGTGGACTGCTGGATGACAGACGGATAGATGGATGGCTTAATGAATGGGCGGGTAGGTGGACTGCTGGATGACGGATGGATGGATGGGTGGATGGATGGATGGATGGTTGGCTTAATGAATGGATGGATAGGTGAACTGAAAGGATGGGCGATGGATAGATAGTTGGCCTAATGAATGGATGTGTATGTGGGCTGCCAGATGACAGACAGATGGATGGATAGATGGATAGATAGTTTGACTTTACATAGGCATGAATTTTTGTGTTTTGTTCACTTATTCCAAGTGCCTACAAAGGTGACTGGTGCGTAGTATGTACTCAGTACTTAGTTCTTGAACAAATGGGGTGGCAGACTCTGCATCAAATCACAGTTAAATGCCCATGCTACTGTCTGGATTAGCAGAGGCTGTTATAATTCATTTCTTCCATTGGCTGACTACAGAATCTTAGGCGTTGCCTAAGATGGTCATGGGGCCCCCTGCTGGTGGTAATATGAAAAAACATCGCCTAAATGGAGTTTTCTGTTTTCTAATTTACGTTCTATTTTTCCTCTTGACTGATAATCCTGAACATTTACTCATAAAGCTGTAGCTGTCAACCCTCTGTGCTCATTACTGCTATCTGAGAGCACCTTGTTACAGCTGTAGGTTTCCCCCTCAACCATTCTGGTTAGAAAGGTTAGGGATCTATATTCACCAGGCTCTCAGGTGGTTCTGAATCAGTTGTTTCTCAGACCCAGACCTGAGAGACCCTGACAAAGAGTAAGCCATGTTGGTAACTGGGTGGCAGTGAGGATGGGCTACTGTTTTGGGAGCTGTCTCTGAGTTCTCAAGTGATGTCTAGACTGTGGGAAAGAGGCAGAGCCAAAGAGGCACTGGTTAAGAGCTGTGATTTGCAATTTGGACTGTCCTGGGTTCAAATCCCAGCTCCATCACTCACCAGCTGTGTGACCTCAGTTTCCACATCTGTAAAGCAGGGAAATAGTTACCTCCCATAGGAATGTTGGGAGGAATAAATGAGACAATAAGTGTAGACGGCTGGGCACAAAGCTGAGCACATGGTAGACACTCAATAAACACTGAATGAACAAATACTCTGCAAAATATCCCTACTCTCCCTCTTTGTCCTTTTCTTCTTTGGAGAGAGGAGACGGGCTATGGATTATATTTCTCCCACTAGAATGTAAGTGCTATGAAAGAGGGGATTTTGTCTCTCCTGCTTGCAGCTTTATTTCTAGCACCTAGGACAGTGCCTCACACAAAGTGGGTCTCGCTGAATATTTGTTGGGAAAAATAAAATGACTGAATCTGGTCTGGTTCAAAATCGCCCAGGTTCAGCAGGTAGTTCAGCAAGGACCTTGGAAGTACTTTTTGGACTTGAGGTAATCCATGGATCAATGTATATTTGATAAACGTATAGGAAATATGGAGCAAAGCAAACCACTAGCCCATAGCTTGTCCAGGACAAAGTGTGTCACCAAACTAGGGCCCACTAGGATCCAGGCCCCCACACTCCCAGTTTGGTTTCAAGAAAAAGGCAGTGTTCTAGAAGACGCAAGGATGCTCTTTATCCAGCACTGCTCTTAAGCCCTTTTGTGCCATTGGTGGTTTCCTCCCCTCTCTGGGCCTCTGCATTTCCCTCCAGGATCCTTAAGAAGCCTGTGGGTTCTGTGCTTTGGTGAAGGGGCTTCTCATGCCTGTGTCTCTGCTGTTTTGCAGGTAGCGGCACTGAGTCCTGATGCCTGACTGGATGGAAGCCTGTCAGCTTCTGTTCCCATGAGGTAGAAAGGCCTTGGTCTTCAGCGGGGGAAGAGGCCAGAAACAAGGACCCCGATGAAAGAACCCAGATCCATTGGTCTGAGAAGCAGAGGAAGGGCAAGAAGTGAGCTGCAGCTGCTAGTGAGCCTCAGAAAACTCCAACTGCTATTCTCACCGTTCTTTGGGAACACTCTGAAGTGAAGAGCAATATGTAGGAAAATGGGACCGACTCATGTGTGTCCTGAGCCTCAAAACCCCTTTCTTGGCCCAAAGAAGCTCACCTTGACTTTGGGAGGGCAGGTAAGCTCCGTCCTTCCTCATGGCCTCAGCCAAGCTTTGAACTTGCCCTCCCCTTCTGGCCTTGGCGGTTACTTTTTCAGGAAGAGTGAGACTGAGGACCCCCAAGTGTTCCATCCCTAAAAAAAGCTTGGGAAACCAAGCCCCTTCCATCCCCTCCCAAGCACCCCAGCCAAGCCCCAGAGAGCCAGTCCGGAATGATCCCGCTATGGCCAAGCTCTGGTTCAAATTCCAGCGGTACTTCCGCCGGAAACCTGTGCGCTTCTTTACCTTCCTGGCACTCTACCTGACTGCCGGGAGCCTCGTCTTCCTTCACTCTGGCTTTGTGGGCCAGCCCGCCGTCTCGGAGAACCAGGCGAACCCCGCCGCCGCAGGAGGCCTGGCTGAGGGTGCTGAGCTGCCCTTCCTGGGCGACATGCATCTGGGCAGAGGCTTCCGGGACACAGGTGAAGCCTCAAGCATGGCTCGCAGGTACGGACCCTGGTTCAAGGGCAAGGATGGGAATGAGAGAGCCAAGCTTGGCGACTACGGTGGAGCCTGGAGCCGAGCCCTCAAGGGGAGGGTCGTCCGGGAGAAGGAGGAAGAGCGAGGTAAGAGCGAGGAAATTCTGGACACTGAGTGGCCGGGGAGAAGGGAGGAGACACTAATAATACAGTAAGAGTTGTCAGTTTTCCGTATTTAATAGGAACCAGCTGTCATATAGTTGTAGCTATGAATAGACAGTACATCCCAATATCATCTGCATTGCACAGAGGAGAAAATGGAAGCTCAGAGAGATGAAGCAACTAGCCCAAGGTCACACAGCTTGTCGCCAGGCAAGTTTGGATTTGGACTCCACATCGATCAGAGGTCAAAGTCTGCCTCTCCCCTGCAGCATTTCACAGTCCTTGTTAAATAGATGTGTAAATAAAAACAGTCAGCATTTACTGGGTACTTACTAAGCACCAAGTACTGTTTCCAAGTAGTTTACATATATAGAAATGTCACCACAACTCTAGGTGATAGACGTTATTTATTCCCATTTTAAAGATGAGGAAACTGAGGGACCGGGTACCAAGAGCACAACATTTCATAGCTAAGTGGCAGAGCTTCTGCTCCACCAGACTGTCTCTCAGTCCACCTTGCTGGGTCCCTTGGTGATGGTTCTCAGGGGATATCATTGCCATGGATAGATTTCATTGCATTTTCTCTGCTGTTTATAATCTAAAAAGGCTTTTCTTCGTGAGTGCATTACTTTATTTGATTTTCACTACACCTCATGGGCTTAAACAAGGCCTCTATGATCCTGTGCCCAGTTAACAGATGTGGAAACTGAGGCTCGAAGAAGGGAAGACACTTGTCCAAAGCTGTGCAGTGGCAGGAACAGAGTTTAGATCTGATCCATCTGGCCTGAATGCCCAGTTCTCTAAGGCGGTCCCCCAGAGTCCACTGGAATCTACTCATCCAACCACCATGATAGGGAGGAACCCACAACCCCTACAATTCATGAGATTAACACAAATGGACATTTTGGAAATCTGGGCCAGATGGTTTGGGAGAATAAACCACCAATCAAGGCAGATGGAAAACTTCACTAGCCTTTGTGTTCTACTGTGATTCAACTCATAAAAAAAACTCTTCTCCTACCATGGAAGGAAGCAGGATTAATGGAAGGGATTCATCTTGGAGCACATTCTCCTGCCCCAGTCCTTCCCCCACCTGGCCTAGGATAGAGTCTTCTAGATAGAATCTGAGTCTTCTAGATAAAATCTGCCCTCAGGAATTTCCTAGACTTGTGCTTCTTCAAGAACCCAACATTCACAGGGAGGCAAAGGAGGTGTTGGAGGTAGCAGAATGGACAGGGATGTGGATTTATATTCCAGCTCCAGTCCCACCATCCATGTGGCCCAGGCAAATGGTTTTACCTTCTCAGGCCTCAGTTTTGAAATCTGTAAAATGGGGATTTTACTGGCTGCTCCTGAGAGCTCAATGAGACAGGGGTCATGAAAGCCTAGCACCAAGTAGGTGCTTAGAGGTGCTCAGAAAGTGCTCCTGGGATCTCCCTGGGGAAGGGAGATCATCTTATAGCATGCTAGGGAGATTATAGGTATAGGTGAGGTGTGAGGTGCTGCACCTCAGCCACTCCAACTCCATTTTGGCCTTTGAAAGCTCCAAAGTTCTCGTCACCCTACACCTTGAGATATGCTCCCTATCATGCTTAGGACAAATTCCAGACCCCTCGCATAGTCCAACTCTCCAACCTCATCTTGTAACACCACTGCCTTCGCCATGCTCTGCCCCACTGTCCTTGCAGTTCATTGAACACACTAAGCCTGTTTTACCTTAAGATCTCTGTATATGTAGTGCCTTTTATCTGGGATGAGCTCTCCCCAGATCTTTGCCTAGCTCCCTTCTTCCTTTCTTTCAAGTCTTCAAGCAAACATTGCCTTTCCATAGAGACCATCCCAGAACATCCCTACTCAAATAACCTGACTTCCTACCCAGTCACAACCACATTCCCTGACTCTATTTTCATCATAACATCACCATCAGAAAGTGTCTCATTTATGTGTTTGCCTCTTTGTTGAAGGTCAGCCTCTTCTACCGGACTGTCAGCGCCACGAGGGCAAGGCTGTTGCCTGTCCTGCGGGTCTGTGTTCTATCAGCACCCAGGACAGCACCTGGCTCAGAGCTGTTTCTTAACACCTATTTGTTGAATGGGTGAATGATTGGATGAATAAATGAATGAATGACTATCCCTCTGCCTGGAGTACCTCTACAGGGTTAGCTCTACTCTTCCTCCAAATCCTAACTTTGCTAATCTTCAAGAAATTGTCCCTGATCCCCTTACAGGTTTGATCAAATGCTCCTCCACTATGCTCCCCGGCATGGCCCTTATATGAATGGCAATTGTGTATGTTTGTCCATGCCCGCTATTAGAATATTAATTCCTTGTGGTGTAGATGATGCAGAAACAACAACATCTCTCATTTGTTGTGAGAATGAAATACTGCCATCAATACTGCTAATAATAATTACCATTTCTTGAGTACCTACTTCACACCAACCACTTGTCTATTTGCTTTTCATGTATTGTTTGAATGAAATGATATATGTAACATGCTTATCCTATCCTCTGGCTCATAATAATAGGTCACTTAATAGTTGCTGTCCTTATTTGTAGTAATATTAGCTAATATCTACTGAATGATCATTACAGGCTAGACCATGTTATGCATTTCATAGCCTCATTTAATTACCACAACTCACTAAATTAGGGATTGTTATGCCATTTCACAGATAGCAAAACTGAGATCCAGAAAGAAATCACTTACCCTGCATTATACAGGTCACTAGTGGAGGAACTGAAGTTTAAGACAAGGTCTCTTTAATTCCAAAGCTTGTGAGCATTCTTCTATGCCATGCTAATTGCACCCCCACCATGCCTTGCCCAGCAATCATATATTCCATTTTTTGGAAGTGCAGAGAGAAGGAAGAGAAAATAACAGCATAGCCCTGAGCCCAGGGCTCTCAGCAGACAGCCTTTGGAATCAGGCAGTGTTATTAAGAAAACACAAATCCATCCTGTCCTTGATTAACTTATTCAGAGTTCAGCAAGGAAAGACAACATATTAGATTCACACTAATAAAAACGAGACGCTTCTCCGACCTGATGCTAAGCACATTTGGTTTTCTCCAAAGTTGGCGAGGGCTCTGCTTGATGCAGCGATCCAGGACTCAAGCTGTAGAGGGTTCAGAGCCCATCATGGCCTGGGGGTGGGAGGGAAGAGCTGCACTCAGGCTGGGCTGAGGCTGGGCAGGAGTCTGAATTCCTTGGTGCAACTGGCACCTACCATGTACCAGTCATTTACCTAGGACTCTCTGGATTCACATGGCCATGTGAGAGCCTGCACTTTGAGCAGCCAAATCAGGGTTCAGATCGCAGTTCTGCAACTTGCTGGCTGTGCAGCCTTGGGCAGGCCGCTTCACCTTTCTGACACTCAGTTTTGTCTTTAGGATAAAAAGTACTTAACATCAGGTGATGTCACCATCAGAATGATTACATAAGGTGAATCCAGTGTGTGCTCTCTGAGTACCAGGTGCTATTCAAAGCATTTACATCTATTACATCACATAATCTTCATAATAATGAAATAACATAGACACTGTTATTAACTCCATCTTATAGGAAGGAAACTCAGGCACAAAGAAGTTAAGTAACTTGCCCAAGATTACTCAGCTGGAGGAGGGAGCACACTAGTAAGTAAACCAGGTGTTGTGTCTTACACCTGAACCTTAACCACTCCATCACATCACTTCTCAGTGCACAGAAAGTACATGCCAGCTATTATTATTATTATTATTTTGAGATGGAGTTTCACACTTGTTGTCCAGGCTGTAGTGCAGTGGCATGATCTTGGCTCACTGCAACATCCACCTCCCTGGTTCAAGCAATTCTCCTGCCTCAGTCTCCCAAGTAGCTGGGATCACAGGCACACACCACCATGTCCAGCTAATTTTGTATTTTTTAGTAGAGACGGGGTTTCTCCATGTCGGTCAGGCTGGTCTCGAACTCCCAACCTCAGGTGATTCTCCCGCCTTGGCCTCCCAAAGTGCTGGGATTACAGGTGTGAGCCACCACGCCTGGACTATTATTATGATAATAAGCTGGCACACCACCTTAATACAGGCCAGGCATTATTATTTATACTGTAATTTTGCAGGAGAAAGTGGAGAAATAGAGGTAATGTGACACAGCTAGTCTGGGGCAGAGCCAGAAGCCAAACCCACTTTGACTTCAAAAGCTGTTCTGCTTCTATTTCCATGAGATTACAGACAGGCTTGGGCTGAGTGTGAAGGTGGCCATGAAAAGATTTAGTCTGCATTTTTTGGAAGGACAGCAGGGGCATCCACTCCTCATCTTCTCCAGCTGAAGATGCAAGGGCTGCAGGTTACTGAGGTGCTCTGTGTCAGGGACTGTTTGTCCATATTCTCCTTTCAGCTTCATATCAGGTAAAAATATCAAGTGTCATTTCACAGATGAAGAAACAGAGGCTCAGAGAGGTTCAATTATTTGCCCAGTATCACACAGCTGCTAGGAGGCAGAGCTGACTCCAGCCCAATTTGATCAGAGTCCAAAGCCCTTATTCTTAACCACTGGACTTACTTATACTACCTCTTTCTTAAAATATACGATTTCTAACTCTATTTGTTCATTCATTCATTCATTCATTCATTCCATATTTATCAAACACCTACTACGTGTCCAGATCTTTGCTGGGAGGTGGAGACACAGGAATGATTCAAGCACAGGTTGTGAATATTCCTCAGAGGAAAAAAGCTGTGCTTTTCCCCATTATAATATCTTTTCATTTATTAAAAATTCTTCCACAATAAGTCAAAATTATTTCTAATTTTAAAAAATAATGGACAATACTAAGAAAATCTAGAAAAGTTTTGAGGGACCCCAAAGGAGGGACCCCCTTCGGTCATGGGGTATCACAGCTGGCTTCCTGGGGAAGAAGAGGGGTGAGTTTAGTTTGTAGGATCCTTACACCTTGGCCAAACTGAGTGGTCATCCCTCCTGCCCCAGGAAAGCCTAGATATGAGCAGGAAGTTCCGCCACCAATGCAAGGAAACCTGGGCAGCACTGGGTGGTCTTCCGGAGGGACCACCTTCCAGGGTTCCAGAGAATCCCCAGAAGGAGAAAAATTATTTTTTGTGTCTTCCTTCTGTGCCAGACTCTGTGCTAGGCTCAATGCCCCAAATTAATGTTACTTAGGTCACTCTCAACAATACTTTTGTATTAGCTTTCTCAGGCTGCAATAACAAAGTATCATACACTGGGTGGCTTGAACAACAGATCTCCATTCTCTCACAGTTCTGGAGGCCAGAAGTCTGAAGTCAGGGTGTTGGCAGAGCTCTCAAAGGCTCAAGGGGAGACTCTGTTCCGTGCCTTTCTCCCGGCTTCTGGTGTTCCCGGCCATCCTCGGCACCCCCTGGCTTGCAGCCACATCACCCCAACCTCTGCTTCCGTTTTCACATGACCATCTCCTTTGTGTCTGTGTCTTCACATAGCCTTCAGCTGCCTCTGTGCCTTCATATAGCCATCTTCTGACAAGGACCCCAGTCACATTGGATTGGGACCCAACCTACTCCAGTTTAGCTTCATAATGTAATTCCATCTGCAATGACTCTATTTCCAAATAAGGCCACATTCTAAGGAATTGGGAGTTAAGACTAACATGTCACTTTGGGTGGGGGGAGACAGGGCACACAATTCAGTCTAACAACCCTAGTAGAATTTTTGCTCTCACTTTTCGGGTGGAGAACTGCTCCTCCAAGAGCTTGAATAATATTTGAGGCTATTGCAGCATCATATGTGGGATTCAAACCTAGATCTGGTTGACTCCAGTACAGCGTGAGGCCTCCTGTTCGTGAATCTGTTCACAAACTATAAATCAAAGGCATACAGATTAGTTCATATTTAGCTACCCTGTTAACAAATCACCTTTATCGAAGAGAGCAAAATTTCAGGAAAAGATTAATTGTAGTAAAAGAAAAAAGTAAAGGAAAAAAAGCTCCACCAGGAGGGTTCTTTTTAGATGTTGGTTTCTGTTCTGGAGATAAATAGCAGCTGGGGTGACTTTGCCATTTCAGCACTCTTCGGATGGCTCTGGAGACGAGCTGATAGATTATGTGAACTTGGCCATTAATCCACCCTCAAATGGTCTGTGATTTTGTCCATGTTTTACATATCTGACCTCCTGTCTCCAAGAGATTCTGCTACCACAGCAGGATTTGAAGGTGGAGGAGCCCAGAGGAATGGCTAGAGAGGATTTTAAAAGGCTGGCAGTAACCACACTAACTCTGGGGACAGGGACCACGGTCTTCATGCAGCCTGCACCAAAGGTCCATGGGATGGAGTCACCAGATCTTGCCCAGGGCAGGAAGGAAACTGACTCAATATTGATATCCTGATCCATACAGCTCAGCCCATTAATCGGGCCATGATGCATAACATGCCTGCGTTTTCCAAAAGCATTAACAAAGGACCATGTATCTTCCTCTCCCTCCTGTTGACAGATAAGGAAACAGAGGGTCATTCATTCATTCAACAAGTCTTTGAGCACCTGTTGTATGGGACATCTCAGCCTGATGCCTGGTCCGGTGGGAGGGTGAAGAAGGGGATAGAGCACTATTTAAAAGCCCCAGTTTATAAAAAAAGAAGATCATGCTTCTTGCAGGAGCATGGGTGGAGCTGAAAGCCATTATTCTTAGCAAACTAATGCAAGAACAAAAAAACAAATACCGCATGTTCTCACTTATTAGAGGGAGCCAACTGGTGAGAACACATGGACACAAGGAGGGGAACTACAGACACTGGGAACTACTTGAAGGTGCAGGGTGGGAGGAGGGAGAAGAGGAGGAAAGAAATAACTGTTGGGCATTACGCTTAATACCTGGGTGATAAAACCATCTGCACAACAAACCCTGCGACATGAGTTTACCTATATAACAAACCTGCACATGTACCCAGCACTTAAAATAAAGCTTAAAAATAAATAACTAAAAGCCTAAGCTTTGGGGAAGATGGAACTATGGTAAAAATCCCAGATCTTCTCCCAAGGAACCGCCCTACTTCCCAGCTCCACCCTACTCCTGGGCAGGTCTCTCTGGGGAGACACCTCCTCCCAAGCTTGGACTCAGTGTGGCACATAGGAAGGGGCAGCTTTGAATAGACAGAGCTGGGCATGGATTTGGCCAGAGACCCTCACTGTGGGGTGCAAGTTGCTAGGCTTGATTATCAATGTAATAGTTTGCCCCCCACCCCCACTTCCCATGGCACCAAGGGACAAAAATCCAGCTTGAAACAGCTTACACTAAAGAAGAAAATACATTGTGTCATGTCATCAAACTACATGGGTTCATAAGAAGTTTGTGAAGACTGAATTTTTTAAAAAGGAGACATGGCGCATAGTAAAGTAGATAGCACATAGTAGGTGTTCAAAACATGATAGTTTTGTCTCCTCTGTTTCTGCCTCCTCTCTCTCTCTCTCTCTCTCTCTCACACACACACACACACACACACACACACACACACACACACACACATCTGTTGATCTGATGACATGACCTCAGACTATCAAAATAAACCAACGTTTTCCTCTCTTCCCTTCCCTTTCCCCACTCCACCATATCTCCTTTTCTTCCTTCTCCTTCTCCCTTCAGCTCCTATTTTTCCCTCCTGCCTATCCTACGGTACATGTTAGACACTCAGTCCTCTAGGGAAGACTGAACTGAAGTTAGTGTGCAGCCCTTGCCCACATGGCCACAAAGTGCCCTCTCCCAGCTCAGGTATGAATAGCATTTGTGCCCCAAGTCAAGGGCTATGACTCCATCTGTGGTGGGAGGGGCACGCGCTGTTGAACAACCACAGAGACAAGACCTGGGCTTCTCTGGGGCTGTCAGTGTCTGGCGTGCCTGCTCCAGGGAGGCAATGTTTCTTTTAAAGGTGGACTGTTCTTAGTCGAGCAAATCACCTCTGTTTTATGAAGGAAATTCAAAGTGATCAGGTCAAGACACGTCTCCAGCGAGGCTGAAAATACAGTGCACTCAGCAGAGCCCCATCTAGGGGTGCGATTGCTCAGTAATGAACCTGCGTTCTCTGCTAGATCATGCTCTCTACCACAAGTAAGCAGGGAAAGAAGCTCACAATTTAAACGAGATAGCTGCCTAGCCAAGGAAGTGATTAAGTGGAATTTAGTGTTTTCTTCAATCATTCCCTATAAGGGACACTTAATTCCAAGTGCTGGCTGGATCCTCTGTCTGATCTCTAGTAAGTGATTTGGGGGTCTCATGGGCCTGGATTTAAACCTTCATTCTGTGAACAATTAGCTGTAGGCCTTAGGGAGGCCACTGCACCTTTCTGGACCTCTGTTAAATCATCTAAGATAAGAGCATGACAATGTCAATGTTCTCCACTTCACGTGGGGGCATTACAAAGATCCTCTGACTCAAAAAGTAAGCAGTTCAGAACACAGCCTCTGGAGCCAGGTCACTTGGCTTCAATTCTGAATCCACACATATGAGCTGTGTTACTTTGAGCAAGTGACTTAACTTCTCTGGGCCATTTTCTCTTCTGTATAAAATGGTAATAATATTCTCATAGGATCATTGTAAGGATGCAAGGAGACAATATATATATATAATGCACTTACCAAAGTGAATGTCCAAATAATAGTAATAATTTCTAAAACATATGGGAAAAGACATTATAAACTGTGAGTTTAAAGACACTATAAACAGCTGTTTTCATGTATGGGAGTTACTATTTACCATAAAGCATAGGAAAATGTTGACTACTTTAAGAAAACTAAGTGCATGCTTTATAATTGGATGGTTATTTTACATCGTTTAAAATTTTCCTTTGAATGGAAACATTCACCTTGCCCTACAATAGAGGCAAACTGTAAAGTACTTTCCACAGCACTGTGAATGGTCAGTTTCTTACTCTACTCACCTTAATTTGATGCCTATCATATGCAAGGCACTATGATAGAAACTTTTACATAAATCATTCTATTTTAACCTCACTAGATTGTTATTTTTGTTCCTGATTCAAGTAAAACTAGGTCTCTGAGGGGTTAACTGGCTTAGACTTAACAGGTCCATGCTAGGAAGTAACCAAAATGAAATGAGGACCTAGACCTTAAGATAGCCAAGTCCAGGGTGCTTTCCAGGGAAAAATAAATGTCTTAAGGCAGCTTGTAGAAATGGTAACACGTTGTCAAATGTTGAGCCTTTTAGAGCTGTCTGAATGCAAGAAAGGGGAAGCTCTATTTGGTGCTTAAGGAGTGGCCTTGGCTTGGGTTCCTGGATGTTCAGCTGTCACCAGGTGACCTCAAGGGCTTGGCTGCAGCCCACAGAAGGGTCCCTCCTCTGTGTTGGTCTCAACTGCCCTGATTAGACCAGGTTCTGCCAAGACAAATGACTTTCAGTCTCTCATTTCTGCCCAAAGGAAGGGCTTGACATTCAAAGGTCAACAGGGTCACATAACCAGAGACATATTGGTGAGGTTTCCTCCTTTAACCCTTACAGCTTTGTCCCCAGCCACCTCTGACTTTTTCCTTTCCCCAAAGCCAAGTACATCGGCTGCTACCTGGACGACACCCAGAGTCGGGCCCTTCGAGGAGTGTCCTTTTTTGACTACAAAAAGATGACCATCTTCCGTTGCCAGGACAACTGTGCTGAACGGTAGGGTCCCAGCACCCCAGACTTGTCCATTTCAGGCCCTTCCTTCTCAGATTGCTGCCTGTGGTATTCTTTGCCCTGCTATGGGAGGGTGTGTTGAACGGTGAGCATGTGACCACAAGGAAAGGGTGATGCAAGGGTGTGTGTGTGTTGTGTGTGTGTGCATTGTGTGACTGTGCACATGCACACAACTGGGGACTGTTTGAGAGTTGGTCTATGAGAGTTTGTGACTGCAACTGTGTCACATTGTGTCTAGGAACAATTTTGGAGCATACAGGGTACAGAGTCAGCTAGTTGTGTTTGTGAGCTTAATGCCAACATGCAATGATCTTCAAATAATAGTGGCCGTATATGCAGGAGTCTTTGTAAAAATGTGTAAAAGGACCCAGAATTGTGCTTGTGTGTGTAGGTGTCTGATTGCATTTGTTGAATGTTCAACACTGTGTTGAGAGCATGCAAGGCTGTGAAGAATTGCACACGACTTAGAAATGCATCATTAGGTGTGCGCATGTGTGTGCAGATGAGGGCTGTAAGCATGAAGCTTGTAAGATGTCCACATGAAGGGTAAGGTGGGGGCATCTAATGGTTTGTCAAAATATAAACTCCTTATTTTTCTCCGAGAGAGAGACACTCGCCTGTTCAGACAGTATTTTCCAATCTAAGATGATGATGATTTTTAGACATGCACTGGGAGTAGGGGGAGGGAGTTGACATTTTGAGAGTGGACAAGTCCCCAGAGGCCTGGTGAACAGGGACAAAACCCCTGGGGGCACCATGGGGTTGAGCTGAGCTTCTCTCCTTCTTTCTTGGGCCCCTTGACCTTGGAGTAGCTCATGAAGAGGCTCTCATATGCTTACCTCCAGGCTCCAGCCAGCTGCCTCTGATGGTCACAAGTTCTGCCAACCTCAGCTGCATGCCTGGTGTGGAAATGGGCAAGTGGGTGGCCACTGAGAGACTCTTCCTGCTGTTCTTGATTAGGAAACACTGTCCCCTTTATAATCAACTGCCTGGGGAGCCCTCTATTAAAATCCTGAGCCCAGGACCCACTCCAACTTGAAAAGGATTCCAAGTCTTTGGTAATATGAAGTCAATAAGTTATCTGTCAAACTTGGGGGCAGGGGAGCAGAGGAAACAGAGGTGGAGTCCACACAGCCCCTGGCCTTAAAGAGCTTACAGCCTGCAAGGGGAGACAAATATGTAAACAGAGAGGGATAACACAGTCAGATAAGATGGAAGAATCACAGACAGTTAGACAAGCAGACTAGGGCTAAGCTGCCTGGGGTGAAAGGAAATACTTCTCAGAGAAAGATAACAGCCAAGATGAGTCAGAGCTACTCATGTAATTCAGTTGGGTTCAGCAAATATTTGCTGACTGCCCATGGGTGCTGGACCTGATTCCAGGTGCTGGAGATGCAGAGATGAGCCACCCACAGCCCTGTCCTCAGGGGGTTTCCCATCTGGACGGGGAGATAGAGGCATGAATAATAGGTGTGGGCAGTAGAATAACAATAGCTTACAATAGTTAAAAAGCACTTGTTCTGTGCCAGGCACTGTCAGCATTTTGCAAATATTAACTCCTCAACTTCACAAGACCCCTATGAGGTAGCAATGTTATGAGCCACATTCCGCAGATGAGGAAACCAAGGTACAGAGACATTATAGATAATGGGTGCTGGGGGGGATGTGCTTTGCAAAGTGCAGAAAAGTCAAGAAGATGGAAGGGATGGAGGGCTCCACGAAGAGGGTACAGGAAGAGTTATCGAGGTGAGACCATAAGCTGGGTTTTGAAGGATGAGTAGGAGTTTTTTAGGTAGGGCAGAAGTAACAGCATGCTCAAAGGCCAGGACTCCTGAAATATACTCACTCAGGATCCTCAGGTAGGCAGCATGGGAGTGCTCAGAAGGTACAAAGGGAGTGTCAGCATGGAAAGCCACAGAGGTGCCAAAAGCCCAGTGAAACAGGGCCTTGAGAGCCAACTACAGCATCCAGATTTGACCTGGAGGGCAATGGGGAGCCGCTTCAAGGCGTCTATCAAGGAAGGGGTCTACATTCATTCCGTGAATGTGTATTAATCATCTGTCATATGCCAGGCATTGTCCCAGGATAGCTGGGCAAGACCACAGGGTCACCGCCCTCCTGGAGACTATATTCTAGAGAAAAAGGCAGGCAATTTACAAAATACATTAGAAATCACTAAGATCATTTCAAAAGTGATGAGAGCCGGAAGAAACTAAAACGGAGTGATGGGATAGTGCCCAGCGAGAAAGGTAACATTCGGTGAGACAGTCAGTGAAGGATTCTCTAGGAAGATGACTGAGCCCAGACCTGGAAGGTAAAAAGAAGCCAACCATGCAAACAGCAGAGGAAGAGTGCTTCAGGCAGAGAAACAGCCAGGACAAAGGCCTTGAGGAGGACTCAATTCAGCGTGCTTAAAGATCAGAAAGCCCATGACTTCAGCAGAATTGGCCTTCAGCATCCTCCAGCAGAAGGCTGGTGGGCATCTTAGTCTGTTTGGGATGTTAAACAAAATGCCTTAGACTGGGTAATTTATATGCAACAGAAATTTATTGCTTGCAGTCCTAGAGGCTGGGAAGTTCAAGATCAAGGTGCCAATAGATTTGGTATCTGGTGAGTGCCCACTCTCTGCTTCAAAGATGGTGTCTTGCTGCTGTGTCCTCCCATGGCAGAAGAGCAAAAGTACTCCCTCAAGCCTCTTTTATGGGTTCCCCTGCACCTCAGTTCTCCTCCGTCTCAGACTTTGTTTTTCCTACTCCTGGAGCCAGAGCAAGCAATGCTCTTTTCATTTGTTTACAGAGTGGGGTAGACACTAAGAGCCCATTTCAGTAAAGGATTCCATCACTACGAAAAATTTCAAAAAAAAACTTGAAAAGCTTGCAGTGCCTGGATTTTTAGTTTGAGGAATTTTCCTTGGCTGAATGTGTGAGCCCATTTTTGTCCTCCCGCAAAGGGGTGTGAGAGTCCCTGCCTCCTTGAGGAGCGCCCTGTGCCTCCTTCCCTCACCCTAGCTCCTCTCATGGGACAAGGAGGCACCATTCCTGGGTGATGTTTCCAGGGATAAAGGAGCTGCACTCTGGAGAGATGAATGTCTCAGGTTTCCAGACAGGGAAGAGCAAGAAAGAGAGTGTGGTATGGGAGGCCACAGGATCTGGGATGTGTGTGTATCTCCAAGTGCAGGCGTGTACAGGAGAGTGTGAATATGGACATGGTGTGTCTTTGTGGGTAGGTGTAGAAAGGTGGAGATGAAGGATGGTGGATGGTCCCTGGGTGTTCCTGTCCCCTCTCTGGGTCGCCCTGTCCTCTAGGGGCCTACCTATATTCTTTCTTGGCTTTCCTGCCTCCATACTGCTCCCCTGCAAGGCTAACTCTGTAGCCTCCCTGACTCCTTTTGGGGTCTCCTTATCCCAGACCCATATCCCCCTGCCCCATGGAGCATGCCTGTCTCACAGATCTGAGAGTCTCCCTGCCCACCTCAGGGTCTCCCCTGCCCTCTTTCCAGGGTTTCCTGTGTGCTACCTCCCTAATCTCATTTCTTTGGGGCCCCCTGTCTCCTGAAAGCCCTCATCCCCCAGGTCTCCATAATGGATAGGTCTCCTGTCCCCTGAGGTCTCTCCTGTCCCCTGGGGTCCTCCCAGTTGCCTCCACCTCCCATCGGCAGTCTCCCCATTTCCCTTGGGATCTCCTGGTCCCCAGAGCCCTCCCATCCCCCAGGTCTCCACATTGAGTTTCCCTGTCTTGGGGTCTCCATGGTGGCAGCCACCCTGCTTGACAGCAGCCTCCCCCAGGGGTTACCTGTATGCCGGGCTGGAGTTCGGCGCCGAGTGCTACTGTGGCCACAAGATCCAGGCGGTGAACGTGAGCGAGGCAGAGTGCGACATGGAGTGCAAGGGCGAGAGAGGCAGCGTGTGCGGCGGCGCCAACCACCTCTCCGTCTACCGGCTGCAGCTGGCCCAGGAGTCAGCCCGCAGGTGTACGTGAGTCTGCCCTGCCCCTCTCTGCTGCTCCTCCCTCGGCTGCAGTCCTTGCTCACCAGAGTTAAGAGTACCACATGTCCGCCCTGCACCCTCCATGGCTCCCCATCACTCCAAGGCCACCACCATCCTGCCCCAGCCTCACCTCTCCCAGTCCCTCGCGGAGCCCTCTGCCCCAGCTCCTTTGAATAGTCCCGCACGTGATTCTCTCTCCCTCCCACTACGCTGAGCTGCCTCTGGTACCAGTGCATCCCTCATTCTCACCAGTCTTCCTCCTTCTGAAACTGAGTTGGAGCCTGGGCCTTGCCTTCCCATCCTGATTTTCGCAGAGCAGATTGTCTCTAACGGTGATGATGATGGTAATGACAATAGCAAACACTTTGTCCTTTTCTCCATGCCTCATATAGAATAGCACATCTAATCTTCACAATGACCCTTGACACAGGTACTATTGTTTACTTATTCCCATTTTACAGATGAGGAAACTGAGTTCTCAATGTCACAAAGCTTGTAAGCAGCAGAGAATTTAAACCAACTCTGTAGCCTTTGATGCTTTCAAAGAGAGAATTCATTCTGGCTTATTCATGCTTCTGGTTGGAGTCTTGTTGGAAAATCTCTCCAGTTTCCAAACCAATAGAAGGAGGGGGTGAATAAGAGGACAGAGATGGCTCTTTGTCTGTGGGCATTGTCCCATTATTATCCCCTCCTGGGGACTGGAGAAGAATGTTTAATAACGGCTAATAACTATGTATCAATAATCTGCTGCACCCCAGGCACTGTCCTAAGCCAATTACAGACCTGATTTCACTTAACTTCCCTACAGCCTTTTCAGGTCGTTACTGTCGTTCATTATCCCCAACCAGTCCAAGGTCACATTGTCTAATTCCGAATGACCTTAAGACCTGTGAGAAGAGCTAATGGGCTTGATGAAAGATGGGGGGACTGACCTTTCCGGAGGTTAGGCCTCCCGTGCAGTCCAGAGACAGAAGCAGAAATCCACAACTGCTTCTCTAGCCCTCTGGCCAGTGCTTCCAGATTTGCATGTGCCTCAGAGTTCCCCTAGGAGATCTCGTAAAAATGCTGATTCTAATTCAGCAGGTCCAGTGAGATGCCGCATTTTTAAGGAGCTCCCAGGTGATGCCAGGATGCTGGTCCACAAACCACACTTTGAGCCTCTGTGGATCTCATCCAGAATGTAGTCCTGCCCACTCGGGTGGCTTTAGCAGAAAGTTAACAGCCAGTCTGTTTGCAGAGAAAGGCCTCTTCCATGTGAATTTCATCGTTTATAGAAACTCATTGTTTGTTTGCTTGAAACACTGAACACATTTTCAAGCAAACAATGAGTCTGCTTGACTCCATCTCTCTCTCTCTCTCCATATATATATATATATATATATACACACACACACACAAATATACATATATATATATATACACACACACACACACACACAGAGAGAGTGCGACATGGAATGCAAAGGCCTCTACCAAGAGAATTTCATCTCTCTCTCTCTCTCTGAGAGAGCGGAGTCTCACACTGTCGCACAGGCAGGAGTGCAGTGATCTCAGCTCACTGCAACCTCTGCATCCTGTGTTCAAGCAATTCTCCTGCCTCAGCCTCATGAGTATCTGGGATTACAGGTGCCCACCACCACACCTGGCTAATTTTTTGTATTTTTAGTAGAGATGGGGTTTCACTATGTTGGCTAGGCTGGTCTCAAACTCCCGACCTTGTGATCCACCCACTTCAGCCTCCCAAAGTGCTTGGGTTACAGGCATGAGCCATCAGGCCCAGCCTCAAATCCCATATTTCTGAAGCTCCATTCAAGCTTTGCTGTGCAGTAGGGTCAAACATGCTGTCAATTTGCAGACTAGCTGGTTTTTCCAAATGGACTGCAACTTCCACATCCCCATAGCCACCTCAGTTCAGATATGAAGGCCTAGGAGGGCAGAGGGCAGAGGGCAGAGGTAGTACGTGAAATACAGGCCAGAGACTGTCCATAGTGTGGGTTTCTGGTTTGGCTGCTAATGTTATGAGTTTTTAACTTAGTGGAAGATTTATCAGCTTCATAATCAATCACCTTTATGTCAATATTTATGTTATTTTGATAGCGACATTTGGACCATCTGAAGAGATGACCTTAAAGTCAGGGATATTTAGAGGGAAAGCTGATGCCACTAATACATCCTAGTGTATGAAGCTGAGATAGATAACAAGAATTGGATTGTGTTTATCATTAGCCAGACACTAGCCAGACCTCCTTTTGGTTAATGTTCAGGTTGGCTGAATAATCTGGACACGCTCTCTCTCAATATCTTTCTCTCCTCTTGCCCCCCTCTCCTTCTCTCCACCTCTTTCTTCTTCTTTCTCTCCCCCACTTTCCTCCCCCTCTTTATCCCCCTTTCTCTCTCTCTCTCACACACATACACACACACACACACACACACACACACCCATTCACACACACACACACCCATTCAGACACACACACACTGCTGTGATCACCTTGTATTATACAATAACACTTTCACTGACCACGGGCAAGCTGGGTGGGGGACGCTGCAGGCAAGAATACTACTGCACCCCTCACCTGCCCCCTTCTGTGTGGCACAATTATTTGGGTGGTGCTTTGTACCATCTGAGAATAGAATTTTTGTATTATGTTCAAGAGGACATGTTTCAAATCCAGTTGGCAACATGGTATACAAAGAGAGCACTGGGACCGTTCACCGAACCAAAACACTTGATGAGGTATGGAGAGGCTCAGTGGTTAGTAAAACACAATGCCTGACCTCAGGGAGCTTGCCATCTCATGGGGCAACAGACCTGATACTAATGGGATTGGTTCAACCATGTGTTAGAAGGATAATTTTGTGCAGACTTGAAACCAGTAGGATTGGTTGAACAGAGACCCAGAGGGCTATGGGGGCTCTGTCTTCAAGAGCCAAGGGAGTAACTTTTGAGCTGAATTTCATTCTAAGAGGATTCCAGGTGAAAGGGACAGCCATGTGTTCTAACTCATGCTCAAAAGTACAGAGTCAGCAAAGGTCATGTGTTGAATCTATATTGGAAACACCTTTCTCACTGATGTCTGCATTTTACATTTGTAAAAACTGAGGCTCAAAGAATAGAAATGGCTAAATTAAACGGCACTGGGGGAAGCTCCATATAGGAGGGGGCAGCTCGATAAAGGAGGGGACATTTGATGAGAGCCCTGAAAGATGCATAGGTTGTTGCCTGGTGAAGGGGAGGATACCCAGATTCAAGACAAATCACCAAGGAGTGGGAGAGAAAGTAGGCAAAGAGAAGAGTGCACAAAATCCGGGTGCCTATTACAGAAAATGATTGGCAGGCATGTTTTCTCCAAGGCTACTGTGCCTCTTAGGGACTAAGCATGGGCTGGAACCCAGGTCCCTGAATCCCAGTTAGGGTACCCACTTGCTACAGCATTGTAGACACCCTGACCTTGAAATCTGATACAGAACCCCATCTTTTCTCTTTGGGGGGAATTCCTTGTCTCCAGCTCATCTCCTTCCTTCCCTGTCCCCTGATCCCTCCTTCCACCTTGTTTCCAGACTCTAGGCAATAAGAAATCTGCAATGTCTCTGCTCTGACTCAGTGGCACCTTCGATTTCCTAGGATTGTGCCTAGGATTTGCTTTGTACACAAGTCAGAAAGGGATGTCTTCCAAGTCACTGGCACACAACTCTGGCATGTATTACATCAGGCAAGAGAAATGAGCGAATGCTCCAGCAAACAGCTATGGTGGAAACCAGATTTCATTTGTAGAGTCGTTAGTTGGTATTAACACTGTGTCCTAATTGTGTTTTCCTGAGCAGTGGCACAGAACTCTTAATGACTGGAGAGATCTAAAGGAAGCTTATTATCTCCCAAGCACCACTCTGGTGGGGCATCTGCCTCGCACAGGGTGCCAGCCTACGTGTTTCTGAGGTGATGGAATGCTCCCATAATAGTGAGAGCATTAAGAGTTTAGCAGAGCAAATGTCTGCAGGCACCCTGCTATTCTGCCTTGACACAGACTCTCAGGCACGTGGACTCTTTGCCCCTGTTACAAAAGAACGGAGAAATGGACTTCCTTCTTGGTCAGATTACATTTTTCACAGCAGTTTGCTAAATGTGTCGGCAAGCGTAGCTCTCCTCCCAGGGGTACAGACCTGCTGGTGACTTGAGAACATTATGGCTTTATGGGCTGTTGCAAGAAATTTCATTTGCCTGAAAGATTCTTGCAAGATTGGAGTTACAAAGTTCATCAGAAATACACTGAACGTGGCTCCTCAAGCCTATGGGTGGCTGTCCATGGTGCTGACCACCCTTTAGCGCTGCCTAAAACCCCACTGATGGCAAACCAGCCTCTCCTAGGGATCTGTACTTTTTTCCTCCTGTTTTTTCCTTCCTAGCTTAAGACATTATGAAGCTTACACTATCACTGAAAAAATAGATACCTTATTTATGGTACACAATTTACATGGTGAATTTTGTGTGCTGTTGTTAATTCTGGCAATTTTTTGTCTCCCAAAGTTAGAAGAATTTTGTGCAGTGCTTTGCTTTATGTTCACTGATACTCCATTTCAACTACTTCTGCTGAGGGGAACCCTCAGATGATCAGCAAAGAGTCCCATTTGCCTGAAAGCCAAATGTGGGAGAGCAAACCTATTCTCTCCCATGGACAGCACCATGGGAACAATGCAGGTTTTAGAATCAGGCATACAGTGTTTCTGTCCCAACTCTCTCACTGAACAGCTGTATTGACTTAGGCCAAGCCACTTGTTCTTTCCAGGCATCAGGTGCCTCATCTATAAAATAAAGACAATGCCAATCTTTCACAATTTCTGTGGCCACCAAGTGAGATAAAGTCTAGAGAGCACCAAGCACAGTGCCTGTTACAGAGTAGCTTCTTCCTAATGGAAGCTCCCCAGTTCACTCCAAGAAACACCCAATTCAAGCGATTTGAATTTCCAACAGCCCATAGGAGCCTTTGGTAATGCCTAAAAATAGCTGGTTTAAATTCTCTTTGGACAGTTAGGCTCTTTGTGTAATTCAATCTTTCTCTGATTATAGGTAGCTAGGTAGCTGTTAACAGCTTCCAGCTCACTGCCTTTCCCCCTCACCAGCATCTTTAATGCAGTGGAGCTTGGCCTAATTACCCAGGGGGTGGTGGCTTCTTTCAAACCAAGGAGAACTCTTCCACGGCTGCCTCTAAGCTGATGCCTGGTGACATTTACCTCATTTTTGTGAAGCTCCAGCACAAAGACATGATAGGACTTCAGAGACACTTGCAGCTGGTTCCAGGCTGTTCTTCGTCTGCCCCCAGCAAAGGGAGTTGATGAACAGTTGCTCTGCTTGCTTCTTGCTAGTAAAAAGCCCAAGCTGCTGAGGTCATGTACCATCCCAGCTAGCCTGGCAATGCAGAGCTGACATTGTCAGAATGTGGGGCATGGGCTTTTGCAATCCTTAGACTACCACTGTGAGGCCTGGGAGGATTTCTGGGAAATTCAGGTAGCTGGCATGGGGGTCTCTGGATCCCAACTTGCTAAAATTTGACAGACCTTCTTCAGGATGGTAAAGAGATGGAAAACTAGGATGTGATGTCAAACAAGATTGGGGTCAAATCCCAGCTCTGCTCCCTACTAACTGTGTGACCTGGAAAAGTACTTGAATCTTGCCAGGTTTCAGGGCCTCTGCCTATAAAACAGGGTAATAGTATTGTCCACCTCATAGGTTGCTGTGAGGATTAATTGAGATATAATATGCACAACACACTTAGAACTAATGACATAGAGTAAACAGCTGTTACTATTGCCATCACTGTTATTTAGGAAGGGTTGGTTATTAGGAAGACACTATTACACCAGAGCCTTTTGAAAACAAGAAGGCATCTTTTCACTGCTTTGGAAATCCAGAATTCTTTATACCACAGGAGAGTGTCAGGGAAGCAAAGGGATTCCCTGGCCACTTCCCTTTCATTTTCAGACATAAGAAATAAAAGAGTCTTTCGCCCACTGAAGGGCAGGGTGGGGAGGGGGGGCGAAGTGACCCATATTACAGACGGAGGAAATTAGGGAAGTGGAGAGATTAAATGTCTTGGCTACTGTGTATATTCTGTGTCCAGATCACCAAGACAGTGGAGAGCCACCTGCAGAGAGAGATGGCCTCCAAAGTGCTCCCCAGGTCCCTGGGTGCCGACCTAACCATTGCCTTGCTGGCTTGGAAGGCTCTCCAACCTATCCACCAGACATCAGGAAGCCCTCTGTGACTTCACGCAGTCTCCCCACAAAGTAAATTAGGCCAGATTTCAGGAATACCTTCCACCCAGGAGATTAACTGCTCCTGGAACTGACTTCCCAAACTGTTATCCTCCCTACCGCACCCCCAGAACACATCTTACCCAAAAAGGTGCACAGCAGTAGCCTCTAATCCATCTCTGGTCTGTTAAGCCTTCTAAAAATCTCACCTTATTTGGTATTCAGAGCATTCTGTTTAACTCTCCTCTCTAAGCTGGGAGAGTCAGGGACTCATTAGCAGGTGCTTAAATGTCAAAGGGAAACCAGTCTCTGCAGAGCTGGATCTACAAAGACTTCCTTCCTCTTCCTACTCTGGCCTCCTAATATCTAGGCAGGCTGGAAGACAGCACATGGAGAAATGCCAGCCTAGGGATTCCACATGGCTCTCCTCCTTTTTTCAGTCTAAGGATGGCTGGCAAGGAGATAGACCTTTGACTGCCCCCTCTCTACTACCTGCAGCTCACAAAGTTCATCCATGTTCATCTCTGAATGATCTACCCAGTATTTATGTCCCCATTTTAGAGATGAGAACATTGAGGCTTTGAAATGAGAGGAAACTTGCTCATGGTCAAAGATAAGGAAGGGTGGAGGTGCCAGTGAGTGACACGTGAAGGAAAGCTCCCCATTTTAACAGAGTCAGGATTAGAACTCCTGTTTCCTAGTCGCTATGTTTTCTGTTCCTCAGCCAGGATGACTCATCCTGAGCCCTTCAGTCTAGGGAAGTGCCATGGCCCTCTGGTGTGGTACCAGGATGGAAGACCTCTCCTGGGGCTCTGGGTGAGGGTGGGTCTCCTGAAGCTCAACTGAAGATGCAGGCTAATGTGACCCATCAGGGGACTGAGCCCAAATGTGATGGGTGCCCAGCTTGGGGGCAGGGAGAGGAAGCCTAAAGGAAGATGCATGTATGCCACCCACAGGCCCGGAGGGATGCCCCAGTGCCTTCAGTTATTTGGAGCAATGTTGATAAAGATGTATGGGTGACTCCTGAGGGCAAAGGACCTCAAAGACCACCCTGGGCTTGCTTCAGCTTGCACATGCCCACAGTCAGATGTGCACACTCTCATACTGAGATGGCTTGTATATGAGATCCACTGTGATGCAAACAACTGGGACAGACACCAGCAGTGTCCCTGGCTGTGGGCACCAGGCACAAGGGTCCCCAGTGCTCTTGGCAGAGTCCATCTGGGCTGGACTCCATCAGAGGGACCTGCCCACCCAGTTACTCTCTCTTCTTATGGCGCATTTCCCCTTGCACTTGGGAGCTAAATATTTTTTATCTGATCCTAGGTGCCGGCTGTTTCGGGGGATGGTTGGGAAATGTCAAACACCTGGTGGCATTGAGCCGGGCTCATGAGAGACTGGCTGAAGCCCAGCCTCATCCTCTACTAGGAGAAAAGGAGCCCTCCTCCCAGCCAGCTGGTTGCCAGAGAACCCAGAGAGAGCCCCTAGGGTTATTGTCTCCACGTGCACAAACACCTTATGGTAAGATCACCCTCCTAGAGGTTGATCTGATGCACAACCACACCAGTTATCGACAGAAGCGCACAGTCAAATGCAGAGGGCCACAGACTCCTATGTTCCCCCATAGACAGACCCACTATGTATAAATGAACATGGTCCCTAGGGTCACATTTGCATTCTCAGAGCTCGGCATCCACATGCCCAGATAGGTGGATCTGCACTCACATTGGCATGAACACAGACACACATACACACGAGATGCACACATTATCACTCACACCCTTTCATACACAGACGAGCACTGTGTGCACAGCAACAGACACACATTCAAGGTCACGTCCCACTGCCCAATCTCACTGCAGCCAGACCCACAACTGCCCTCACACAGCCTCTCCTGCCCCCCATTAATGCACAGACAGACACATCCACACCCACATGCCCAAACACCACTCACCTCTTCAGACACGACTGTGTCTTCCCAACATAGTGCTGTGTTTGGGGCCTCAGACCCCCCCAGGGTGGTGGAATGGGACTCAAGAAAGGACCCACATTATAGGATAAGAGCTGGTGGGCTTGGGATCCCTACAAGGGTACCCAGGACTGCCCTAGCCCCAAAGGGGCCTCTGTTGGCCCCAACCCTCAAAATACTATCTGTAGCAACCCTCAGCTCCAGCTTATGACCCAGGGGGGATTTCATTATGGTCCCTCAAATAGGATCCTGGTGGGGAAAAGGCAGGTTAACAATTTGAAGTTGGTTCTAGAGACCCAGGGTCAAGATCTAGACATCTGAGGATACTTAAAGAAGAATCAGACTCCAGTGTCAGGTGACCTCAGAGTGACAGCCCTGACTTTCTGAATGATCTGTAGTTAAAAGCAGAGTGGACATGAAGGGTAGGAGAGAGAAAATCAATGTCCCACTGTTGAGAAATGCTAAAGCCAGGGATGGCTTTTTAAAAAGGGACAGCCCAGAAGAGCGCAGACTTGGAATTCAGAAATTCCTAGGCTGGAATCCAGACACTGCCGCTTGTCAGCTTATGGCCTTGGGCAAGTCACTTGCCCCTCTGCACCTGTTTTCTCTTCTTTATAATGGAGAGAATAAGATTTTCCTGCTAAGGGTTAGGAGGGTTCCATCGCATAAGATATATCAAGTGTTTACACAAAGCCTAGCACTTGCTAAATATCAAAGATATCAGACTGACTTTTGCAAACTGGGTGACCTGCATCAAGCAGGTTCAGTCCTCTAAGCCTTGAGTTTCCTCATCTGTAAAAATGGGAAGCCCCATACGACCAGGGTGAGTGGGAGAGTTCATTGAGACCACGTGTGTGAACAGCTCAGCCTACTTTCCAGCACATACCACGCAATCAGTACATGGTAGCAATAATGATCACAACGATATCAAATAATTTTTTAAGACAATATTTCACTCTGTCAACCAGGCTAGAGTGTGGTGGCATGATCATGGCTCACTACAGCCTCAACTGCCTAGGCTCAAGCAACTCTTCCATATCAGCCTCCTAAGTAGCTGGGACTACAGGCGTGTGCCACCACACATAGCCAATTTTTAAAAAAATTATTTGTAGCGATGGGGTCTCACTATATTGCTCAGGCTGGTCTCAAATTCCTGGGCTCAAGGGATCCTCCTGCCTTGGCCTCTTAAAGTGTTGGGATTACAGGTGCCAGCTACTGCACCTGGCCAACATTATAGTAATGTAAGCATCTATTCATAATAGTATCATTATTATTGGAAGAAGCACAGGCTTTGGAGACAGAAAACTGGCTTTGATCTCACTCTCCTGTTTGCCAGCTCTGTAACACTGGAAGCCAGCAAGGCTTCCCAAGCCGCCTCAGTTTTCTCATCTGTGAGATGAAGGTACCCATAGCATCTACTGCCTATGGCTGCTATGAAGACTGAACGGATCCAGAGCTCCCAGCATGGAGCCCGACATCAGCAGGAACTCAGAAAATGCAAGTGGAGTGGAAAGAGAGAGAGGGAAAGCAGCATGTCATTGCCCAGTGAACTAAGTTAGCATCCAGCTAACTGAGTTTTCTAGTTAAGTGAGGGTTCATCCACAGTACTTGGGACTTCCTGCCTCATTGCCATAAACCTTTAGCTCAAATGCTCACCTCCCAAGAGGGTGTACTGGCTCATGCCTGTAATCCCAGCACTTTGGGAGACTGAGGCAAGCAGATCACTTGAGGTCAAGAATTCCAGACCAGCCTGGCCAACATGGTGAAACCCCATCTCTACTAAAAATACAAAAATTAGCTGGGTGTGGTGGTGCACACCTATAATTCAGGCTACTCAGAAGGCTGAGGCAGGAGAATCACTTAAATCCAGGAGCTGCAGGTTGCAGTGAGCCAAGATCGCACCACTGCACTCCAGCCTGAGTGACAAAGCAAAACTAGGTGTCACACACACACACACACACACACTTCCCTCCCTCCCCTCACCTTGTATGGCACGTTCTATGAACATCGCCCTCTGGGTGACCTTACAGGGCATCCCTCTCCGCACCCCAGGCCACAAGATGGAAGAGTGTCCAGTGTTTCTCTACAGGGCACTAGTAGCATTTGGGATGTGGCACGTGCTTGTTTAGGTGGTGAAGAACTCTCCTATACAAAACAGGCATGCACATTTCTGCCCTCAGCCCTTCAAGTGCCAGTGGCCTCAAACCACTGGGGCCATCAAAGGTGTTCCCACACTCTTTGAATGTTCCCAGGGTAGTAGGCAAAAGAGTCACTGCATAGTCTAACTCCTAGTCCTCATTTATATGTGGGGACACTGAGGCCTGGAGGGACCATGCAGCAGATCAGCAGCACCGTGGCACCATCACCACTACCACCGTCATTTGTCTCACCAGGATAAAGCCAGAGACCCAGAAAGCTAAAATAGCAGGAGTCTGGGGCATACCCTGGAAATCAGCCATTTAATCAAATTCCTAATGTCCTCTTCGTTTTCTTGACTTGCCACTGCAATGAGCAACTTAAGGCTACCAGGCGCCTGAAGAAAGAATCACTAGGGTGCCTTTGGTGGCTAAAATAAAAAATTATCATTCATCAACACCCTACCCCCACCCTTCTGCTCAGGGAGTTATTCCATATCCTCTTCTCTGTACATAAATATAAATATATATGTGTATGCTAAAAAGCACTTTTATACTCTAGATAGACCCAGACAGTGCTATAGAGAGACATATGGTTTTTGCAACTTGCTTTGTTTTTTTCCAAGGGCTAGCTAATATCTTGATTCTGAGATGAGCCTCAGTAAGTTTCTGCAAATGATGGGTCCTTAGATTTGTCTTGCAACATCTTCTCTCGAAGCCCTGTTTCTCTCATCTGTAAAATGAGAGTTTACAATGAACCTTGTGGGATTTTCAAGAAGGTGACGTGAGCTGATGTTTCTGAAGTGCTCAGCAGAGCAGATGACACATAATAGGGACTCAATAAATGGGGCCCATTCTTGGGCTGGTGGTTTTGATCACTCTGTGTTAGCAATGCCCTTTGTTTCATGTGGATGGCTATGCTTCTGGAAGGGTATGTACAACTCAGAATTTGAGAAATAACTGAACCCAATTTTAAATGTATATCACAAGCCTTTCAAAAGATTTAACAGTGGCCACTTTAAAAAAATTGTTTTAATAAAGATGGAGTCTCACTGCGTTGGCCAGGTTGGTCTTGAACACCTGGCCTCAACAATCTCCCTGCCTTGGCTTCACTTTTTAAAATTTGTCTTTATTACATAAAATACATATTCATTGTAGAAAAAAGAAAAGAGTTTTACAAAGAGATGTAAATAAAAATTACCTATATTCCTATTGGATTGGTCAGAGTTCTCCAGGGAAACAGAACGAACAGGATTGAAACCAATAGAATACGTGAATAGATATACTGAGACATTTATTTTAAGGAAACTGGCTCACACGATTGTGGGAGCTGGCAAGTCCGAAATTCGTGTGGCGGGCTAGCAGACTGGAAACTCAGGCAGGAGTTAATGCTGCGGTCCTGAGACGGAATTCCTTCTTCTCCAGGAAGCCTTAAGATTGCTTTTAAGACCCTCAACTGATTGGACGAGGCTCACCCACATTATCAAGGGTAATTTCCTCTACTTAAGTTCAACTAATAGTAGATGTCAATCACATGTATAAAATACCGTCAGAGCAACATCTAGACCAATGTTTCACCAAACAACTGGGCACCATGACCTAGCTAAATTGACACATAACATTTATCCATCACACCTACTGTCCAGGGACATCATGGTTATTAACATGCTGGTACAATCTCTAGAGGTTAATTGTTTTTACAAAATTGGTATTTTATAACGTGTAGAATTTGATATTCTGTTTTTATTTAACTTCATCTCTTAAAAACATCTTCATCTGGCTAAAATATCCTTTAACACCATTTCTTTCAATGGAATTCCACTTTCAATACAATTCCATTGTGTGCTGTCATTCCAGACATTCCTAGCCCAATTATCTCATTGCTGGACACCTAGGTTGTTTCTACTGCTTCACTTGTTAATTTTTAAAATGCTGCAGTGAACATCCTCATTGATAAACCTCTTTGTACATCTGCAGTGGATGCTATAGGTGCCCACCAGAGTCCTTTTTACTGTGGTGACTATTGGTGGCAATCAATGGCTCACATCGGCCCCCTTCTCTGAAAAATAGCCTTGGGCCCATCAGGAGCAAGCGGCCCCTCCCAGGAAGTTATGCTCCACCCTGGGGGACAGCCCACAGCTAAAAGCTGACTCATCTTGGAGGCTAGGATGGACAAGGCCAATGCAAGCCAGCCTCCTTTCCGTAAGGTAGAGCCAGCTCTGCAGTGCAGTTTCCCACCCAAAGCACCCTCCTGATTCCCACTGTGAGACCAGGATGGAGGTGGGACCCAGCTGAGGTCACATCCTCAGTTAGCTCTGTCATGCCCTGCCTCTCCGATTGCTTTATCTGAGAGCACGCCTTCAATAAAACATTTGTCTCAGGCTCTGCTTCAGTAGCCCCAGCCTAAGATAGCATCTCTGAATATTTTCTTAAGGGATGACTTCGATTGAAGATTTGACAGTGGGCTCCAAATTTTTTATTGTGTAGCTGCACTATTTCTGGGTTACATTTTCTTAAAGGGAGTCCCTCTGACATGTCAGTCCCTTGCAGCTTGTCATGGTGCTCAATACTGGGTAGGTAGGGATTCCTGAGGCCCAAGACTTTTCCCCTAAAGCCCAGGGCAATAAGAGGGAGAGGAGAACCCTGGTAGTAGTGAGTAATGACAAGACAACCCCAGACCCCTTGCTTCCCTTAGTCCTCAAACACTCAGTCCTGATGAGATTACAACAATTCTCCATGCACTTAATCACTTTCCTGGATGGGGCATTGCCATGGTTGGGGATGAGGAAGTAAGGCATGGGAGTCTGACTAAAAAAGGGGGCTAGCGTGGCCCAGGAAGAACCTCATCTCAGCGACCTGGGTTGTTGACAAAGGGGCCAGGGTTGAGGAGAACATTCTTTGATGTATCAAGCTCATTGACTATAAGCAGACATATTCAAGAACAGAAAACATGGCCACTCTTTCCATCTCTGCTTTGACTCGCTCTGTGACCTGAGGCCAGACTCTTGCCTTCTCTGGGCTTTCTCCAGAAAGTGGTTTTCTACATCAGATCTGACTCCTTGTATATCTGACTGGTCCTCTTCTCTCTGGCTCTTCAGATGGAAGTGCAGTGTTCCGGGGCTGCTTTCGCAGGCCTGACAACCTTTCCCTGGCCTTACCTGTGACAGCTGCCATGCTGAACATGTCCGTGGACAAGTGCGTGGACTTCTGCACAGAGAAGGTGAGCCCAAGGTGGGGACCACAGAACTCGGGAGGAGGCGATGGTGCAGGACAGCTGAAGGAACCACATGCTTGGCTGGAGATGCAACAGCTCAGTCAGGACAGATGCAGTCGTTGACTGGGGTCTATGACATGGGAAAAGGATGTGACTGTTTCATGTGGACCTGAGGGGTTGCAGCTGCACAGAATAGATTTTCCTGCCTTTGAGGAAGTGAGTTTTAATACTGAGGAATACTTAGGAATGAGTGTGTATTAGTCCATTTTCACACTGCTATGAAGAAATACCCCAGATTTGGTAATTTATTAAAAAAAAAAAAAGACGTTTAATGCACTCACAGTTTCACATGGCTGAGGAGGCCTCTCAATCATGGTGAAGCCAAAGGAGGAGCAAAGGCACATCTTACATGGCGGCAGGCAAGAAAGCATGTGCAAGGGAACTGCCCTTTTTAAAGACATCAGATCTTGTGAGACTTATTCACTATCATGAGAACAACATGGGAAAAACACACCCCCCTGATTCAGTTACCTCCCACCAGGTCCCTCCCATGGGGATTATGGGAGCTACAATTCAAGCTGAGATTTGGATGGGGACACAGCCAAATCATATCAGGTGGAGACATTTGAACTGAGCATAGAAGCATTAAAAAAAAAATGCCAGGTAAAGGTAAGGACAGCCCCACACTGGGGCAGAGGAAGGTCCCCATTGCTGGAGGTGTGCGAGCAGAGACGTCATCCAGAGCTTTGGGCACTGGATAGCACTTGGGCTGGATGATCTTTATATTGATGTAAGATGCTAGATGTCTGACTGTTTGTGCTTCTTCCCTAGCCAGACTGTGAACTCCTGGAGGGTAGGGGCTGTACCTCGTACATTTTGTGCCCCACTTGGATACCCCCAGCACAGAACTGGGCACATAACCGGCACTCAGCGATGTCCAAGGAGCTCCAGCTTTTTCTCAAAATGATCTAATTACTAAAGTGTCCGGAGGAGAACCATCCCTCCTCCACCACAAAAAGATGGTTGAGCATTTCATTCCTTCTAGAGAGTAGCTGAGGGTAGAGAGGTATAAATGCTTAAACACTGAGATGAAGCTTTCTCCTGCAAGACTTGAAAAAGAAATCCCTTTCTCACAGTCATGCGATACACCACAGAAAATGCCCCCTTGGTGTGATGGTGATATGGGACCCATGCTTTGGGAAAATCTGTCTGAAACTGTTCTCAGACTCTGAGTCACACACATCCACTGGCCAGTGGATCCAGCCACGCCAGTGTGACCCTGGTTTGCCACCAGATTAGTCCTGGACCAGCTACCAGGGAGAACTAGAGGTGGTGGGTTCAGTTTAGAAGCAGAATGGGCAAAAGACAGGCCCTTGCCCACCAGATCTCAGGTTCAGCCTGCCCCCACTTAGCTGTTCATTAGAACAAATAAAGCAATCAGAAACACATCTACCAACAAAGACTCAGTACACAGAGGTATCAATATCTCCTTTGGCTTAAAAGAACAAACTCAGAAAGCTTTTCCCAAAGCATGGGTCCCGTACCACCATCACACCAAATCTGCAAATATTTAATAAGACCCTACTGTACGTCAGGACTCCTGTTTAGTGCTGGGGATGCAAAGTAACAAGACACAATCTCTATCCTCAAGGATGCAGGCATTCGCTGGGCATCTGCATTGTGGTACCTCCTGGGTGCTCAGACCACACCCTGAGTCCTGGATGCCCCATCTGCTTTGAATCATCCTGCTTGGCTATTTCTCTTCATGCACTGGGCTGCTAAGGCATGAAGCATTTCTCTGGAAATCTAAAAGGCTGCAGCATCACAGCAGTGGCTGCTTGCTGAGAGAACATCCTCCATGCAGCCCTGTGCACCATGGATCACACAGTTTACTTCTCAGGCCAAGCCCATGAGTTTGACATTTTCAGTCCCATTTCACAGATGAGAAAAATCAAGATTCACACAGGTGAAGTCATTTGCCTAAGTTCTCAGCACAAGTGAGTGGCAGAGCTGGAGTTGACACTGGGGACTGACTCCAAATTCAAGCTCTTAAACTTCTGAGTCACCCTGGCGACCCCACCAGAGAGGCTTCCCAGAGCCATTCAAGAGGACCAGGCAACCTCAAATCACCAAGTTTTTCTTAAGGGCTTGCTGTGCTCCTAAAAGGCATCCTGGTTCCAGGTCTTTGCTATCGTACACAGGGCTGCAATGAACATACGTGTGCGTGTGTCTTTACAGTAGAACGATTTATAGTTCTTCGGGTATATACCCAGTAATGGGATTGCTGGGTCTCTGGGGGAGGAGCATTACACACTGGGGGCAGTTCGGGGGGATGGGTAGGGGAGAGACAGCGGGGGGTGGGGAGGGAGGGGAGGGTGAGGAGGGATAACATGGGGAGAAATGCTATAGTATGCACCTAAAGTAAAAATAAATAAATTTATATATATATATATTTTTAAGGCAACCTGGAAGATGGGAGGTGATGTTTGTGAGATTAAAGGAGGCTTGGCTATCATTTGGTCCAGCTCTCTCCCCTTAGCAGGACTCCCTCCACCCACACTGCAGTCCCTCACTTCCAGAGGGCCCTGGGGGAACCTATCGATCCCCTGGAAGTTGGGGGGCAAACAGGGGTGGGACAGGGAGTTCATGAGGCAAATTAGTGTAGCAAAGTGACAAACTACACAGGCCTGCAGAGAAGTGAGGGTGTGTATGTGTGAACAAGAAGTCCTCCTGCAAACCTTCCTCTTCCTGTTTTCTCTGATCTCCTTAGGAGGCAAACGAGAGAAACTAAGGGGATCAAGTGGACCAGGATACAGAGCTGCTTGTGTCAAGTGATAGAGGGTCTGAGGTTTAGGGTGTCAGAGGAGGCTTCAGCATTCTTATTAGTTAGAAAATGTCATCACTCATGGCCCAAGCTGACCCTCTAGCACATCAATACTTCTGCTCTTCAGCTGGGCACCGCAGTTCCCATTTAATATCTTTTAGGAAATAAACCAAAGCTACCATGACAAAGCTGACTGGATCCAGCCACACAGGTGTGACCCTGGTTTGCCACCAGATTAGTCCCAGACCAGCTACCAGGGAGAACTAGGGTGGTATGTCCAGTTTACAAGCAAATTGGGCAAAAGACAGACCCTTGGCCACCAGATCTCAGGTCCAGCCTGCCCCCACTTAGCTGTTCAATAGAACAAATAAAGCAATCAGAAACGGCTCTCCCAACAAAGACTCTGGGTACACAGAGGTTGCAGTATCTCCTTTGGCTTAAAAGAGCAGACTCAGACAGCTTTTCCAAAAGCGTGGGTCCCATATCACTGTCTCACCAAGGGGGAATTTACTGTGGTGTATCGCATGACCATGAGAAAGGGATTTCTTTTTCAGTTCTCTTTCAATTCTTCCAAGAGAAAGCTTCATCTCAGTGTTTAAGCATCAACCACCTCTCACCCTCAACTACTCTCTATGCAGGAAAAATGGAGCCAACACCAGGCTCAGAGTTTTGGCTGGCCAGAGTGCCTAGGTAGAATTTCATCACTTGTTTTGTTTCTATAGTATGTGCATTTACAGTACGGAGATGTATGGAAGTGCTACTTGTCCACAATTACTATTCGTGGTAGCAATATGAAGTATCCTTTGAAATTTAAGTTACAAAATGTGAATTGACTTAAAGGAAACAAATAAGTAAACAGTAGTACAGAAGGTGCACAGATGGGGCAAAATCATAAAAGCAGGGTTTGGGGATGGAATCTGGGGACTCTCAAGTTGAGGGAGAGTGACAGAGAAGGCAGTGGTTGGAATGCAAATCCTGTTCTCCATTTGGAGTCTGAAGCTGTCCAGGAATTTAGCAACTCTCTTCCTCTTCTTCTCCCACTCCATCCCCAGGAGTACCCGCTGGCAGCTCTTGCAGGCAACGCCTGCCACTGTGGGTTTCCCACCACCCGATTCCCACTCCATGACAGAGAGGACGAGCAGCTCTGTGCCCAGAAGTGCAGCGCGGAGGAGTTTGAGAGCTGCGGGACTCCTAGTTACTTCATTGTGTACCAGACACAAGTCCAAGGTGAGCCAGGCCCTTCCCCAGGGGACCCCAGATGCACTCCCAGTGGCTTCCTTCCCAGACATGTCCCCGCCAGTCCATTCCACACAGCCCACAGCAAGGAGAGAACCATGCAAGCCAGAGGGCAGAGGGCAGGGCTGGTGAACTCCACCAGGTGTAGAGTTCCTGGATAGGCAACAGGAGTGCCCAGGGTGGGGAGGGTTCTGATGACCCATCTCTATCCCTAATCACCGAGGACCCTTGGTAGCTCCTGTAGTGAGACTGAATGAGAAGAGAGACTAAGCCTCCCACTGGCTGCAACACAGATCCGGACAAGGCATTTCCCCTTCCCAAGCCTCCATTTTTCCATCTATAAAATGAAGCTGTAGACTGCTGGCTTCCAAGATTCCTTCCAATGCTAAAATGTTGTAAATTTATCTATAAGTTCTTCTTTCTCTCCCTTCTTCTCTCTGTCTCACTCACCCTTTCCACTTCTAGTCTTCTTCCTTAGCTAGTGGAATTCACACTTACTATTATCTCCTCTGCTGTCTCTTGGGGCTATCAGACATGATGATAATGATGGTGATGATGATAATGATAATGATGATGGTGATGATGATAATGATGGTGATGATCATGATGATAATGATGATGGTGATGACGGTGATGGTGATAATGATGATGATAATGATTACAATGATGGTGACGATGATGATGATGGTGATGGTGATAGTGATGATGATAATGATTACAATGATGGTGACGATGATGATGATGGTGATGGTGATAGTGATGATGATAATGATTACAATCATGGTGACGATGATGATGATGGTGATGATGGTGGTGGTGATAATGATGATGATAATGATTACGATGATGATGATGATGGTGGTGATGATGATGGTGATAATTATGATGGTAGTGATGATAATGATTATGATGATGGTGATGAGGATGATGGTGATGATTATGATAATGGTGATGATAGTGATAATAGTGATGCTGATAGTGCTGATGATGGTGATGATGATGGTGATGAGAAGGAGGAAGAGGAGGAGGCAGCAACACTTGGGGTTTCTCAATGTCTGGTCTTACTCTGTGCCAGACTCAGTGTTACGTCCTTCATATGCATTTTTTCATTGAATCCCCTCAACTCTTTGTAAGTTGGAAACAGTCATTGTGCCCTCTTTACTGTGAGGGGGTGGGATTGAGACTCAGAACAGTTGAGGAGCTTACCTTAAGTCATAGTGTTTATAAACTTTCCCAATAAAAACCATTTCTCTTGACAAGGTATCATGAAGGGTGGGTGGCACTTGGGTGGGGATTGGAGGCATCCCTTGCCAGGACACTCAGCCCAAAGGAAGTCCCTGAAGGATCACTCCAATGTCTGAATATATTGGCCATCTACTATATACCAGTCCTTATGCCAAGCCTCATCTCATTTAGTGATGTGAAGTCCACAGTAAACCTATGATCAGGGCAGTGTCATCCCCACTTTACAGACAACAGAACTAAGATTCAGAGAGATTGGGAACTGGCCACAATTATACATCTACAAAAGCAATTTGTTTTCAGGTGTCTGACTCCAAAGCCCCTGCTAGAAACCTTTGCCCATGCTCCGGTGACACTCCCCACGGTCTGGAGAGCCAAGAAAGCACCATTGGGCTAGACTTCCTCCTCGCCATTTCCCAGTCACCAAGCTGCCATATGTGGTTGAGCAGGTTGAGCACTGCGCTGGCACAGTCTACAGAAAAAGTGGTTCCTGAAAGCTAGCCACGTTGTGTGCCCTGGATGGCAGAACATCTGTCCAGAGGAAGAAGTAGGCACCTTTTTCTGATCTGCACAAAAGTTCTGTAAGAGCTAGTGGCAGCCTCACCAATAGCCTGTCCCTGTTTGACAGATGGGGTACCAGTAGTGATCAACTGTGGCTGTTTGTGTGGTAGCTAATGTCCTTCTGAGAGCCTAGTGAGCATGTGGCTCTTGGCCCTATTTACAGTCAGATGGGGAAGGATGGGTCTTTGTTAGCTTACGGAAAAGTGTTGGCTAGTTTGTGCAGAGCTGTGCTGCCTCAGCCTGCAGGGGAAAGTCATACACAGATTAATTACTCTGTGATCATGAATGGCTTTGAGGTGGCCAGAACAGACACTGGAGCCTTTTCAACAGCAGATAACGATTCCCTAATTGATGAGTTTGCTCATTCTCAGTGCCCTACCCCCAGGCCATTATTAGGGCTTGCATTTTTCCACGTCAGTCTTGCAGTTTCTACACACTGAGGAGGTTTGACAGTTATGTGGCTCATCAGCCTGCCAAGAGCCTGGCCCACCAGGGCTGCCATTTATTGAGCACCTACTGTGTGCTAAGCACTGATGCTCCTTATGGGAACTAAATAATTATTGAACACTTGCTCTGTGCCAGACTCTGTCAAGTCTTTTACCTGCCTTAAATCATCTAATCATCCAAACAGCCCAGCTGCATAAGCACTGTTATTACCATTTTACAAATGAAGTAACTTGGCGCAGGGAGGCTGAGCAACTTGGCCAGAGTCACACAGCTCAGACAGGGCTGTATAGGGATTCAAACCCAGGCAATCGAGGTCCCAAGACTGTGCTCTCCACCCTAGCTTCTCAAAATACACTGTGAATAATTCACACTCATTATCCCACATAATCCTGTAAGGTTTATTAGCCCTGTTTTATAGGTATGGAAACTGAGGCTTAGTGAGGTGAAAGCCTTGTTGAGTGTCACACAGGTAGACCATGAGAGTTCCGGATGGAATCCCAGGTCAGTCTGATTCCAAAACTGCATACGATACTGCCTCTAACATCTGCTTAATTTATGGGGCTTAGGAACCAAATCAACTTGCTTTATAGCCCTGAGAACCACAGCTTTTACCTTGGGGTTGGCCCTGGCCTTCCAGGAAGTATTTGAATAGAGAATTCTGTTTTTGGAGGAAATTAAGGAGCGTGGTCTTCCCCACCTGACCTATTAACCCAACATTTTATTCTAGAAAAAAAAAAAATCAAACCTCCAAAAAAGTCAGAAGAATTATCCAGTGAACACCTATATACTCGTTCCATAGATTTTGTGACATATGTTAACTTTTGCTGTATTTACTTTATTGTCCGTCTCTCCATTCCCCCCCCGCCCAATCCTTCCTAATATTTGGTGTATTACAAAGTAAGTCGCAAACATCATTGTACTTCCAGGATGTTGTCATTGGTTGTAATTCAATATTAGCTTTTCTAAAGCAACGTTTAGTGCACATATTTTAAGTGTACTAGTTAATGTCAACCGGGTAATCCACTCCCCTATCAAACTATAAAACACAACCATATTCTAGAAAGCCCCTGTGCCTGGGTTCCTTTTCACAGTATATTCCAGTGAAAACCATCCCCAGAAGCTTACTTGGCTTCAACATAGATGTCTCTTGGTTTATTTTCTCCTAAATCTGCTCATCTCAGAACAAAGATTAAACAGGTGGGAGAAGAGAGCTGAATCTCCGGCAGGCAGCAACACCACCAGAAACCACAGTAAATTCTATGGGCACTTCCAGCGTGTTTGTCTCACTCTAACACTGCATTCATTCATGAGTTTCATTCTCTTAAACAACTTCAGGCTGTCATCACTGCTTAACAGTCCCATTTTACAAGTGAGCAAACTGAGGCTCAGATAGATCATTTTTTTCCTATGTCACCCAGCAAGTAAGCGAAAGAATTGGAATTTAAATCTAGGAATTCACACCTCTCCTTCAAAGGGCTTTTGTGTGAAATCAATGAGGCTCATAGTAAGACTTCAATAAACAGGAGCTAATGCAGAACAGGAAAGACCCTGCTAAAAACTTGGGAAGTAATTATCTAAGGAAGGCAGAGTGATCTGCCCTTGTTCCTGATTAGTCACGTGAGGTGAGCCCGTCTGTTGAACTGAGCATGGGGCAGTCAGTGAGGACCTTGTCCATAACTGGTTGAGGCAGTGAGCAGGGAAGAGGCCACAAGCAAGGGCCAAGGAGCAGATAAAAGGGAGGAAGCATGAGGGAACATGGACAACTCTGCTGGCAATGCAGCACTGATAGGGTGAAGGGGAGCTGCTGGTCACTGGAAGGGGCTCTTTCTAAATGATGGAGCTATTTGTTCCTGTTTGAGTGCTAATGTGACTGAGCTGGCTGACAGAGAGAAGGTATTGGGGGATGGAAGGAGCAAGGAGCTTGAAGAGAAGGGAGGGAATGTGGTCTGCATACATGAGCAGGGGATGGGTGGCTTCCCCCATAAGGAGGAGAGATGGAGGAGAGGGACTGGGGAAGTGAGGGAGGTTTGCCTGCCTTCCCTTGGACAGTAAATAAGGGTGAAGATCATCTGTCCCCTGCTGAAGAAGGCAGCACTGAGACCTGGGGCCTCTAGGCTGGGATCTCATCTTCCTTTCTGCTGCAGCTCCCCCTGCTCTGAGACTTCCCTCAGCTGCCCTTGCAACTGAGGTGACCAAAAGAAAAGCTTGTGCTTTCTGAGCTCCCACTGGGGTTGCAGTGGGAGGTGCTGGGCTTGTATTTTCTGTTAATTCTGATGGTAATGGCATTCTGTGGGCTCTAAAAAGCCAGAGAATCAAGAATATCTGAATGGTACTCACCACCTCCCAACCCTTTTTACAGATGCGGAAACTGAGGGCTAGAGAAAAATAATAGGTACGCATTTTGATCACTTTAGAGTATTAACATATTACATACTTTGTTTCATGTAATCCTTACATGATATTATTGTTAGCCACCCCTTCACCATTCTACCCATTCACCCATCCATCCCAGAAGCGGTTATTAAGTACCTGCTGTATACCAGATATTGTGGAAAGTTTTGGTGAATCAGCAAAACACAATATGAGCAGGGTTTCTGACCACACGACTAATTGCATGAATAATTATCTGAATTGCAAGTGTGATCAACAATAGAAGAAGATGGATGTAGTAACACACTAATGACAGCTCAGGGAGTCAGGAAAAGAGGGCAGGAAGGAAGAAAAGACAGAAGGAAGAAGGAAGGAAGGACAGACGGTCAGACAGATGGACTCATTCAACTGAGAGCTGAAGTACAAAAAGCAAAGGCAGGTGGGAGCAATGGAGGGGGAACAGCATGCAAGAAGGCGCTATGTCAGGATGGAACAGAGCACAGAAGAGGAAGTATAGAGAAACCAGGTGGCTGGCATGTGGTGGAGGGGATTAGAATGGGCCTTTGAGTTTGCAAAGGCCAACCATGTGGGCTTGGAGGCCAAGATAAGAACCTTGGACTCCATCCTATGCTCAAAAGGCACAGATATTATTTTTCTCTAGCCCTCAGTTTTCTTATATGTAAAATGGGTTGGAAGGTGGTGAGTACCATTTGGATATTCCTGATTCTCTGGCTTTTCAGAGCCCACAAAATACAAGAATAATGGAAAATATAAGACGGATGCCATTGACGGTTTCAATCTGGAGGAAAGGGTACAGGAGAATGGGAAAGACTTGCCCTGTTGGGGAGAAACTGAGGCTGAAGAGAAGATTCACTCTCCTAGCTGACTTTCATTGGATCCCTACTATGGGCTAAGCACTGTGTTTATCCCTTTCCATCATTATTCCATTTAACACTCACTTCAACCCTATGAGGGAGGAACCATCTCCCTCATTTTACAGATGGGGAAACTGAGGCAAGGCCCAAGGAAGCTTTCCCGTGACCCAGGCAAGTGTCCTGTGCACTGGATCACCTGGCTGAGAAGTGGCAAGGGTAGGGCTCATACCCTGGTCCCTTTCAGACAGGTTCCATCTGCCCCTGGCATTGACCTCTGTCTATGCCCCGCCCTTTTCAGACAACCGTTGCATGGACAGAAGGTTCCTGCCAGGCAAGTCCAAGCAGCTCATTGCTTTGGCCAGCTTCCCAGGTGCCGGCAACACATGGGCTCGCCACCTCATTGAGCTGGCCACAGGCTTCTATACTGGCAGCTACTACTTCGATGGCTCCCTCTACAACAAAGGTGAGGAGACAGCAGGGAGGGCAGGGCAGGAGATTCCCTGGGCTTGGGAAGGTCCCCATGTGGAGGGTATGGGAATACTCCTTGAGTACCTACTGTGTGCCACTCTCCCAGGCACACTTATTGAGACTCACTGCATGCTTGGTACTCCCCCTGTTCCTTTATGCCCCACAAACATTTCTTGAGTCATGTCCTGGATACTCCACCAGCATCTGTTCAATAATTGACATTTATCAAGTACCTATCATGTGCCTGGTACCTTTCCTCCATTTAAGTCACCACAAACATTCCTTAAACACCTACTGTGTGCTGGTACCTCATCACAGATGTTTACTGACCAGCAACTCTTTGATGTAATAGAGGTACAAGAACCATGTTCACTTTGGGGACATTTATTGAGCACCTACTGTACATCAGAGGTCCTCTCCACATTTAAGTCAACAATATTCACAATGTAGGGTAATCTATTTTCCGTCCATTCACAGATGTTTATTGAGCCCTGGAATGTTCTGGATGCACTTCCTAAGTTAGGTGTCCCAACATGCATCTGTGGAACACCAGCTGTGTGTGAGGTACGACATGTAGGTTCAGATTGCCAAAGATGTTCTTTTGGCACCTAATAGGTGGCCAGGTGCCGTATTCTTATTTAACCCTGCATAGAAACCCTGCGAGGTACAGTGATGATGTTCTTTCCCAGAAATGAAAACTGAGGCTTGGAGAGGAGAAATAACTTGCCCAAAGTCACACAACGTGTTTTTCCACATGCTGATCAGGGATTGCGTTCTAGTGTTTCCCAGTTTGAAAGCCCACATCTTTATTACTCTATCACACAGGTAAGAAATTCCTAGGTTTCTGGCCAGGCACAGTGGCTGACACCTGTAATCCCAGCACTTTGGGAGGCCGAGGTGAGCGGATCACCTGAGGCAGGAGTTTAAGATAGTTCGAATCACTTGAACCCAGGAAGCAGTGGTTGCAGTGAGTTGAGATCGCACTATTGCACTCCAGCCTGGGTGACAGAGTGAGACTTCATTTCAAATAAATAAATAAATAAATAAATAAATAAATTCCCAGGTTTCTTACTGAGGAACAAGAAATGGATGAAATGCCCCTTTGGGTATGTAGCCCTCTCCTGAGCATGGTGGGAGACATCAGGGAGGCAAGGAGGCTTTGCATCTACATGTGGAACAGCCCTTGGCCATGGTCTTTGTGTCTGCAAACCAGCTGAAGACCACTTCCTGGCTGTGTCCCCTTAGGCAAGTAACTGTACCTCTCTGATTCTGTGTCCTCATGCACAAATTAGAGATAAGAGTATGTACCTCATGAGGTTCTTTCAAAGCAGGGGTGTCCAATCTTTTGTCTTCCCTGGGCCACACTGTAAGAAGAAAAATTGTTTTGGACCACACATAAAATACACTAACACTAATGATAGCTGATGAGCTAAAAAATAAATAAATAAAATTAAAATAACAAAAAAAATCTCATAATGTTTTAAGAAAGTTTACGAATTTGTGTCGGGCCACATTCAACATCATCAATAAATGTTGGCTCTGGGTACTCTGGTCTGGGTGTCAGGCACTAGCCAGGCACAGCTTGATGCTGATAGACAGTCATTCCCGAACCCTAGCTCAGAGAGAGCCAGGCGCATGTCTTTCGCAGGGTGAGACATAGGAGGGAGGCAGAGGCTGGCGGAGAAATGGCAAGAAGGGTGAAGAGGGATAGGCTGATGGTTGGGGTTGGCAGGGGTCAGGCAGGGGAATCTGCTTGAGAATCCCAACTTTTTATATATTTATTAATTTTCAGTTTTGGTCTGAGAAGTTGTTTATTAAGTACCTATTACTTATGAGGCTCCAGGCTGAGGTTATGGCATGCTTCTATCAGGATCTGAACCCAGGGCTGGCTGTCGGCAGTCCCTATGATCTTAACCGCTGTGAGGTGCTGCCTTTCTGGGAGCTGCTGGGAAGAGCGCTGGGATATTCCAGAATCTCTCTGGCTTGTCCTGGAGCAGAAACTGGGCAATGCAAGTTCAGAACAGATGCCATGGCTGGCCCACATTCTAACCCTCCTGGCAGTGGCAGCAACCCTGCTCATGCAATCCCAGAATGTCACAAACAGCAGGGTCCTTCAGAATCATTTAGTTCAGGGATCAAAACTGGTTTCATCTAGTGTTGATTCCAATGAATCTTTGCTTAAGGATGACGTGTTAAGAAAGATTCCGAGGTTCTATTCTCTCTCTGAAACAAAGTGTCTTAATCTAGTGGTGATGCCTGCTGTAAGCAGGGAAAGGGGAACAGTGGTCTACACACCAGGAATTCGCCATCTGACCTAACTCAGCCTCCTAACGTCAGAGAAGAAGAAATGGAATCTTAACATGGAGTCAGAAGCTCCAATTTTCAGTCTGAATGTTCACTCTGATAGCTAACGGCTATGAGAATTTGTGCAAAATTCTTCACCTCTCTGAGCTTTAATTTCTTAATCTGTTACATGGGGATATCAGTACTGAACTCAGAGATTTTCCAAAAAATATAACAAGATAATGCTTGTGAGATAATATGAGTGAGCCTGTGGTGTAAAATAGACACTTTTTAAGTGCGAGGTAACCAGGACAGTCAGTTACTTAGTCTGGCAAAGGGAGTTGCTCTCTGACTACACACATTAGCATTGCCCAGGGAGCTTTTAAAGTCTTGACACCCGGGCTGCATCTCAGCCGATCACCATCAGACTCTCAGGTGTGGGCCCAGGTGTTGGCATTTTTTATAAGCTCGCAGGGGGTTCCAATGCAAAACCAGAGCCAAGACCCCGGGCCCTAGACAAAGAACCCAGCATTCTTACTTCCAGACCTAAAACATTCCAAAAATTCATCTTTGCCCTGTGTTTGTTAATACTCTAGTGTTGGGAGATATTAATTAGTCACTAATGGAGTGAGACACCTGCTAGAATCTTGATTTTTAAAAAAAAGATGGGAAGAAAACATAACCCTCCTGTGGCAATTCCCTGCCTCAAGCTGTGTCTACTTACTAGATATTTCCTTCATTCATACTGAGACAGGCAGGGGTTTGTGGGCTGGTCACAGGCAGCGGAGTCTTTGAATGTAGCTGCCTTTTCATTAGGAGCTTTAAAATCCTTCCTGCAGCCTGAGCCCTTGCAGTTGACACTGAACTCTCCCTGGGAGCTAGGAGCTGGCAGTGGGATGCAGACAAAGTGAAGGGCCTCTTGCCCCCCAACGGCATCAGCCAATCTAGCTAACCCTGCCCAGTCTCTCCCCACACCACCTTGCAGCTGAAAGGTGCTGAACTTCATGAAATCCTTTGCTGCATTTGCCACCACCGGGCCAACGTTCTGCAGCCCCACTCAGACTCCAGGTATAATGAGCTCTTTGTAGTTCAAGAATGTGCCAGAGATTTGCACGTGCAAATCTGGGATGTCAATCCCCGCCACGCCCACCCTTATTTCTTGTTTATTGGCCTGGAAACCATCTCTTGAGGCTGCAGGTCAAATTCCCCATTGCAGTGTCTCTGGCAGACTTAACAAGTCCTCCTTTACCCTCCTTGTACCCCAGACGTTCCTTCATCATAGCCCTAATTATTATGAATATATTCACATCGCTGTCAATAATTCTAATCATCATGGGCCTTTATTTAATATTTACAATGGGCCCAGCACTGTGACGGGCACTTTGTATTTTTCTCAGTCTTGAGGTATGTGTGCAGAAGATGGATAGGATTTACTCAGAGGGAGGGAAAGGAGGCTGTCCCAGGCAGAGGCCACGCCATGCACAGAGACGAGGAGGAGAATGGCACCGTGTGACGGGTGAATACAAATAGTTTGATGGTGTTGGACGGGGAAAAGGGAGGGAGTGGGGCTGGGGTGTAAGGTACAAGGGGAATCCAGAACAGGATTTGGCAAAGCACCTAGAATGCCCTTCTGAGAGGCCACTGTTCTGAGGGCTATGGGGATAGGAATAGGAGGTGGGCTATTGTCGGGTTTTCAGCAGAGACATGGTGTGCTGAGACTTGCGTATTGGAAATACCCACTTGGCCACAGATTTGGACTGAGAGGTATTTAGCAGGCTGCAGGGTTATCCAGGGGAGTGGCAGTGCTGGGGAGATGGGGACAGTGGGTGGGACATTTAGGAAGTCACCGATTAGAATAAGAGAAGACAGTAACTTGGGGGCCTCGGTGGGTGGGTCTGGAGGGGGTAGCATCTGTACAATGAGCTGATCCCCCAGCAACTCTTGCTCATTTATCTAAGTCCTTTAGAGTTTCTTTTCTTCTGCTACCAACTTGCTGGATGGCTGGACGCACGTTCCCCTGCCCCTCAAGACCTCAGTTTCCTCTTCTGTAAGAAGCATGTGTCACATGGGTGGTCTCCCGGGGCCTTCCTAAACCTCTCGGTCTGCCTGGCATGTCCTCTCTTTCCTCCACATTTTCTGCAACCTTCTCTTCCCTCAGTCTGGCAAAGGGTCCACTCCACCAGCGAGCTGGGGAGGGAAGGAGGGAGGGACTGAATGAGTGAATGAATGAGGAGATGTAGGGACCTTTCCCTCCCAGAATCCAAGTATCTGTCCCACTTGGGTCTTTCTTCTCTTTCCCTCACTAGGTGCAACTGCCATTTGCAAAGCATGGTTTTCTCTGTCTCTGTACCCACATCTCTCCCTCTCCCTCTCTCTCTCCATTGTTCTTTCTCTGCATGTCTGCCTCTGCCCAGTATGTGTCTCTGCCTCTCTGTGCTTCTCTCTGTGTCTCTCTCTAGGTGTCCATCTCCTCTTCTCTGCTTCTGTCTCATTTTATTTCTGTGTGTGTTTCTCTCCCCCATCCTCTGCTTTCTCCCTCACTTTGTCTCAGTGTCTCTCTCTCTCCAGGTAACTGTGTCTTTCTCTCTCCCTGTCCCCTTGCCCTGGGCTTCATCTCCCCTCTCCCTGCCTTTCCTCGCCTCAGAGATCTCGTTGCCCTGATGCAGGCACAAGCTCTGTGGTCTGTAAGGAGCCAGAGCCCTGACTTCTGAAGGAGGAGAGACAGAAGACAGAAGGGCAGGATATGTTCTCACACTAGTACACCAGCCCACAGAGTTGGCAGCCTCTCAGCTCAGCTGATGCAGGACAACAATTTCTCAGGATTTCTTTGTCCTCAAAACAAATCCCACTGTCCTGGAAAACCACCAGCCTTCAGCAGTGTCCATGCCTGGAGCCAAGATGGGACTTCGCTGTCCCAGTAAACTCTGGAGTGCGGCTGGGGCATAAGGTTCAAGGGGCGTCCAGAACGGGATTTGGCAAAGCACCTAGAATGCCCTTCTGAGAGCTGTGGCCATTGTCCTGAGGGCCATGGGGATAGGAATAGGGGTGGGCTATTGTGGGGTTGAAGGGAAGTGGCAGAGATGTGCAGTCTCTGCCACTTTCCTTCTCTGTACCTTAGCTCCCCTGACTGAAAAACACACAAGCAACTATAGTAACAGATTTGGAAGAGAGAAAGGGAAAACGTCTTGTTCTCTGTGGCCCGGAACAAGGTTGTTTCTCCAAATCCTGGGACAGTTGGGCAGCCCCTTAGAGTTTGAGGGTCACATGGGTGCCCAAGCTAAGCTGATATTTTGGTGACTCTTAAAAGATACGATTTAAATATACCATGTTTATGTCATGGAGATGCTGGGTCCTATGTGTCAAGGACAGTGGAGAGGGGGACACCCTGGTGGCGGAGTCCAGCAATTCCGCTCTGGCAGGAAGCTTGCACCCATGATTCTCTTTCAGTTACCTAGACAGGCCCTCTTTGGAGGACAACTGAGCAACTGTCTGTTGTTCCTCAGGCAAGCCCATTCCTTTTGGCTTCTCAAAAGTTCCTTCCAGACATAGTACTCTTCCCTCTCTGGGAGATGTTCTGCTAAATGGAATTTTCTCTACATTTGCAGTACTTCCTATAGACAAACTCTTCAGGCAACCAGAATCTGGAATATGAAACAGATCTTTCCCAATCTTTATAGCTTTTCCAGGTATTTTTGGGTTTTTGTTTATTTTGTTTTTAATCTAGATAAATACTGTGCTAAGTTGACCCCATCACGAACAAATAGAAATGTAACTTGGGTCTCACAATGCATGGAGTTGATTTAAAATAGTTTGACCGTCCTTCCTTGTTTCTGACAATTTATTTTTCCTAGTTGAGACCCTGTGTGAGTTCTGGTATACCCCCGCCTGTGTTGTCCATTGCTGCCCTCATAGTGAAACAGATTTTGGTAAAGATAAAATGAAATCATGGAAAGAAAGCCCTTTGTCCATGTCATGCAGAGATCTATAAGACTACATGATGTGAAATTATATCCCGTGTTGCCTTGCATAAATATTTATGTCCCAAGCTCTCTCTCTCTCTCAAGCTGCCACATCCTAGTCCTCATTCTCCTATAGAGGAGACTTTTTCCACGACACTGTGCTTCCCATCGGCCTCAAAGGCTGTGGATTAATATTATCTCATGGGGATGGGCCAGTGCTAATTTGCAAGGCTAGACTAATCCCAGGCAATTTGACTTGGCTAGTCCCAGAATGGAACCTGATTGAGAAAATCACATTCCATTCTTGGCTTTTCTGCTCAGTGGCCCTGTGAGGGAGGCTGCACCTCTCTGGACCCCTGTCTCCAGGAACAGAAGCAGATAGCAAGCCAGTCTTCAACTCCATCCATCTTTAAAGCCAGAGCACAACAGGGAAGGAAGAAACTATACTCCAAGGTTTGATGATATGGAGCGGCTTCTCAGTCCATGATTTCACCCTAAGTCTTATTCTGCATTAGCTGCCATTTATTGAAGTGTTACTGTGGGTCTCACTTATTTCTCACAATGCCCTTATGAGAGAGAAAGTGCATGGACCCATTTTACAGATGAGGAAAACCGAGGCTCAGAGAGGTGACATGATATCCACAATGACTCATTGAGTTGTAAACACAGCCAGTATCTTGAAGGCCTAGTACAATAACGTTTCTACCTGGCCTTAATATAGTATCCAAATGCCTTAGCCTGCATGAGCTAAGGGGTGCTTAGAGGGTGAAGGACACATGTGTGCCAGAAGCCTGGATGAGTTTGTATCTTAGCTCTGCCTCTCCTCTAGCTCTGTAACTTGGGAGAGTTATGGGACATCTCTGCCTCAGTTTCCTCATCTGTAAAATTCCCCACAGAATTTTTGAGAGGATTGAATTGCTTAATATATGTAAAGGCCTTAGACTAGTCTCCAGCTGCACAGAACTTCTCTCAGCTCCCCTCAGCCTCTCAAAGGAAAACTTGATCATGTTCCTCTTCTTTTTGCTTAAATCCTCTTAAGAGTTCCCCAGTCTTTCCGGTCTAGTGCTGGCCTCTTCATCACAGACCCCACAACCCTCTCCAGCCCCATGCTCCCCTCTTGCTACCTGCATTCTCTTTGCAGTCACTCGTATGTGACACATTTCTTCCTACTCATCACAGGCCCTTTGCGCCTGCTGTTCCCAGCCCTTGGCCCTCCTTTCCCAGCTCTCTTGAGCTAGTAAGTTTCTCCTCATTTTTCAGTTCTATGCTTAAGCACCTCTTCCGCCAGGAAACCTTTCTGGATGCCACTTGACTAGATCAGTGATTTTGATTGAGCTGACTAGGCTGCCCATCTCCAGGCTGCAGGTTGGGACCACGTCTATTCTATGTGTCTGGCTTCATCTGGGTGGATTCCCCCCCCCACCCCCAGGGCATGTCCTTTCACGGTGATAGCAGAGCTCCCTCATGGAGAGTAGGCAGAAACATACGATGTATCTTGAGACTGTGCTGAAGACCTACTTCCACCCCTATTCCACGGGCCAAAGGAAGTCATGCCCATCTTCGTTGAGGTAGGGACGCTGACCCCCACAAAGAGGAATCACCAATACATGACTGTCTGGCCCCTCTCATAGCATCCAGGCTTCTTTGCTTCTTTTTTTGTTAAGAGACAGGGTCTCACTCCGTCATCCAGCCTGGAGTGCAGTGGGATGATTATAGCTCACTGCAGCCTCAACCTTCTAGTTCAAGCAATCCTCCCACCTCAGCGCCCCCGAGTGGCTGGGACTACAAGTGAATGCCACCATACCAGGCTAAATGTTTTTACATTCTTGTTGTAGAGAATGGGGTCTCACTATGTTGCCCAGGCTGGTTTTGAACTCCTGGGAGCAAGCTATCCTCCCACCCTGGCCTCCCAAAGTGCTGGGATTACAGGTGAGAGCCACCGTGCCTAGCCAGCACCCAAGCATCAATACTCCCCTTTTGTAGCACTCACCAGGGCAGAGGTTTTGCACTTACTATTTGAATTACCTAACTCTCAAAAACAGGAAGACCTGTCAATGATTTTGAAGACCTGTGAATGTTTTGTAAATCATTTTAATCCCGGGGTCCTAGCATAGTGCCTGGCACATAGTAGGTGCTCAATAAATTCGCGAGTGACTGAGTGAACAAATGCATGAGGATTCCTGAGGTGGCCCAGAAGCGAGTGGGGTGAGCTTCCTGCTTCCCTGGCTCACCAGTCCTGAGTCCTGTTCCTCACCTCCGGCTGTGGGAAGGGTTTAAAGGTGAGCGGGACCACTGGCGCAGTGGACGGACCATCTGCATCAAGACGCACGAAAGCGGCCAGAAAGAGATAGAGGCCTTCGACGCCGCCATCCTGCTCATCCGCAACCCGTACAAAGCCCTCATGGCTGAGTTCAACCGCAAGTACGGTGGCCACATAGGCTTTGCTGCGCATGCCCACTGGAAAGGCAAAGGTACCGCTCGGAGGGGAGGGGTGGAGAGAGGAGGGGAGAAGCGGGGAGGGGAGGGGAGGGGAGGGGAGGGGCGGGGCGGGGCGGGGCGGGGACCCGGGTTGCAGGAGGTGGTGGGAGGGTCACGTGCTCCGGACTAGACCAGCGTGGTCCACAGGAGGCGATGCCTCAGGCGAGGAACTCTGGAGGGCATCCTGGAGGGCATGTGTCATGCTCCAGTCGCTGCTTCCAGTAGAGCAGGCGCCTCCCACAACCCCCCCACCCCCCCACCCGCAAGCATCACCTTCAGTGAGTCGGGCTGCTGCATGTCACAGGGGATTAAAACCGTGGGCTCAGGAGAAAGGCTCTTTGGGTTCAGATCTCAGCGCTACCACCTCCCTGAAAGGTCTCATTCACCTCCCTGAACTTAGATGGCCCCATCTATAAAGTGAAGATTATAAAATTGTGAGGCTTTAAGAATTTTACAAACACTCAGTAGGTGTGACTCTCAAGATGTTGGAGATGCTCCCAAAATTGATGTGGGATTGATGGAAGCCGATTAAAGAATTTCAGGAGACTGAATCCAGCCCCAGGTCAGTGGCTATGCTGCCACGAGGTCCTAAGAGCACAGGTAGAGGGCATCATTTCAATGAACACTCCCAAGGACTCTAGGTGAGGAGGCTCAGAGAGGCTAAGTGACTTGCCCCACATCACACAGCTGGGAAATGCCGGTGCTGACCCCCAAGCATGGAACTTACTAAGATGACCTGGGTTTGAGATTCAGCTCTGGCACTTACTAGGTGACAGAGGGCTGTGTGCTTCAACATTTCAATGCAGAGTGACCGCCCAGGGCAGTGGCCAGAGCTTTGAAGTCAGACCCAATTTCTGCCATTTTGAGCATTAACCTTCTCAACTTCAAAGTACCAGACCCATTATAGGATGATCTGTACCAGCATAATGAAAGTCACATCTACTGAGGGTTTAGGAAAAGGCAAACTTCTTAAATTCCCACAATAATTGTCCCCATTTTATAGACGGGATAATCTAGGTTCAGGGAGATTAAGGAGCTTTTGTAGGGTAAGAGGGATACAGGGGGTTGTATAATTCGTATAAAGTTACAGTTATACAAGATGAGTAGGTTCCACAGATCTGCTCTACAACATGGTGCCTTTAGTTAACAAGAAGGTATTCTTTACTTAACATTTTGGTAAGAGGGTAGATCTCACATTAGGTGTTTTTTACTGTACACAAAAACAAACAAAACAGACAAAAGGAAACTTCCAGAAATGATGGAAATGTTTATTACCTGGATTATGGTGATGGTAACATGAATGTATCCACAAAGCCAAACTCACTAAATTGTATAAGCAGTTTTCCGTATATCAATTACACCTTAATAAAGCTGGAGTTGGAGGAGTTTTTCCCTGAAGTGGTACAGCTGGGATTTGAACTCAGGGAGTCTTGCTCCAAAGCCCACATTTTTCAGCACTGCACTGTGATAATGGATTAGATGAACCATTGGTGGCTATGAATCACCCAGTCCAGAGCCCCCAACACACAGCAGGTGCTCTGTAAATGTGAGTTATCCCCAGCTCATCTAGCCTCCAGGAACCAGGCGGCTTTAATACTCCAGCCTCTCCCCAGAGAGGACCAGAGCCTTCACGGTAACACCCTCAACGCTGACTTCGATGATTAAAACCTTTGGGCCTGCCCCTTGGGTCCCAGTTCACTCAAACTGCTTGTCTGTTCCTCCCCCTCCCTTGCTCCTCTTCTCAGTGAGGGGGTGGAAGCTTGGACAGGTGGTGACATCTGTCCATTTATACCCAAGGGTAGAGAGACCTCTGAATTATTTATTTGTAGAACAATCAATCAAAAGCAAACACTGGTCGCTAGGCTGAGACATCCGCATGTGCAAATGGTAGTACCCTGTCCTAAGAGCACAGATTCTTCTTGTCAAAGCTGGAAAAGATCTGGGACATCAGCGACCCCCGTGGGCCTCTGTGCTGGCTGCTCCTTAGAGTCCCTGGAGGAGAGTGGGCAAACCCCAGTGCCCAGGCTGCACCCTGGACTATTACTGGGTGGCACCTGGACATCAATATATTTTTTTCAACTTTTATTTTAAATTCTGTGTTACATTTTCAGGATGCGCAGTTTCGTTACCTAGGTAAACGTGCGCCATGGTGGTTTGCTGCACAGATCAACCCATCCCCTATGCATTAGGCCCAGAATGCATTAGCTATTCTTCCTGATGCCCTCCCTCCCCCACACCGACAGGCCCCAGTGTGTGTTGTTCCCCACCCCCATGTGTGAATATTATTTTAAAGCTCCCCAGCTGCTTCTAATGTGCATGAAGGGCCGGGAGCCACTGATTCCTATTGATTAGTGGGGAAACTGAGGCCTGGAGAGAAGCAGAGCCCACCAAGGTTGGTCTAGCCCTAGGATCCAGTTCTCCAGCTCCCAGGCACCCTGCTGTCCCAAGTGAACAGAAAAGGGGCTTACTTGGGAAGCTCTTGTGGGCACTTCACGATTGTTATCTCATCTAAACTCTCTAAGGCCCACAGGAGGTAAGAAAGGCAATGATCATCAGTACATCCCATTTTACAGGTGAGAGAACCATCCCAGGAAGAGACAAGTCTCTTGGCCAAGGCCCTAGGTAATGACTGAGCTGTGATTCAAACCCAGGCATTAACCATGAGGCTCTGCTGCCCTGAGATGTTGCTGACCCTCTGGTACATTCAGATATTTTCCTCTTCCAGGGGAAGAGGAACCTGAACCCTGTATTAGGTTCAGACAAGTTTCCCAATTCCCAAGAGCCACCCATCTCTCCTCTTTTTCCTTATCCAAGACAGCACTTATCCAAAACCAACACTAAGGAAGGAGTCGCAACAGGTTGAACGGAGAGTATGGGATGATTAAAACCTTTGGGCCTGCCCCTTGGGATGGGAGTATGGGTTGGGGGAACCACCACGCTCCTCTCATATTGGGGGCCTGGGTCCCATATGAGCCTGAGATGGGGGAAGGGATCTTCTCCAAGTGCCCCCTCAAAGGCCTGACCCAGGTATGCAAGGGCTCTGGCAGAGAGCCCTCCCCAAAGAACAGAGCCCCCAGTCTCCATTCAGCCCATTCCTCCCCTTTGCATTCACCATCTGGCCCCTGGAGACACTTGAGTTTGAGACTCTTGCTTTTAGGTCCAGAATCAGTGGCATCAGCATCCCTTGGGAACTTGGTAGAAATGCACATTCTTAGGCCCCATCCCCAAACCTACTGAATCAGAAATTCTAGGAGCAGGGCTCCAGCAATCTGTGTTTTAACAAGCCCTCCAGGTGATTCTGATGAGCACCCTGGTTTAAGAACACTTACAGCCAGGTGCAATGGCTCACTCTTGTAATCTCAGCACTCTGGGAGGTCGAGGTGAGTGGATCATGAGATCAGGAGTTCAAGACCAGCCTGGCCAACATGGTGGAACCCCGTCTCTACTACAAATACAAAAATTTGCCTGGGCATGCTGGCGGGCACCTGTTATCCCAGGCTGAGACAGAGAATTGCTTGAACGGGAGGTGGAGAATGCAGTGAGCAGAGATTGCGACACTGCACTCTAGCCTGGGTGACAAAGTGAAACTCTGTCTCAAGAAGAAAAAAAAAGAACCCTTGCTCTCTTGGAAGGAGAGTTCTTTTTCTATAAGACTCTGCTACTCAAAGTGTGGCCTGTGAATCAGCGACATGGACATCACCTGGGAGATTTTTAGGCAAGCAAATCTCAGGCCCTCTCCCAGGCTTCCTGGATCAGAATCTGCATTTTAACAAGATTTCTGCAGACGCTTCATGGGCACTTTAAGGTTTGAGAACTGCTGCTTTTGGATGCCCTTAGTGACACAGAATGTGAAGGTCACTCTGTAAGAGCCAAGGTCACCTAGTTATTGAGTGTGTCCACCCCACCATGCCCTGTCCCCCTCCCAATTACATCTCAGTCCAGGCTCCTGCAACCACCACCCCCAACCTACTTTTGGTTCCATAGTGTTAATTTTACAGTCTCCTTAGAGTGACTTCAGAGCAAAATTGTATGTGATATGATTATACAAGGTGAATTGTCCTGGATCTGTTTAATGAAACAGACACTGTGTGTAATGATTCTGTAGGGAATTAAGTACAGTTAAGCTATTAATCAGGCCCTAGTTCCTTCCATCAACAAGAAGACGGAGGGGAGGCTGGCCAGCCCGTGCCCCGCCAGGCACACCTGTATGACAGTTCTGGTGGAAATAGCACTCATTACCAATGTTCCATGGTTTTATTGACCAGTTTGCAGACAGCAAACAATTATCAGGAATCCTAAGTTAATCAAGGGCTTTGGTTTTCAATTTTTCTTCTTCTTTCCAAGGAAGTCATTTGGGAGTTTCAAGGGAGGAAGCGTCGCCATAGGAGGAGGCAAGGCAGACAAGCATCTGCTGCTGAAACAACTTGGACATCTATTGTGATTTTGGAGGGATGCGTGGTCTAAATGAGGGGGCATGTAGGGAGTCAGGGGATCAGGAGGATGAATATCATCATGAAGAATCATAACAGTAACCAGTTTTTATCTAGCACCTTACTTGTCCCAGGTGCCGTACCAGGATCTTGGCAAATCTTATTTCGCTCCATCTTCACAGCATCTGTAGGAGGTAGGTCTCATCCGGATCACCACTTTGCAGATGGGTGCACTGAAGCTGAAGATCAAGTAGTGTCTCCAAAGTCATATAGCTCGTGTGGGGAGGAGCTGGGTTCTGAACCCTGGCAGCCTGACTGCAGAATCACCTATAAACAGACCCCAGGTCTCAGACAACAACCTGAAGGCACAGTGAGCAGTAGGCAGCCTAGAAGTCATGCTTCCCAGGCCCTGGAGTGAAAAGAGGGCAGGAGCTGATCAGACCTAGGTGCTTGATTTTTTCTTTTTAAAAATGTATTTATTTTTATATATTTAGGGTATAAAGTGCAGGTTTCTCTATATAAATTAAAATATAAAATAAATATTTTATATACATATGCACATGCATGTATACATACCACATTTTCTTTTTTTTTTTAATTTTACTTTAGGTGTATACTATATCTGGCATTTCTCCCCATGTTATCCCTCCCCACCCCCACTGTCCTCCCCTACCACCCCCCCCAACTGAATAGGAACACTCCTACACAGTTGGTGGGAGTGTAAATTAGTTCAACCATTGTGGAAGACAGTGTGGTGATTTCTCAAGGATCTAGAAATAGAAATTCCATTTGACCCAGCAAGCCCATTATTGGGTATATACCCAAAGAACTATAAATCGTTCTACTATAAAGACACATGCACACGTATGTTCATTGCAGCCCTGTGTACAATAGTGAAGTCCTGGAACCAACCCAAATGACCACATTTTCTTTATCTAGTCTTCCATTGATGGCCACTGAGATTGATTCCATACCTTTGCTATTGTGAATAGTGCTGCACTAAACATGTATGCAGGTGTCTTTTTTATGTAATGATTTCTTTCTCTTTGGGTAGATATCCAATATTGGGATTGCTGAATTGAGTGGTACTTCTACAGTCTGGGATAGGTGTGGGTTCAAACTCTGTCTTTAATGCCAACTGTGTAGACTTGAGCAAGTTGCTTCCTGCTTCTTAGACTCCTTTTCCCTGTGTCTAAAATGGGGCCAGTGTTAATAATTCCCACTCTCTAGGCTACTTGAGAGCACGGAATGAGAACATGCATGCAAAGTGCCCTGCATAGCTCCCAATACCCAACAAATGCTCAGGCAACATGCATTCCCTTCCTGCCCTTCAGACAGAGGTGCCTGGTGTCCCGCAGAGGTTTGCAGTCCACAAGGACACTCTGTCATCTCCATCCCACCTGCATCCAAGACTAGGACACCTGGAGCTACCTGAGAGACTCCTTCCTTTTTCTTGAGCCATCCTGCAGCCCTCTTTCAACAACCTCTTGAGATGGCGAGAGATGGCCAAGCCTAGAAGTTTGGATCTGTGTTGTTGCTGGGTGCTGGGTGACAAGCACCATCTCTATCACCTGGGCGTCTCCCCTGAGAATAGAAGCTATTTGGAATCACCAGCGATGCCGTGAGGTGATGCAGGAGTAGAGAAATTCTTAAAAAGGAAAACGAGCATACAACATACTAGATTTTTCGTAATCACTCAGATACATCTGGTCTTAACCCATTATAACAGTACGGGCCCAATTAGTCAGATACATTGTAAATAATCTATTTTAAGGATAAAAAATATCCTTATCACCAGCATAAATATCTCCCAAGCAGCCAGAATGTTCCGGAGGACTTGCGGGGGGAGAAGTCTTGCCACAGACTCTGATGAGTTCTGCAAAGAAGGGGAGGCCTTCGCCACACTGCAATTTGGCAGTTGCAAATTTCAATTTAGTTCAACAACCGTTCACTGAGCACCTGCTGAGTACAGGCATTGGGAGGAAGTCAGGATGAGGCTGCTGGTGCCTGGGAAAGATCCATCCTGGAACCCGGCAGGCCTGATCTGGACAGTGCTTCCTGGCTGTGTGACCATGACCAAGTCACTTCACCTCTTGGAGCCTCCATTTCCTCCCTGGTGATAAGTGGACAATAGTTCTTTTCCTTTCAGGGTAGTCAGCAGGATTAAATAAGATAATGGATATCCATCACCCAGCAAGGGATTAGGACTTAATTTTTAAGAACCAGCTGGGATCCCCAATGCAGCCTGGGGGACTCACCACCCTCGTTCAATAAATAGAGTCCTCCTGTTGCCTGCTCTGGCGGGCGCCGGGTAGCGTTTGCCCTTGTGAGAATCAGCAGGTCTCAGTTCATGGTTTTGGAGCTCCTGCCCTCTGATTCTCCAGCTGGGGCTCAGAATTGAGGCTGCAATTCATTTTCTCTGTTCCCAACACCCTCCAGGTCCCCCTTGTGCACTTTCCCCGGCTCCTTCTACTGTGGGAGTTTCAGCAGCTCAGGAAGCTGACTGCCTCTCCTCATGGAATTTCCAGGTTCTCTCTAACCTATCTTTCAAGTCAGACAGTCCCAAATGCACCCTCCTAGTTTGCATGACAATCCATCCTGTCATTTCACCATGACACTTCCATGAAAAATTTAAAAAGGTGGGACAAAAATGTGTGAAGATGAAAAATAGTCCAACTTAAACCCTGCCCTCAGATAGCTTACGGTCTGCGCAGGGTACAGACCACAGAAGTCGGGGCTTTCTGCACAGCATAATGAGTGCTGTAGGGGGCTGTAGGGGATGGAGAGGGGAACTGCCTGAGCCCAGGGAGTCAGAGAAGATGATCTGAAAACAGAATAATACCAGTAATAATGATAGCCAACATTTACTGAGCACCTGCTGAACTCAATACACCATACTAGAAACTTTATATGTTTTTTTCTACTTTGTACAACAATTCTATTATCATTTTGTGAGGAGATACTTCTATTACACAGAAAAGCCTGGTAGTCAAAAGCCCCGTCTTTGAAGCCAGACTGTCTGAGTTCAAATCCTGGCTCTGCCAGTTATTAGCTATACGACCTTGAGCAAATTACTTAACCTCTCTGTGCCTCGGTTTTCTCTTCTGTTAAATGGAGATAATGATGATACCTCGTAAGGTTGTTGTGAAGATTAAGTGGAATTAAGCTATATTAATATATTTATTAATAGGTAAGTATGTAATCTAGAATATATAATTAATACATTATATATTAACATAAATAATATATAATATAATAATATGTTGTATATTACATTGTAGTAACACATACTTATATATAGGATTGTGCCTGGCATATAGTAATCACCAAACAAGTATCATTGTTATCCCCAAAGAGAAGGTGGTGGCCAAGAATATTCCAGGGAGAAACAGCATTGAGGTGAGAAGTATAGGGGTGTGCTTAGAGCTCTAAATGGAGTGAATTGAGCAAAGTTGTTATTCTTTTTGTTTTTTAGAGGCAGCGTCTTGCTCTGTTACCCAGGCTGGAGTGCAGTGGCATCATCATAGCTGACTGCAGCCTCAACCTCCTGGGCTCAAGCAATCCTCCCACCTCAGCCTCCTGAGTAGCAAGGACTACAGGCATGCACCACCATGCCCAGCTATTTTATTTTTTATAGAGTTGGGGTCTTGCTGTGTTGCCCAGGCTGGTCTTGAACTCCTGGCCTCAAGCCATCCTCCAGCCTTGGCCTCCCTAAGTGCTGGGATTATAGGTGTGAGCCACCTCACCTGGTCTGTGTTATTATACTTAATTGTTAGTTGTGTCATTGTGTTGTGCTGTGAATAACGGTAACAATGGCCAGCACCATCTGACTGGGTCTTTCAAGCTCTCCTCCCTCTGACTGTGTCCTCCCTCCTCCCTCTGCAGAGTGGCCGGAGTTCGTGAGGAACTATGCCCCATGGTGGGCCACTCACACACTGGACTGGCTCAAGTTTGGCAAGAAGGTGCTGGTGGTGCACTTTGAGGACCTGAAGCAGGACCTCTTTGTCCAGTTGGGCCGGATGGTCAGTCTGCTGGGTGTGGCTGTCAGGGAGGACCGGCTGCTCTGTGTGGAGAGCCAGAAGGATGGCAACTTCAAGCGCTCGGGGCTCCGGAAGCTTGAGTATGACCCCTACACTGCGGACATGCAGAAGACCATCTCTGCCTACATCAAGATGGTGGACGCAGCCCTCAAAGGGAGGAACCTCACGGGTGTCCCTGATGACTATTACCCAAGATGATGTGTCCGCATGGGGGGAGGGTAGACTAGGAGTCCTGACCATGCAGGCCCTGTGGACTCAAGACCCCTGGTGACCCCACTGATCTGTCCTGTCATCGGTTTGGGGACAATCCCCTTGACTGTTCTTTGCCTTCAATGAGTTTCCTGCATGACAGAGGAGGCTCAAGGGAAGAGATTGTCCAGAAACTACCACCCTACTCACATGTTCCCCTCTTGGCAATGTGGGGCATCTGGTTTGGGGGTTCTAGTTACATGGGCTCTTTTCTGTCCCCTGTGTCCCTGCCCCTGCCACTCTGGGTTCTGCTTGTGGAAGGGAGGTCTCATCAGCTTCAAGGAGACTTGCTGGATGCCCCGTGGCCTGGGGGGCTTTTGTAAAAACATGGTCCCAGATGCTTGTCCCTTCTGGGCTGAGCTTTCGTAGCCCCCTTCTCATCTCCACTCAAGAAGCACTGGCACTGACATTTAACTCAGGCCACCTTCCGTTCTAAAGAAAGATTGCTGGGAAGTTTCTCCGTGGCCTTAGGCTTCTGACATCCTGGGTAGAGAGGGGAGGCAATGGTGCTCATGGTAGGTTAATTGGAGACACCAAGTGGGGCCGTTGGTGTCATGGGCCCACCTCCAGGCCACACTGCTTCTCAGAAATGAGCTGCTTGCCTTTCCATCTCCAGGGCGTAAACCCTGCCCCCTTCTGTCCATGCTGGGTCCAGGAAGTGACCTTGGGATCCTGATTCCAAATCCAAGGAACCTCAGGCACCAACAGTGAACCCACAAGGATGGTCACCTACCACGTGCAGAATTTGAGTTGAGAGAGAGCCCCAGTGATACATCTCTCCACGATGGGCTCCAGTTGGTCTTACACTGGCCTTCTGACCCCTACAAATGGGTCCTTTGCTATCCAGGGGAGACAGCAAGAGTGCTTTCAATCAGATGGAACCATACCCAAAATGGAACCCCACTACCTTCCCAGACCACCTGTCTCCCCTTGATCTAGTCCAACAGGCCAGCTTCCCTTGGGGGGCCCTTTAAGGAATGGGGTGAATGAAATTGTGTTATTTCTATACAAATACTGCTCTCTTGATGCTGAGATGCCAAACCAAAGGATTTCTGAGGACCTGAATCACGGAGCATCAATCTTACAAAGTGTTGGTCCAGGGTCCCATCTCTTCCCCAACCCTGGACACCAGTGGCTCCCCACCCACTCCACACCTGCACCATCCATCATTGTGTAGATGAAAAAGCCATAGATCACAGCCTCTTTGCTATTCTGTTGGAGCAACCTCCCTAAGCGGTCCCTCTGAAGCCTTGGGGTGCAGGTAAATGCTCATTCCCAAGTGGCAAAGAGATCCCGGAGAAGGCGCGTGTAAAGAGATATATTTTTGTAAGAGGAATATGATTAATACATTCCGCCCCTTGGAATCTGGCCATGCAAAGAAAAGGGCACAGGGATTAGACCTGTGCCACCCTTCCCCAATTCCCTCATCTGTAGGATTTGGGCTGCCCCAGGCCCACCCAGGGGGCTCTGAATGTATTTTGTACCGTGTTTCTTTCCCCCAGGTGAATTTCTAGTCTTTTTCATGAAGCAGTGGAGGGTTTGGCCTCCCTTCCATTGGGAGGTCGGCTCTCTCTGGGATACTCTTGGTCCAAGACCTAGGTCAGTTCTTTGCTGGTGGTCCCCTCTGACCACAAGCTTCTGTCTGACAATTCCTCAGGTCAACACCATCATTAAATGAGAGTTTTGTTGATGATTCTCCCATGTGGTAGAGTGTTGTGTAAGACAGGTTCACAAATGAGATGTTTTCCTGGTGTGTGTATAGTGTGTGTGTATGTGTGTGTCTGTGTGTGTGTGAGAGAGAGAGAGAGACAGAGACAGTGAGACAGAGAGAGAGAGAGAGAGAGAGATGAGAAATAGAGAGACAGAACATGTTCAGGGTGATGGGCGGGTTGGTGTATAAACTGCTTTTGTGCCTGTGTAACCCTGGCATAGCTGCCTAGGAAGAATTACATGCCTCTGTGTGTAAAATTGCCTTTGTGTCCACCTGCCTCTCTATGTTTTGAGACTGTATCCCGCAAGTTGCCGTGATGACTGTCCCATTTTTAATTTGTCTGTGCAGGTTCTTGTGTATGGGATTGCACCCATGTGAATGAGGAAATGGTTAATGTGCATGAAACCCGTGTGTGAGAAGCTGCCTGTCTATTTATGGAGGGCATGTCTTCCTCATGTACCTTTTGTCCTTGGCTGCTTTGAGAGGGAGGGGCTGTGGGGAGAAGTAGGTGGGATGAGATCACTAGAGTGTCATGAAAATGTTCCTGCCTAAGCATGTGCACAGGTATGGAAGAGGTTCTCTATGAGAGGCGTCTCTTCTGTGTATGTGTGTGAGAGAGAGAATGTGTGTGTGAGGGGGGGAGAAAGAGAAAGAAAGAGAGAGAGACAGAGACAGAGAGAGAGAGAGAGACCCTGAGCATAACGCTTTGCACAGGCATATGCAGCAGGGAAGTCAGTGAGAGTCCAGGAGGACAGAGAAGCCCCCTCTGCTCCCTGGTGGGTGCGGATGAGCTTTACTAAGCCTCCACATACTGCTGAAGGAAGACTCTGTGCTCTTCCTCCTCGTGCATCAGGGGGGCTTCTGGGAGGAGGTGCTGATGTTCAGGGGCTGTTTCCCAGCCAGAGGGAGACCAAAGTGTTGTATACTGACACATGGAAAGTAAGCAGCGGAGGAGCAGGGCCAGGCAGAGGAAAGAGAAAGGGGCTTCTCCTCCCCCAGGCAGGGAGAGCTCAGAAGGACTGAGAGTGCTGGGGAGACTGGTAGATATGGGAGAAGATCTCAGAAAGGGTGTGAGTTTGTTCCAGAATCCAGAAGAATAGGGCCTTTCTCTAGGGATTCATGTTGGCTCACAAAATTCATTCTGTGATGACTGATTGAGCTCTGATCTGGGCCCAGAATACACTCTGTCCCCAATATTAAACCAAGTCTGACCTGATCACAGACTGAGCCCAATCCTAGAGCATTGAACCTGAGTCAAAGTTAAGCCCGGATCCTGATCACAGACTGAGCCTTAATCCTGTGCACATACTGATCCACGAACCCTCATTCCTGCCCCATGTTGACTGAGTCACATTGGACTAAGTCCCAAACTAATTGTATTGAGCCTTGACCCTAGTCATTGACTGTACTCCAACCTCAGTCACAGACTGGGCCCTTACCTGCCCCAGAACTAATGCTGACAGTGTCTCCTGACTGAGCCCTAATCTCTGTCATGGACTGAGCTCTGATCCTGGTCACAGGCTGAGCCCTGAACCAAGGTGCCAATTTTATTTCACTTTTCTAAATACTATCCATGCAACCAAATCCTCCCAACTGGAGGTGCAGGAAGCCATGCAGCGTCTAGCTCCAAGCTCTCATGGATCCTTCTCAGAACCCACAGATGATGTGCCTTATGTAAATCCCCACTTTCCACCTGCCTCCACCACAGATCACCGTCAGGTGGGAGGGGGTGATGCAAAAGCTGTTTAGGCCAAAGGCGGGGCTGGACAGTTTACCAGCCTCTTCTTTGGCTGATTTCTGCCCTTCCTATCACACTTCATCAGCCATCTGGAATAAAATATTCGTATTTCAGACTCAGAAGGAACCAAGGTAGCATTCATTCATTAATTACATATTTACTGAGCACCTACCATGTGTTAGGCACTGCTCCCAATTCTAGGAACTAAGAGAGTAACAAGACCGACAAAAATCTATGCTCCAGCAGCTTACACTTAACTGGTACTGAGCAGACATCACAAAGTGATCAGAAAACTTTGAGGGAGATGATGGTGAGACAAACAAGGAAAAGGACTAGAGTGGTTCCTGACCAACCCTGTGAGGTGCGTAGAACAGAGATCATTAACTCCGTGTTATAGGGGGGCATCGGTGCTCAGAGGCAGACAGTGGCTGGTCCAAGACACACAGAAACTAATAGTGTTACCCACACAACTGGTGGGTTCAATGGCTTGGCGGGTGACTACAACCAAGGAAGATTTAACAGGGGGACTTTACTTGTCACAAGTAAATAGGACACTAGGGACAGTTCCCAAGCAGTGCCTCCCCGAACAACGGTGAACACAGGGCTCTTGGGCTGGTGAGCCCAGCCATTGAATGCAGAGCTGGGGTCAAGGCTGCACAGGCGTGGTGGAGGATCACGCTTCCATCTACATCGCATGCATAGAAAATGGCCAACAAGTTCCTCCCTGGGATTGGGCAGGGTGTGGGGTTAGTACGGTAATGAGGAGAGTTCACCAAAGATCATCTCCAACTCAGGCATCTGTGGGTCCAACTGGGTTTTACTTTTCCAGGGCTGAGCTTCTTTCTGGAAATTTTTTGAAACAGCAAGAACTCAAGGTGCAACAGTCACAAGTGGATACTTTTTCACAGTGTCTCCCCCAAAATCCTAGGCTGCATCCCCCAAACCCAGAAAGCCTAGGTTGCTATAGCAGAGCTAGGGCCACAGCCTCCTCCAAGGGCCTAAAGGTCCTTTCCACATACAGAGAGTGACATGGCCCTTGCACCTAAAGAGGAAAGAAAGTTTTGGATCCAAGAGGTCCCCAGTGCTGGGTCCATGCCTGGCCTGGAAGCCAGGGCATCTGGACTCTCATCCTGCTGCCGCCTGCGGCTCCAGGACTCAGGAGAACAAGCAGGGCTCGGAATCCGCTGATTTGGGGGATTTCTTCTGGATTCTCCTATAACCCCGGAGGAGGCTGCAGATACATCCCAGTGGATAATGCAGGAATGGGCAAAAAGGTTGCTGGGAGCAGGTCCTGCAGGGACCCAGCCTCCTCCCAGAGGCTGGGGCCCCTTGCTTTCCCTTTCTCTCCTTCATTGTTTGCTCGCCCCATCCCTCCCCCTTTTCTCTCTGTTTTTCTTTACCCAGCCACCTGTTCTCAATTCCCCTCTTTGTGGTCTCTGATTTCCTCCAGCTGCTCATTAAATCTCTTTTCTTTCCTGTCTTTCTGCCCCTCCTTCTCTTCTCTCTTCTCCTCTTCCTTCCCCCCTTTCTTTCTCTCCCTCTCTTTCTCTCTTCCTTGATTTTTGTTTCTGCCTGTGCAAAATCTCTCCATCTCTACCTCTTGATCTCTGAGCTCTGCCTCCCTCCCCCCACCCCTCTTGTTCTTTCCCATCTCCTCATCCTCTTCCTGAAGAGTGGGGGCGACTCAGCAGGATCCAGACCTAGTGAGACAAACGCTACCCAGGCTGGTAACCAAGGAAGTGGTTTCCTTAGCAACAGAATCTGCAGGCACGCGCTCCACTGCCCCAGCCCTTAGCTATTACAGTAAGAGAGAAAAGAGAGAGAAAGAGAGAGAGAGAGAGAGAATGGGAAAGGCAAGCCTTAAAACAATAAAGACACTCCTACATGCTCCTAATGAGAGGGGACAGTGCTCAGAGACAAGCTCAGCGCCTGGTACTTTGGGGACACTCAAAAATATGAGAAATATGGGGCTTTGGGATCAGAGAGCAGCATATAGCATGCAGAGAGCTGGGGGAAGAATCTGCAGGACCTGGTGACATACTGAACGTGGAGGTGGGGAGATAACAAAGAAAACAAAGCGGACCCCAAGCTTCTGGCCTGGGCAGCTCCAGGGAGGGAGCAGAGAAGCCAGGGAGGAAGGAAGAAAACATTTTGGGTTGACATGGCTTCGTGTCCCCAAGAGTTCACCACCTAAGTCGGGGTTAGGGGGAGGGAAGGTGTAGAGATGACAGAAATATCTCATTCAATTCTCTCTTATAAATAGGCAACAAGGAACATGGGAGAAGGAACATGTGTAGTTTTAAATTACTTAACTCTGGGAAGTTAAATAATTTGCTCAAGGGACACAAAAGTTGGTGGCAGCACTTGGATTTGAACCTGGGGATGATCCAAGGCCTGTCCAGAGGGTGGAGGGGACAGAAGAAGGTAGAATAAGCAGAGATGGAGAGAGAGGCAGAGAACGGACACAGGGAGAGAAACAGGGAAGGAGAGGTTTAAATCATTGATCTGGCACTTCTTCCCACCGGGAAAACAAAAATATGTTCACTTTTAGAGAAATGAGAGGAGACAAAGGCGCCCCACTGTATGAAAGCTTGGGCGGTTATAAATAACCGTCTCCAAAGAAAACACCTGTCAGGACACATTTGCTTCCAGAGAGACGAATTGTATCCGCGGTCCATGTTGATATTTAAATGACTCAGAGTAGATGCCAGGGGGCGGAGGGCAGAAAGTTGATCAACGTAACAACGGAAACCTAACTTGGCCTTTCCAAAAAGCAATAAAACGGGCAGGCGTGGAGAGCTGTAAATCTGGATGATAATAATAACCGTCCTCGAAAAAGCAACATGTTTATTTATCATGTTTGCAGGTTTACTATTGCTTCTCAAATTTACAGTCAACAATCTGCCAGTGAGCATGGGGAGGAACACGAGAATGAGAACAGACTGGCAGAGCACTGAGGAAGAAATGATAAAATATTTATCCCCTTGCCCCACCCTCCCTGCCACGGCTGCCTTAAATCCAATTTCAAACAAAGGTGGTGACTTATCCAAGCAGGGCTGGGCAGCTCTATTTCAGGCCTCGACAGCTAATTGAAATGAGCCGTCATTATGGAATGGAATGTGTTGCAGCAAAATGATTTTTGTGTATTCTGGACTCATTTGCTAAACAATTATGGAGAAAGGAGAAGTCAGCCAGGGATGAGAGAGAAGGTATAGTACTTGAGGGTGACAAAACTTTTGTGTGTCCTTTTAAAGTGAGGAACAACAGGGAGGAAGAGAAATTCTTTTCTGAAACATAAGTTAGTTACTTAATCTTTTACCATAATTACCTGGGCTTCCAGAACTTGGAATGCCTAGGTGTTATCCCAGACCTCCTGAATCAGATTTTCTAAAATATGGGGACCAGAAGTCCTCCCGTATTTCCCAAAACTACCCAGGTATAGGGACCACTGCAATAAGAGATGGTGCACCAGGATGGTGGGTTACAATGATCCTGCAGACTTGCAGTGAGGCAAAGGTGTGTTTATAATTGACTTGTGGGTAACTGCTGGTCCCAATGTAGGCACTGCCATGACAGCAGAGTACAAAGCATTATTGATATCACCCATGCATCCATGGCTTCTCATACATTGTGATCTGTGTATTGCTGGAGCTAGCATAGTACCTGGCACATAGTAAGTGCTATGGAAACGTCTGTTGATTTTCTAAAATAAGTGAATCAAGGATTATTAAAGGATATTGAGATAAAAACCACAAGCCACTTGCCAGAGGAGGCCTGAGTAAGTCTTTTGGTTGCCCTGAATATTACCTCTAGTAATATAGAATTGTTTTTTATTCTCCCAACCCCATCTTGGACCCCCAAAACCAACAGCATGGTGCAGTCCACCATCCTAGCTCTCAACAGCCAATGTATCCCTTCACAAATTCACATTCAGTGGCGTCCCATGGGTATTTTAAAATTGGCCGTGGTGGGAATATACATCATGGAAATTGGCAAATGCTGCAAATCAGGTTTTTTTTTTTTTATTTCTTCCTTCCTTTCTTCCTCCCTTTCTTTTTCTTTTTTCTTTTTTTAATCTTTCTTTCTTTTTCTTTTTTTTAAAAAACAGTTGAGTATTTACCAGCACACTGCTGCCCAAATCATACAGGCACACACCATGCTAATTCTTTTCTTTTCTATATCTTCATTCATACTGTCTCCTCCACTTGAAAACCTTTATATGGCTGATGTCTTGGCCTCCTTCTCTTCCTGCCAGCTTCCCCTGACTACAGAGACAAGATTTGATTCCTCCTCTAACCTCCCTAATCACGGCTCTGGACATGGCAGTTGTGTTTAGTAATCTGGTGTGTATGTGTGTATGTGTGTGTATGTGTGTATGTGTATGTGTGTGCATGCGTGTGTGTATGTGTGTGTGTGCACTTGTGTGAGTGCTTGTGCATGTGCGTGTGTATGCGTGTGTGTGTGTGTGTGTGTGTGTGTGTGTGTGTGTGTGTCTTACCAAGATATGAGCTTCATTAGGATAAACAAAATCTTCATTTCTGGATTCTCATTGTGCTCCTGGCACAGACTAGATGATGTGCAAATGTTCAGCTGATGAAAGAATGAATAACGTCAATTATATTTAATACCATCTACCAATCTGTTGACCTCACAAACCTTTGAGTCAGTGGATAGAAGGATCTGCCTGCCCAGATATTGGCCAAGGAGAAAGGGAAGTAAGAAACAACTTACAGTGATAGTGTTAATATTTATTGAACAATAATTCTGTGCTGAGCACTATGCTGGGAGCTTCACATATGAAACATTACTGAAGCATCCCTGAGAGGCAGGGAATCTTATTGCCCCTATTTTTCAGTCGAGGAAATCAAGACTCAAAGAGGTGAATCTATTTTCCCAAGGTCACACAGCTTAGAAATAGTGGACTTTGAACCCAGGGAATCTAGTTCCAGAGTCCATGTGTTTAACCACTATACTGCATCCTAGAGGAACACGTGTGTCCAGAGTCAAGAAGACAGGGTCGGTCTTGCAAGGCACAGTGGGGGTTGTCGGTGGCAGCATCCAGCAAGCAGGAGACTGCTGCAGCACAAGAGATGAGGGAAGAAAAGAGAGTCAGCAAAGTGCTGGCCTTTCTGGGGCTGAGGACCCATGGGGTGAGGTGAGATGAGAACCAGGCCACCATGAGGGAAGCAGGCTGGGAGCTGGTGGTATAGACACCTTTGGGTTCTTAGCTGCACAGTTGGTTTATAGGTTCCCATGGCAACTGCCAAGCAATCATCTCTTACTCCACAACTCAGTGGTTCCCTAGAAATTCTTTCTTCTGCATTCCACCAACACACCCCGCAGCTTATGGAGGCAGTGGCAGTTTCCTCTCCAGGAATGACTACACTGGAGAAGAAACCATAGCCCAAGTCCCTTTCGTTAGAACAATGGAGGAGAGAAATTTGAGGGGAGGCAGAAAAGAAAGAGAGAAAAGGGACCTAAAACCTCAAAAGTCATATCATCCAACTGGGAAGGGGCTGAGAGGGGAAGAAGAATTCTCAGACTCCCCTTAAAAATCTAATGAAAACCATAAGTTGTTTCTCTAGAAAAATGAGTACGAGCACATATATACGTGCATGCAAAGTCTTATGTATAGTTTTAAGGAACATTAGGAACTAAATTAGGAAATTAAACATCAATGAATGCAGTGGTTTCCAAATTAGAGCAGTGGAACCCTAACTTTAATCAAAACAAAATGCAAAATCCTAATCTCATAGTGGTTCTCAAGCAGAAATGATTTTGCACCCCAGGGGATATTCAGCAATGTCCGAAGATACTTTTGGTTTTCACAACTAGGGGAAGGGGAAATTGCTAATGTCATCTAACGGGCAGAGGCCACAGATGCTGCTCAACGCACTGCAGTGCACAGAACAGCCCACCACGCTAAGTGTGATCTGACACAAAATGTCAACAGTGTCGACGCTGACAAGCCCTGGTGTAATATAATAAATAAAGGTGTGGAGTAGGGGATGGAACACTTCCAGTGTCAGACAAACCTGATTTATGTTTAGACTCAGCTGTGTGACCCAGGGCCAGTCGTCAAATGTCAGAGAGCCTTAATTCTCTCATCTCTAAAATGGAGGTCATCATGGAATTTAACTTATGAGAATGTTGTATTAGTCACTGCACTATATACACAGGGGATAAAAAGAGTAAACAGTATTATTATTTTTATTACCATTACTATTATTGTTAATGGTGTCATGGAAGATTTTACAAATGAGGAAATCAGTTTGTAATAACTCAGAGAACTGTCTGCCATTGGCTAACTTGAGGGATCAAGGACATGATTAAGCCATGAAGTGCTTTGTCATATACACATGAAAACCTGGCACAGCAGTGTGGTCATGAGGCTTCTTTTCTCTGTGTAGCTTATAAACTAGCCCTAAAGGGTATAAACTTCTCTCAGTAATGTCAAGTAGGGAAACCTGTCATAGATACTACCTTGAAGAAGCCAGAAGAAACCCACGTGGACATGTCCAGTGTGGCAGATTTGTGCAAAACCCCACCTTGTAATTGTACAGCTATGTTTCCCATTTTCACCTATTCAAACCTCAACATTCATCCTTGGGCAAATCTTGATTCAAGAAATCTAATTATGTTGCCTGTCTTTGCTTGGGGTCATTTGAAAGCAGAGCCTGAGGCAAGGATTTGTGTATAGGTTGTTTAATTGACAGATGGCCTTAGGGAGCAGGAGAAGTGAGACAAGAAAGAGAAAGACCAGTGTATAGTGCATTATCAAGTCATGACTTTGGGTCGTGAGGGTGTGATTCCATTAGGACATCCTAAAAAGTACATAGCATGCCCCCCAGAATCAACTGCCAGAAGGAGTTGGGAGTATCTATTCATCAGCTCTCCACTTTCACTGTTGAAGGTTGTCCCTGGGGCTAGTAAGTTCCCTTGCATAGGACCAAGGAAGATACAACAGGAGATCATGACACTGGAGAAGCCAAGGGCCAAAAGTAGGATGTGTGGCATATGCTTGAGGCAAGATACAAAAGACAGAGCAAATGGGAAGCCTCACAAAACTGTCTATGCCAGCCGCAACTGAAATCAGAAGTAGGCTGACAGGTGCAAGTTAGAGCACCAGATGAAATATTATAGCACATGGTATTATGGACACAAATTTTCTGAGGTTCTTGCTAGGTTTAATTCTCACCTCCACCAAATATGAAACTCTCTGTGTCTCAATTTTCTTTTCTATAAAGTAGAAGTAAAGGTAGCTATTTCACAGAGCTGTTGGGAGAATGCAATAATCTTGTGTTTATAAAGTATTGAAATATAGTAGGTGCTCTATAAACAGAAGCTACCACCCTTATGCCTGAGGAGCAGCCCTGGTCTGAAAGCAGTTTCTACTGGGTATGGAATCTACTCCACTCTCATTAACCTGTGTGACACAATTTATGTCAGGCACAGAGTAAATTCCCAGAAAATAAAATTTGATGACTCTGGGGGACTCTGATGCCAAAGGTGAAATGAAGGACAGATTGGCAAAGGATAAAGGGAGAAACAAATCACGAGTAGGCTTTTGGGGGCTTAATGCTGCAATAATAATCTTCCACTAGAAAACCTCATCAGAGTCATCCCCAAGTCCTTATCAGTAGCTAGTATCCAGAGCAGGTTTCAACTGACATTGTCTTGATAGAACAGACAAAACTCTTTTTCTTACCTTTCCAGGTAAAGAAACTACCAAACCAATAAGTAGAGGGTCTCAAATTCAACTGCGAAGTAATTTCACATACTGAACGCAAAAGAATACTTCTCATTTCCACAAAGAAATATATTCTATCCCTGTAATTTTCATGAAACATGAGATTCTCATAGCCTGTTCAATTCTTACTTTTGATAGAGACACACAGAGAAATTTACTTCTCTACTACTAGAAAAATGTGCCAGCACAGTACTAAATGGCAGCTAACTCTGCTGAAGAACCAGTAGGTGTGGTGGGAACTGGAGATCCTATGTCTCAGTGACATCACAGAAAATCATGAAGTAGGGAATTAAAAGAATCAGTCTCTTCACTAAAACAACCATAAGCTGGTGAAGACTGAAAGAATCAACTTTTTGAAACTTGGGAATTTAATCTGAAACTTACAACAACCAAGGGAATGGTAATGAAGAAAAGAGAAGCTGAATCTCAGCATTTAAGGAAATCTTTGTCAGGTCACTATCTAATCATTGAGATGATGGAACAGAGACTTCACTGACCACACGTGACAGGGAATACAGACTTTGCAAAAAATAGCTTGGAAAAGTTACTAAACAAATGAAAAGTTGCATCCTCAAATAATCAACAAAAGTAAATCCTGGGAGCAGGGAGGATGTGATATCCAGAGTTACCACTCTATAGTATTCAACACAACCAGCTCTCACAAGGCATGCAAAGGAATGAGGAAGTATGACCCATTCAAAGTGAAAAGTAACTAAATTAACGGAAATCATCCCTGAGAAAGCCCAGACTTTGGAGGGACTTGACAATAACCTTAAATAAATAGTTCCATCTATATCTGAGCAATTAAAGGAAACCATGAATTTAGAACTAAAGTAAATCAGGAAAATGATGTATGAATAAAATAAGAATATCAGAAACAATATTAAAACTGTAAAAGGAAACCAAATAGAAATTCTATACCTGTAAAGCAAAATAACTGAAATGAAAATTTCACTAAAGGGGTTTAACAGCTGATTTGAGTGGACAGAAACAAAGAATTAGTGAATCAGAAGACATAAAAATTAGAATAATCTAGTCTGAGGAACAGAAAAGAAAAAGAATAAAGAAAAGTGAACTAAGGAACATAGGATGCTATCAAGCATAACAACATATGCATATAGGAGTTCCTGAAGGAGGAGAGAAAGATGAAGGGATACAAAGAATAGCTGAAAAAATAACAGCCCCAAACTTAACAAATTTGATGAAATACATGAATGTACACATCCAAAAGTTCAATATACTCTAAGTAGAATAAACTCTAAGAGATTCACTTCAAGACATTTTATAATCAAATGATCAAAAGACAAAAACAGAGAACCTTGCAAACAGTAAAAGAGAAGTGATTTGTCCCATACAAGGGATCCTCAATAAGATTAACAGCAATTTCTTATCACAAACCATGAAAGCCAGAGGGCAGTGGGATATTAAAAGTCCTGAGAGGAAAAAAAGTGCCAACAAAGAATTGTATAACCTGCAAGACTATTCTTCAAAAATAAAGGAGAAATAAAGACATTCCCAGATAAACAAAAGCTGAGGGAGTTCCTTGCCAGTAGACCTGCCCTATAACAAATGCTAAATTAAGACATTCAGGCTGAAATGAAAAAACAGTAGACAGTAACACAAGGCCATTAATGAATTAATGAACTCTGATAAAGGTAAATACATAACTAAATATAGAACCTAGTATTGTTGTGCTTTTAATATAATTTGTGACCCTACAACATAAAGTTGAGGAAAGGAGATGACGGAGCTGTATAGGAGAATTTATGTCTTATGAAGGAGATGGCTACCACGTAGCTTCAGTAGATTATTCCTACATAAGCTACAGTTTCCAGAGCCTCAAATTTTTCAAGAGACTTTTAGGTAAAATCTCCTAAGTTTTTATCATTTAAAACACAACATTGGCCAAACAAAACATATTTATAGATTACAGTGGCCCCATGATCAGTTGGCTTATAAACATTATACTGGAGAAGCCAAAAATCAATGGCATTTTACACTCTATAATCTATACATAGCTTTATTCTTCCTTCTGCCCCCTAATAAGTTTGTAAGGCCAGAACTCTGCAGTTGGAAACAAGTGGAGGCCCTGGGGTGGACAGCGCTTGGTCTCTCACAAAGAAAGGCAGGGCTTTGAAGAGGGAGAATAAAGGTTTCTGCCCCAGAGGTAGAACCCTCAGGATCACTCTGAACAGGGATTTCTTGATCTTTACTCCGAAAACAAGTCCTCAGTATATGGTGGTACAGATGGTGCACTGCAAACTCTGGTTGGTGTTGGACTGCTGGGAGGGAGTGTATGGCCTGGAGTCTAATTCCCTTCCTCCAAGCAGGTGAGTATGTAAATTATTCCCAGAGCTAGATAACCAGAGCCAGAGGGATCTTGGAAACCATCGGCTTCAAACCCTTTACGTATCATGGTGAGATTGGGACCCTGATAATGGGAAGAAGTTGCTTGAAGCAAAATCAATGACTATGATGAGTGAAGAATTGCTGACATTAAACAAGAACTGAACCAGTACAGGCACTCTGCTAAACACTTTACATAGATGAACTCAATTAACCTTCACAATTCTATGGCATTTCACAGAAGGGGGAATTGAAACTCAAGGAGGTGAAGTCGCTTGCACAAAAGTCACACAGGGGAATAGAGATTCACACCCATGCTGTCAGCACCAGAGCCTGTGCTCTTTATTTGTTTATGAATGTGTAGTCTGTGCAAGAATAATAGCTCATTCCTGTTCCACTGGGCATTGGCTGGGAACTGGAATCTTCTGACTGCTCATCCCTCATATATCAAGGGGCTGGAACACCTGGGCATCTCTCTCTATCCCATGTGGCTTCCCCAGCTTGGCGGCTTCAGGGAAGTGCTTCTTATTGGTGGTCAGTGTTCCCAAGGCATGTGTCCTGAGAAGTGGGTGCAGGCAGAAGGTGTATTGACTTTATAGATCTAGCCTCAGAAGCCACAGAGCATCATTTCCTTATAGTCACAAGCCCACCCAGATTCAAAGGGAGGGGACATAGACCCTATCTTTGATGGGTGAGTCAACATTCTACTGTAAGAAGTAGAGAATGGGAGTGGTAGAAAATTTCTAGAAGGCACTGGATGATGTATGTATGCGCCTCTGAATCCACTGCCTGCCTCTCCTCCTTACCCTCTTCTCAAGAGGTTGACCTGTGTGGACTGTGTCAGAAGAGAGCTGGCAGGAGATTGGGGGCGGAAGCAGAGGGAGGTAGGAAATTTATTCTTCTGGCCTCCTCCCTGCAGGGCAGCTGTAGGCTGGCTCTGCCTTGGATCACAGCCTTGCTTTTGCTTCTTTGCACATTCTCTCCTTCCAAGTTCCAGGAACTGACCCGTTCCTTCCTCCTTTTGAGGCTGGGAGTGGAAACAGCTTCCTAGGCTACCACACTCTCCTGAGGGTCCCCCACACTCTGATGGCACCTTCATAGACATCCATCTGTAATGAAATCTTCCTTGAATTAACCTAATCTCCTCCTGGGATTCTGACTGAAACATACTGAGACTAACATCTAGTTGTCTCTCTAATATCATTCATTCATAAATTCATTTATTCATCCATCATTCATTTATTTGCATGTTCACTCACTCCTCGGGAATTCCTTGTCTCACACATTCGCTCAGCACTGCAGCCTCTCTTCACTTACCCAGCACACCCCACAAAAACATCCAGTCCCCTGCCTCCAGATCCAGGCTGCTCCGTGAGAACTGAACCACAGCATGACTTTTCCAGCAACTCTTTCTTCAGTCAAAGTCTATGTATCCCATTCTCTAATCATGGACCTGGATTTTGTTCAGAAATACTATACCTACAAAACCCTGCCTTCTCCAGGTCTCAGTCCTCCCCACCGTAACCTCAGGGTGCTGAGCTGAGTGATACCCTAAGGATTCAGTGCGTCCTTGCAATGGGAAGTCTAGGGGCATATGTAGGACTTGGAATCACACAAACCAACTCACTGAGAGAAACGAGGTCCATGAGGGGAAGAGCCTTGCCCAAGGGCACATCATATTTCACACCTACTGTCCCTGTTGCCAAAACTCTGATTTAGAGGAAGTGGCAGGATTATGTGCCTTCTCTCTGCATGTTGATGGGCTGAGTGAGCCAAGGCCACAGGTTCCCCAAACTGAGACTTAAAGGAGACTGACCTATGAAAAACCACACCCATTTCCTTGCCTTTGTCAGCTTTCCTGGAAAGCCAGCCATCCACCCTTCCCTCACCTCCCAGTGCTGTGCAAAGGGTTTAATTAATAAACTTGCCTTTAAATCAAGCTGGTGTTACAGGGAGATGGTTAAGTGCTAATTATTGTTATCATAGGCCGCTTTCCACCTCATTAAATGCATGGATTTGGTAATTGTTAGCTAATTCCAAAGAGAAACCAGGGGCCCCTCAAGTGTTAGGATTACATCTTTCCCCAGCAATTGACCTAATTCTCAAGATACAGGATGGCAAGGCTGTTGGTCTCAGGACCTGAATGGGATCCTGTGGAAAGCAGATGGGCTCTGAGCTCACCTTCCTGGGTTCAAGTCTTGACTCTGTCACTTCCCAGTGGTGTAGCCCTAGGAATGCTGTTTCATGTTCTTGATCATCAGTTTCCTAATATAGAAAATGAGACAAGTGTATGTGGAGTGCCTGGCCTATCAAAGGCATTTAATTAGCATTATCAATATTAATACATCCTCCACCATGGGCTTAATGTTTTCTTTTGTCATGTTCTTTGGTCAGCTTTATTAAAGTATATTTCACACACAAAAAGATTTACCAATTTCAGATATGTGATTTGACAAGTTTTGACAGTCACATATACAGTCACGTAATCACCATCACCATCATGCAATACAACATTACCATTTTTCCAAAAAGTTATTTCCTGACTTTTACAGTTTATTCCCTTCCTCTGCCTCATGGCCATCTGGCCACCACCAATCTGCTTCCTATCATTAGAGTTCTGCCTTTTCTAGAAATTCATATGAATGGAATTATACAGTGAGTCTTGTTTCTTTCATTTAACCTGCTGCTTTCTTGACTTATCCATGTTGTTGCATGTCTGAGTGGTCCATTCCTTTCACTGCTATGCAGTGCCCTACTGGATGGACAAACCACAGTTTTTTGACCATTCACCAATTGTTGGCAATTCGAGTTATTTCCAGTTTAGAATAGCTGCTATAAACATTTACATATAGGCCTTTGTATGGACATATGCTTTCATTCTCTTGAGTAAATACATATGAGTGAAATTTTGGATCACAAACTAAGTGTAGGTTTAACTTTATCTAAAAAAAAGAAATCACCAAACTGTTTCCCAAAGAGGCTGTACCATTTTGTATTCCCACCAGCTATGTATGAAAGTTCAGTTGCTTCACATTCTCACCAACACTTGGTATTGTCAATGGATTTTTGATTGTTTGTTTGTTTTTTGGTTTATGGGTTTTTTGAGTCAGGGTCTCACTCTGTTGCCCAGACGGGAGTGTAGTGGTGCAGTCGTAGCTCACTGTAGCCTTGAACTCCTGAACTCGAGTGATCCTCCCACCTCAGCCTCCAAAGTAGCTGAGACTATAAGGTTTATGCCACTATGTTTGGCTAATTTTTTATTTTTATTTTTTGTGTAGAGACAGGGTCTTGCTATATTGTCTAGGCTCGTATTGAACTCCTGGCTTCAAGAGATTCTCCCACCTAGTAGCTAGGATTACTGGCATGAGCCACCATGCCCAGCCATGGTATTGTCAGTCTTTCTACTTCCAGATATTCTAGTGAGTATGAGTGGCATTTCATTGTGGTTTGTATTTGTGTCTCTCTGATAATGAATGATACAGCACATCTTTACACGTGCTTACTTACTATATCTATATTTTCTTTAGTGCAGTGTTTGTTCAAATATTCTGCCGGTTTTTTAATTTGGTTGTTTGTCTTATTAATGCGTTGTAAGCATTGTTTACATATTCTGATAACAAGATTTACTGAATATACATATTTACATCAAGTCAATGGCTTCCCTTTTTATTTTCTTAACAGTATTTTTTGAAGAGCAAAAAATGTTCATTTTAACAAAGCCCAAGTTTGTTTGTTTGTTTTTTGGTTTATGGGTTTTTTGAGTCAGGGTCTCACTCTGTTGCCCAGACTGGAGTGTAGTGGTGGGAGAATCGCTTGAAGCCAAGGGTTCAAGACTAGCCTAGGAAATATATCAGTTTTTCTGTTTTAAGTGGTGCTTCTTCTGGTCTATTTCAGAGATCTTTGTTTCAATTTCATATGCTCTTGTGAACCCAGGCATATCAAGGGCTCCTAATTTCTAGTGCTTTCCAAAGAACATCACTGTCCATTTCTTCCATCCTCTCCAGTCTCTCAGTTCTCTTCTCCTTGGCATGGCTTCATGTTTTGTGTCTTCTGTCTCTCTACCCTACCTCATTCTCACCATCAAAACACATCTGCCCTCTGCCTCAGTCCCTCTCCCAGTTGGCAGAGAGCTTGTAATCTGTTGTTAAAAGGGATAACTATTCATGTTCTTCTGTTCCTAGTAACTTAGTTACCTTTTCAAGGAGGCCTGCAGGTGGTAGTTCCTTACCACAAGGGAGCAGTGTTCATGGAAACATTTTTTTCTCAGTCATTACAGTAGATTGGTGGGAACCACTCAGTTCTTCTCCTGATGCTAAAAGTACACCACACCTGTGGATGTCTCTGGGTGAGGCCAGAGGCTGTTCTTGGAAATTAGCAGCAAATCAGTAGAAGGTGTATTGTTGACAAATTGGATTAAAACTAGTGGCTTGTTGATTTCAGTTAATGGCTGTTGTCCCCCTCTGGTGCTGGTTGTGTCTCTCAACTTGATTTTGTAATCTGAGTGTTGTTTCTAACTCATCGGATGTGCTAAGAACACCTGATCACATCGCCTTTGTTGTTAACCAACTTATAGTTTCCAAAACTGTTTTAGGTTCATTCCTCCTTTGATTATTTCAAATATACTCAGAAGATGTATTTCTATTTTCATTCTGTACATGAGGAAAGTGAGTATCAGTGTGGATTAAATAACTTGCCTGGGGTTGGATAGCCAGACCTTGGTAATGCACCACTGACCTTTCCATCTGCTCCTAATAATGTCCCTGAAAGCCAAAATTTATGGTGCATTTACTTTGTGCAGGCACTGTTTTAAGTGTTGTCCATGTTTTGTCTTATTTGTATTGACCAGTCATTGTCTCAATAATGCTACATTGAAAACCACCCCAGTTCAGTGATTCAAAACAGCAATCATTTATTTTTGCAGGTTTAAGTGTGGGCTGCAACATGGCAGGACCAGGCTGGACTCCAGGTCATATGCTCCAGATTAAAGGTTGAGCTCAAATTTTTCCATATAGGTTGATTCTGGAGTTCAAGCTAAAGAAGCAATAACTATCTGGGGGAAGCTTTGCTCGTGGCAATGACAAAAGCACAGGAGAGAATTTCCAAGCACATTTGTAGTCTCTGCTTATAACACATCCGCTAACATCTCATTAGCTAAAGAAGTCACATGGCAAACCCAAAATCAAGGAATAGGGAAATATACTCTGACTCCAGTAGAATGAACTGCCAAGTCACATGGCATGAAAACAAGTAGGGATGAAGAATTAGAGCCAGTAATTCAACCTACCATGCCACTGAATCCCAACAACTCTAGGAGTTAGACACTTTTATTATTCCTATGTTACTGAAGAGGAAACAGAGGCTGTGTCAAGCAGGTAGTAGTGAGAGGGGGTGGAGTGACACTTAGACATGCTAACCCCAGACTCCATCTCTCAACCACGTGTCCATTTCTTGATGAAATAGCGTTCTACACAGAGGAAAATTAAGCAACAGATTTGTCCTCAGTGGGCTGTGTGACAGATACACCGCTTCTACTGTGCCATGGGCTCTGTCCGTGGTTCTGAAATATCATTAATGCCTAGGCATATTGTTTCCTTTGAGATGCTAATAACTTTAATCCATCTCTCCTGGAAATTCTAATTCAGGTGAAGAAAGAAAAAGACACAAACAAAATTAAGATACACAAATGCATACAGGGTGATGATTTCCTTAAAAGACTGACTAGGTGAAGATACGCTTTTGTTTGGACAAACTTTCAAGTGGTAGCAGCTCCCAGGAAAGAAACTGCATGTGAGCATGACTAGAAAATCAAATAACTGAAGAAGAATGGAAACCATGTGTATCAAGTGGCACAGAGCTGTGTGGGCGGTCACACAAATAAACAAGTCCTTGAGCACAGGAGGGTGAACCAAGCACCACACAGGCAAACATGGCATGTTGGTATGCCAACCTCAGTTAGTTACATAAGTATGCTCAGTACTTTTCTTTTCATCTTGATAAAATTTATGTGTCATGGAACAAGTGGAACTTTAACTTATGTTCCACTATTCATATGGCTGATTTCATGAGTCTTTGACAGTTCCCTCATGTTTCTGAGTTACAGATCACCTCTCTTCCCACTCAGGGAAATGTGGGTGGGGACCACAGCCTCCTTAGTCCTCCTAGTGTAATTCTTAAATGTGTGGATATAGCTCTAATCCACTGAATCCCCACTATAGGTATCCATTTGTCATCACAAGTATATCTGATCAACTGGTGTGAAGGTCTTCAAGCACAGGATTTTGGAGAATAAGTCTTAAGAACTAACCTGCAAAACCATGTGGTCTAACCAATGAAATGGAAAACGTCACCTCCTGAAAGTGGGGTTTCTATGGAGCTTTCAAGCTCATACATTTAAAATCAGGAGGATCTTCACATACCACATGTGTTACATTGTAAAAATGGTGCTAGTTTCTCACCCCTCCTTACACCCTTCATCATGTGACTTTTCAGTGCTTTCCCACTCCATCTGTGGGTTTGGCCATGTGACCTGCTTTGGTCACTGGGCTTTTAGCAAATATGATATAATCAGAGGCTAGAAAAGTGCTTGCCTAATTAGGCTGGACTTCTATAACGTCTGCTGAAAGGTGAGAGACTTAGAGAGGAAAACTTAATGACCCAATTGCCCAAGCTGAGGCCATTCTAGATCAGCCAACAATCAGCTGTGTACCAGACTGTGTGCCAGAGTAAGCCCACCCAAGATCAGCAGAGTTCCCTAGTTAACCAGCCCAGAGGGTGAGCAACAAGCTCTTATTCCTGTATGCACTGAAATTTTTAAATTGTTACACAGCCTTGTTGCAGCAATTGGTAGCTGATGAACCACCATCCTCCATTTGAAAACAGAATTTCCCAAAGCTCCAGAGATCTGTGGAGGTGCCTAGAGGGAGGTTAGGAGAGGAGGGAAGGTCTAAGCTTCCAGGTTTGCTTTAACTACAACAGCTCTGGTTTCATCTTCACAATTAAGGTTTTATGCAGGGTTTCATAAGGCCAAACAATTCCTATTAGTGTGAAATGCTCTGGACAATAAATAATAGAATATCTGACTCACAGTGCTTTATACAGTATCTCATGTAAGAAGAAGACTGGTGATTGATGTTTCCAGGCCGAATTCAATGATTCAACAATGATACGAAAAGTCCAGACTCTTTCTCTTTTCTTCTGTTTACTTTTCTTTTCCTTATTTCTTTTCTTATTTATTTATTTAATATCATTCTGCCATCCTAGTGTGTTGATCTTTTGAACTCATATTGCCATGTGGCCTCAATATGGCTGCCACAGCCCCGGGCATCAATGCCTACATTTGGAAGAAATGTAGGAGGGAAGAAAATGGAAAGAGGTTGTCATTCACAGTGTCCTTTCAAACCTATCACTTTATCTTTCTCAGGACCACTACTTCTGCAGGCTATCTCCTCCATTCCTGCAGACTACTACTTATCCCTTATTGGCCAGAATTGGTCCCATGGTCACTACTAGCTCTAAGGGAGACTCAGAAGGCTAAAGATCGTAAAGGGGAAAGGGAGAAAGATGAAAGGTCTTAACAAGTCAAGGAGTCAGGATTTAACCCTTAGAGCTGGTCACCAAACAAATCAGAGCTCTGTCAACAACAAACAGGCTGGGAGTGGCTACGGGGCCTGGTAGGGGACTCTAAAATGTGCTGCTCCTTTCAACGAAGGCATTGGCCTCAACTGTCAGTTACTTCAGGGATCTCCTTAGCTTTCAAAGGCATGCTGTTCCTGGGGTTGCCTTCATCGAAGGACTAATTGATATAAGGTAAAACATCTGACCACACAGCACAACTTAAGGCAACTCCCAAAGAGCCATTTTATCTCTCTGCAGAGTTGGCTGAAGCTCTCATTGACCCTACATCGCAGCTCAGCTTCTCTCTCTGCCTGGTTCCCCATCCTTCCCCATCCTTCCACAGGTGTTGATCCAAAGGCACCCCCTAAAAGAAAATATCCTGGACCCTAAACTCCATCTCAGAGCCTACTTATCTGAAAAAATCCAACATGCAACAGGTAAGAAACCAAGAGTATGCCCTATATCAGCTAATAAAAGTTTGCAATTCACTGAACTAGCCCAGGGGACATCGAATATTTTTATGTAACAGGTAAGATAGCAAATATTTTAGACTTGTGGCCATAAAGCCTGTCATGACTCATCACTTCCATCTCTATAACCCAAAAGCAGCCACAGACAATATGTGAATGAAGGAGCATGACTGTGTGTCATTAAAACTGTAACTACAAAAACAGGCTGCAGTCCACAGGATATAGTTTCTCAACCCTTGGACTAGCTCAACTTTTCCATTTTATGGTTGAGTACAGTGAGCCCCCAGAGAGCAAGAAATTAACATTTGCTCTTAACAACCTTTGAGAGGGTGCTAGTACAAGCCCCACTTGACACAGGAGAAAACTGAGGCTGAGAGGTGAGTAATGTCTTCGGGATCACACAGCTGTGAAAAAGCAACACCAGCCCTGGAACCCAGGCCTGGCTGTCTCTGCAGACCAGACTCCACCTTACTCCAATTACTTGCAGCTGCTGGAACTTGAGTCTGGTGGAGCAGAACAGAAGTCGGGGAGGGGGAGGCAGGAGTTGCTGAAGAGAGAGGAGATCCTTCGACCCCCTCACTTAGCCTGGCTCCTCTCAACCATTTTCTGCATGTGGGTAGGAGAAGGCAAAGACAGCCCATTTGCCATGTGCTGGACAATGCAACCTGTACTATACCATCCAGTTATCTCTGATGCAATTGAAGGCATGACACCAGGATTTTCACTTCGTTCCTGAGATAAGAATTTGTGTGTAAACAAAACCTCACCACACCTCAGGACACATGCCTTAGTATTCAAGCTGCAATGGACTCCAGGTCAGATAGTTGCCCAAAAGCATCTGTGAATTGCTGCCCAGGCCAGTGATCACTTAGGACCAGTACTCCCTGGAGGGACCATGTGGGACCATGTGGGAAGGCACAGCTCAGGACACGAATTTCACTAGAATATAGAAGAAAAAAATATTCAGAGAGGGGAGTGTTATTTTTACATAAGAACAAGCTCAAATATAGCACACTGTCAAATGCAAAACAGCCATGGAAGTGTAAGACAAAATAAGGAAATGTTGATATAATTGCCCACCAGGCCACATGCTTCCGAGACCCAACTGCCCTGCTAGATGCTTCAGGATACCTGTTCCCCACCCTCCTGCTGGTCTCTTGAGGAGGTAGAGCATAGTTTAAAAGGCCAGCTTTAGGCACAAACTGGCAGGTCTCAAATCTTGGCTTCATCAACTAGCTAACTTCTACAACTCAAGATGTGGCCCTTGTAGCAGCCCAGTCGGCCTCACCGGGGAGCTGGTTAGAAGTGCAGAATCTCAGGGCCTGCCTCAGGTCCCTGGAGTCAGAAACTGTACTTTAACAAGATCCCTAGGGGACCTGTACACACATTAGTTTGGCAAGTGCAGCTCTAGCCGGCTCCTATTCATTCTTTAAACCCCACCTCCTCTGGGAAGCCATCCTGGCCCCTGTGGCTGGGTTAGGTGAGTCTTCATTCAGCACATGTTACACTTCCGAGTGGCTGTCTCTACCTAGCTGGGACTCCGCTAGATTTTTGGCTCCCATGAGAGCAGGGGCCGTGACCACTCCAACTGGCTCATGTCCTTAGTAACTGCCATTTTGGTGAACCTATGAAGTGGCGGGCAACTTACCAGCATGTAATCCTCACACTAAGCCTACAGGGCCGAAATGAGCACCATCCCTTTTCACTCTGGAGGAAATTGAGGTTCAGGAGATTAAATGAATTGCTCAAGATGGGGTCAGAGCTGGGCCTTTGATCTCAGATCAAAGCCGGGTGGGAAGAACCACTTGTCAAACTGTACCTAGCAGGTAAGGAAGGAGAGCGGAGGAAAGACACCACCATCTCATGTACACGTGTGTAAAACATGGACACAAGTACAATAGTGCACAATTTATCCAGCAAGAAGCCAATGCCTTGTGCAGAATGCCCCAGGGTCTGGGTGGGGGTGTCCAAAGAAGAAGAAAATCTGAAATCTCCAAGAGCCCTATTTCTTCAACTCCTCTGTGGTTTACGGTCACCAAGCCAAGCCTCCCTTAATCCAATTAAAACGGACTTGTTTATGCTTATCAGCTCTTTATTTGGTTTGTTAAAAACATGCAGATTACCCAGAGGCCTCTGCATCACCTGAACCAAAAGGCATCAAAAAGACAATTAAGTTAAATCCAATTACTTGCAGCTGCTGGAACTTGAGTCTGGTGGAGCAGAACAGAAGTGGGGGAGGGGGAGGCAGGATTTGCTGAAGAGAGAGGAGATCCTTCCACCCCCTCACTTAGCCTAGCTCCTTTCAACCATTTTCTGCATGTGGGTGGGAGAAGGCAAAGACAGCCCATTTGCCATGTGCTGGACAATGCAACCTGTACTGTATCAACTAATTATCTCAGTAGCTCCACAAGGCAGGCACTGTTGGACCCATTTTGCAGATGAAAGAACTGAGGCTCAGAGAAGTGAAGCAACCCTTCCAGAATGTCACACAGCTGGGAAGTGGCAGAGACAGGATTGGCCCCTCTGCCTAGAATCTCAGAATGTCAGAGATCAAAGGGTCCCCAGAGGCTGTCTGGCCATGAATATGGCTCTAGCAACACACCAGGTTGAGTCTCCACATCTGTAAAACATGCACAGCCACGCCCACCTCTCAGGGTTTGGGGAGGAGTCAATGAAGTAATGTGAGTCTCAAGAGGAGGACCTGGCAAATAGTAGATGCTTGTTATATTCTAACTTCTGATCACTGCACTGGTGTCAAAACTCTTCTTCCCTTTCCCTCTCCATACTTTTCAGAAGAGAAGGCTGAGATCCAAAGAGGAAAAGCGACCTCCCGAAGGTTGTGCAAATACCTTGGGACAGGGTTAAGTCCCAGGATGTAAGCACAAGGCCTTGCCTCTTGGCCTAGCATCCCGTTTCAGGCCCTGTGCTTCCTCTTCATTTTGCAGATGAGGAAACTGAGGCACACGGTGTAGAAACCAATTGCCCAGGGTCACTGGGTTCACTGTTGAGCACAGTAGCTTGGTAGCCACAGTGTCTTGGGCATGGTTGTTCGTTAGCTGTGTTGCTTGGACACATGGCTTGACCTCTGTGAGCACCTGGTCCTCCTCTTTAAAAATGGGGCCCATCACGTCTGTCCCACTGAACCTGTAGAGTGGGATAGGTCAGGCAAGTGAATCCCTATGTAAGCCGGAAAGTACCATCCAGAGACCCACTGTGAAGAGCATCACATACAGGATATTTGGGGAACAGCTTGAGCATATAGTCTCCTAGTCTCCAAAGGCCCCGGGATGGGTCATTAATTCCTGGCAATCCTCAGACCCAAGGGACACAGAAAGCACAAGAAAAGAGAACAGATGCCTAGGATTCCAGGCAACACTAATCCTATTACAAATGCCTTAAGAACCTTAGGGAATTGCACCCAGCACACCCTTTCCATGGATATTTTCCAATTCTGTCCCTGGCCGGTACCCAGGTTCTCAGAAATCTAGTGAGCAACTCCACATAAGTGAGCAGAAAAATTGTATGCAACCAAACAGGAGCCTGAGTACAGCAACACCAGGCTGTCCATGAATGAAGTGGTGTGATAATCAACATCTGGAAGTCAGATCAAGTTGGGGTTCAATGTTCTCCTTCATGTTATCTCACCAGCTGGGCCACCTTGAGCAAGCGATGTCACCTCTCTGTGCCTCCATTTCCTCTTCTGTGAAAGGTGGAATAATTGTTAATAATGATTGAAGAATTTTTGATAATGATCTTAATAATGATCATTTTGGCTTTTTTATTCTAACATTTAAGATCCAAAGCCTGTTGGGAACAGCAGAAAGAATTTTAAAAATGTATCTGATGACTCTTCTGGAAATTATGAAGGAACTCTTATAGTTATTGTTTCAAGTACATGATCTTTGTCCAATTGTCCCCCAGAGTTCATGTGCATGGGAGCAAAATAGGATCTGTTATATAAGAGGAAGAATGATGTGATCTTCTGTTTCTGACATGCAAAATAGGATTATGCAGCAAGGCTATCAACTAAAGTCAGGCTATTTTCTTGAGGGAGGATTTTCCAACTTTTATTCTCTTCCTTTGACACATGACAACTAAGCCAGAAAAGCTTGGCTTCTGGATTCTGCCAGAGCGAGAAGCTGATTGCCTTCCATCTATATCTCTGGGGCTTATCATTAGATGATAGAATATTACAAAGGGAGATGCAGAGAAAAGCTGAGCCTTTTCCAGAACCCAGGGTGGTGAAAGAAGAAAAGGAGCAGAATTCAGGGGCGGAAGAGCGAACTGGCCAGTTGTGCTTGCTTGGTTTTCCCTCTCTCCGCTTTGTTCCAGGAGCACAGAGGGCAGGAGAGGCTCTCTGGATCACATCCCCACTTCCGTGGCTTTCTTGGGCCCCTTCAGTTTTCATGTGACATGGATGTGGGGTTGACAGCCAGCAGGGAAGCCATGGGACAGGTCTAGGTGACCTTCAAGCAACCATGTCCACCCTCCTGGGATGCATTATCTCAATCAAAACTGGATGGAGAGTGCCATGGCCATGGATGTGTTCCTTCAAAGTGTATGTATAAGAACTTAATCCAACGGTGTTGAGAGGTGAGATCTAATAAAAGATGTTGAGACATGAGAGTAGAGCTTTCATGAATGGATTAATGGCCTTACTGACGGAGCAGATAAGTTACAGAGATGCTGTTATAAAGCCAGTCCAGCCCCTGGTGCCTCTCTGTTCTTTGTGTTCACTTCTGCCCTTCCACCACGGGATGGCTCATACCACATGCCAGTGCCATGCTCTTTGACTTCCCAGCCTCCAGAATCGTGAACTAAATAAATTTTTGTTCATTATAAATTGTCCAGTCTTGGGTATTCTGTTACAGCAATAAAAAAAGGACTAACACAAAGGGCAAGGCAGAGGTGCCTTGAAAGGCAGAGTTTACACATAGGGGACCCCAAGGGAAGCTTGTTGGCCAAGTCCAGGGTAAGCTCCCTCCACCCATTGTATGCTACCACCTGTAGCATGGCAAGCAGCACTGGGGAGAACAGAGGACCCTGGTTGCCCCTCACTCCTCCATGCTCTCCTAGGACCATCAAACCATGAGCACCTTCCACATGCCCAAGGCCTCCCCAGGAGAAAATTGAGAAGGGCAGAGTTTCAGAGAGGATGTGTATGTTTATCTATACGAGATTTGCCTCGGGAACTTGTAAAACTATCATTAGGAAAAACATTTTAAAACTGGGTCGCATCAGTTTGCTAGGGCTGCCATATCGAAGTGCCACAAACTGGGTGGCTTAAACAAAGAAAATTTATTGTCACAGTTCTGCAGGCTGCAAGCCTGAGAGCAAGCTGTTAGCAGGATTGGTTTCTTCTGAGGACTGTAAGAGAAAGTTTCATCCCAGACCTCTCTCGTTGGCTTGTAAGTGGCCGTCTTCTCTCTGTGTCTTGTCACATCATCTTCTCTCGGTATGTGTCTGTATGTATCCAAATTATCTTCTTCTTAAAAAAACATCAGTCATAGTGGAATCAGGGCTCACCTCAATGACCTCATTTTAGGTTGATTCCTTCTGTAAAGACCCTGTCTCCAAAGAAAGTCACACTGTGCTGTATTGAGAGTTAGTCTATTAACATGTAAACTGGGAAACAGCGGCTACCATTCAACTTATAACAGGGGTAAAGCTTAATTTTTTAAACTCTGTTTTTTGTTGTGTGTGTGTGTGTGTGTGTGTGTGTGTGTGTGTGTGTGTGTGTGT